>NC_048567.1:1859876-2459876 GCF_013265735.2 Oncorhynchus mykiss
CCTCTCTTTTGAAGAACATATCAAGACTGTTTCAAGGACAGCTTTTTTCCATCTACGTAACATTGCAAAAATCAAACTTTCTGTCCAAAAATGATGCAGAAAAATGTATCCATGCTTTTGTCACTTCTAGGTTAGACTACTGCAATGCTCTTACTTTCCGGCTACCCGGATAAAGCACTAAATAAACTTCAGTTAGTGCTAAATACGGCTGCTAGAATCCTGACTAGAACCCCAAAAATATATCATATTACTCCAGTGCTAGCCTCCCTACACTGGCTTCCTGTCAAGGCAAGGGCTGATTTCAAGGTTTTACTGCTAACCTACAAAGCATTACATGGGCTTGCTCGTACCTATCTCTCTGATTTGGTCCTGCCGTACATACCTACACGTACGCTACGGTCACAAGACGCAGGCCTCCTAATTGCTTCTTCCACATCTTTTGGTCCCTGTCTGTTTTGCTCTCAGTGAAGTGCTACTATCCCCTTGGACTACAGGTTATTGCCGTCATAAGGTGTGCGTCTGTCTGTTGGCCGGACACTTTCTACCGTTTAGGACCTTTGTGGGTAAAGGTAAAGATGGGGTATAGCAGCAGAAGTTCCTCTGAAGTCCAGTATCTGCTGGAAGGGAACCTGGTGGTACGAGAGGATGAGTGTGGGCCTGTTGTGCTTCCCCCTATCCCTCCCTCTTCTCTCTCACTGTCTGAAAAACGTAAAACGTGGATTTGGGTACAGTGTTTATTTCCCCCTAATATCTTTGAAGATTACACCTAAAATAATTAGGAATACTTCTTTCTACTGCTGATCTGAGACCATTAGGGTTAATCATTACAGATATAAATGCAATATATGGAGTAGAAAAGATTGCCTGCCCACCAACTTGATAAGAATCAACATATGTTCTACATGGTCTATTTCTATCTGAACGTAACAACTCAATCAAGCTTGTTAATTGATCGTTAAGCCATGTTTGTCAGGTAAACTAAGGTCATTAGTGGCCTATATAAGCCTCATACAGGCCATGGGAAGACATTACCTGTTGATAACACAGACTATTTTCATGATCATGGGAGGTGTGAGAGAATTGCTGCTCGTTGTGATGACTGTGGGGGTTGTCAAAGGTTGGTTCACTAATGTTTAAGGGATTTGTTTGGTAAATATGCTTAACTTTATAAGTTGGGTATTAATATTTGACTGTCTGTATCTTCCGCGTTGGTCATCTTTTATTCTTCACTGCTATTAATATATGTAGCTATTTTGTGTGAACTCAACTTCTGTCAACACTTTCTCCTCAGTTTCTTGTTACCCTGTTGGAAAGTCCCAGAAGCAAGATCAAGTCTCTCTGCAGAGGAGACTTGGAGGTAAGTGTTTCTTTCCGCAACCCTTCTAGCTATGTTCTTTGTCACTGTCTATGGTGCTGCTGTGTTTGACACTCATTCAACAGCATAGAGTAACTCAGTCTAAATAATGTTGTCAAACCTTAACCTACATTTTTCAGAGCTGTCATCAAATGACGTCTCCATTGTGCATGCCCTGGCCTTGCTCCGATCCATAGGGTCTGACGCTAAACAAGCCAGAGAAGGTACGGCCTGAAACATATACTTTGAAAACTGTAGGGTTCATGTTGCTCAAAATTCGATTAGCAATTTGGCCTAGACCGTGTAGAACAGATGTGTTGCTGTAGAATACCCAACTGTTCCTTTTGTTTTTTCTCAAGAGTATTTAGAGACCAATGAAGTAGAATCCCAAGCTTCTCCAAACCATGGTAGCTCTCCGGCAAATGATGCCCTGTCCTCTGAGGAGAAGCTGAGGCGCATGTCCTCGGACGACGACGCCACCTCTGAAGCTGCGACCGGCCCGTCTGGCGACGACGCCACCTCTGAAGCTGCGACCGGCCCGTCTGGCGACGACGCCACCTCTGAAGCTGCGACCGGCCCGTCTGGCGACGACGCCACCTCTGAAGCTGCGACCGGCCCGTCTGGCGACGACGCCACCTCTGAAGCTGCGACCGGCCCGTCTGGCGACGACGCCACCTCTGAAGCTGCGACCGGCCCGTCTGGCGACGACGCCACCTCTGAAGCTGCGACCGGCCCGTCTGGCGACGACGCCACCTCTGAAGCTGCGACCGGCCCGTCTGGCGACGACGCCACCTCTGAAGCTGCGACCGGCCCGTCTGGCGACGACGCCACCTCTGAAGCTGCGACCGGCCCGTCTGGCGACGACGCCACCTCTGTAGCTGCGACCGGCCCGTCTGGCGACGACGCCACCTCTGAAGCTGCGACCGGCCCGTCTGGCGACGACGCCACCTCTGAAGCTGCGACCGGCCCGTCTGGCGACGACGCCACCTCTGAAGCTGCGACCGGCCCGTCTGGCGACGACGCCACCTCTGAAGCTGCGACCGGCCCGTCTGGCGACGACGCCACCTCTGAAGCTGCGACCGGCCCGTCTGGCGACGACGCCACCTCTGAAGCTGCGACCGGCCCGTCTGGCGACGACGCCACCTCTGAAGCTGCGACCGGCCCGTCTGGCGACGACGCCACCTCTGAAGCTGCGACCGGCCCGTCTGGCGACGACGCCACCTCTGAAGCTGCGACCGGCCCGTCTGGCGACGACGCCACCTCTGAAGCTGCGACCGGCCCGTCTGGCGACGACGCCACCTCTGAAGCTGCGACCGGCCCGTCTGGCGACGACGCCACCTCTGAAGCTGCGACCGGCCCGTCTGGCGACGACGCCACCTCTGAAGCTGCGACCGGCCCGTCTGGCGACGACGCCACCTCTGAAGCTGCGACCGGCCCGTCTGGCGACGACGCCACCTCTGAAGCTGCGACCGGCCCGTCTGGCGACGACGCCACCTCTGAAGCTGCGACCGGCCCGTCTGGCGACGACGCCACCTCTGAAGCTGCGACCGGCCCGTCTGGCGACGACGCCACCTCTGAAGCTGCGACCGGCCCGTCTGGCGACGACGCCACCTCTGAAGCTGCGACCGGCCCGTCTGGCGACGACGCCACCTCTGAAGCTGCGACCGGCCCGTCTGGCGACGACGCCACCTCTGAAGCTGCGACCGGCCCGTCTGGCGACGACGCCACCTCTGAAGCTGCGACCGGCCCGTCTGGCGACGACGCCACCTCTGAAGCTGCGACCGGCCCGTCTGGCGACGACGCCACCTCTGAAGCTGCGACCGGCCCGTCTGGCGACGACGCCACCTCTGAAGCTGCGACCGGCCCGTCTGGCGACGACGCCACCTCTGAAGCTGCGACCGGCCCGTCTGGCGACGACGCCACCTCTGAAGCTGCGACCGGCCCGTCTGGCGACGACGCCACCTCTGAAGCTGCGACCGGCCCGTCTGGCGACGACGCCACCTCTGAAGCTGCGACCGGCCCGTCTGGCGACGACGCCACCTCTGAAGCTGCGACCGGCCCGTCTGGCGACGACGCCACCTCTGAAGCTGCGACCGGCCCGTCTGGCGACGACGCCACCTCTGAAGCTGCGACCGGCCCGTCTGGCGACGACGCCACCTCTGAAGCTGCGACCGGCCCGTCTGGCGACGACGCCACCTCTGAAGCTGCGACCGGCCCGTCTGGCGACGACGCCACCTCTGAAGCTGCGACCGGCCCGTCTGGCGACGACGCCACCTCTGAAGCTGCGACCGGCCCGTCTGGCGACGACGCCACCTCTGAAGCTGCGACCGGCCCGTCTGGCGACGACGCCACCTCTGAAGCTGCGACCGGCCCGTCTGGCGACGACGCCACCTCTGAAGCTGCGACCGGCCCGTCTGGCGACGACGCCACCTCTGAAGCTGCGACCGGCCCGTCTGGCGACGACGCCACCTCTGAAGCTGCGACCGGCCCGTCTGGCGACGACGCCACCTCTGAAGCTGCGACCGGCCCGTCTGGCGACGACGCCACCTCTGAAGCTGCGACCGGCCCGTCTGGCGACGACGCCACCTCTGAAGCTGCGACCGGCCCGTCTGGCGACGACGCCACCTCTGAAGCTGCGACCGGCCCGTCTGGCGACGACGCCACCTCTGAAGCTGCGACCGGCCCGTCTGGCGACGACGCCACCTCTGAAGCTGCGACCGGCCCGTCTGGCGACGACGCCACCTCTGAAGCTGCGACCGGCCCGTCTGGCGACGACGCCACCTCTGAAGCTGCGACCGGCCCGTCTGGCGACGACGCCACCTCTGAAGCTGCGACCGGCCCGTCTGGCGACGACGCCACCTCTGAAGCTGCGACCGGCCCGTCTGGCGACGACGCCACCTCTGAAGCTGCGACCGGCCCGTCTGGCGACGACGCCACCTCTGAAGCTGCGACCGGCCCGTCTGGCGACGACGCCACCTCTGAAGCTGCGACCGGCCCGTCTGGCGACGACGCCACCTCTGAAGCTGCGACCGGCCCGTCTGGCGACGACGCCACCTCTGAAGCTGCGACCGGCCCGTCTGGCGACGACGCCACCTCTGAAGCTGCGACCGGCCCGTCTGGCGACGACGCCACCTCTGAAGCTGCGACCGGCCCGTCTGGCGACGACGCCACCTCTGAAGCTGCGACCGGCCCGTCTGGCGACGACGCCACCTCTGAAGCTGCGACCGGCCCGTCTGGCGACGACGCCACCTCTGAAGCTGCGACCGGCCCGTCTGGCGACGACGCCACCTCTGAAGCTGCGACCGGCCCGTCTGGCGACGACGCCACCTCTGAAGCTGCGACCGGCCCGTCTGGCGACGACGCCACCTCTGAAGCTGCGACCGGCCCGTCTGGCGACGACGCCACCTCTGAAGCTGCGACCGGCCCGTCTGGCGACGACGCCACCTCTGAAGCTGCGACCGGCCCGTCTGGCGACGACGCCACCTCTGAAGCTGCGACCGGCCCGTCTGGCGACGACGCCACCTCTGAAGCTGCGACCGGCCCGTCTGGCGACGACGCCACCTCTGAAGCTGCGACCGGCCCGTCTGGCGACGACGCCACCTCTGAAGCTGCGACCGGCCCGTCTGGCGACGACGCCACCTCTGAAGCTGCGACCGGCCCGTCTGGCGACGACGCCACCTCTGAAGCTGCGACCGGCCCGTCTGGCGACGACGCCACCTCTGAAGCTGCGACCGGCCCGTCTGGCGACGACGCCACCTCTGAAGCTGCGACCGGCCCGTCTGGCGACGACGCCACCTCTGAAGCTGCGACCGGCCCGTCTGGCGACGACGCCACCTCTGAAGCTGCGACCGGCCCGTCTGGCGACGACGCCACCTCTGAAGCTGCGACCGGCCCGTCTGGCGACGACGCCACCTCTGAAGCTGCGACCGGCCCGTCTGGCGACGACGCCACCTCTGAAGCTGCGACCGGCCCGTCTGGCGACGACGCCACCTCTGAAGCTGCGACCGGCCCGTCTGGCGACGACGCCACCTCTGAAGCTGCGACCGGCCCGTCTGGCGACGACGCCACCTCTGAAGCTGCGACCGGCCCGTCCGGCGACGACGCCACCTCTGAAGCTGCGACCGGCCCGTCCGGCGACGACGCCACCTCTGAAGCTGCGACCGGCCCGTCCGGCGACGACGCCACCTCTGAAGCTGCGACCGGCCCGTCTGGCGACGACGCCACCTCTGAAGCTGCGACCGGCCCGTCCGGCGACGACGCCATGGATATCTGACGTGGGACATGCAAGAGTTCATGGGTACTCTAGTCCAGTGTGTAACTGCATTTGCTTGTTTTGGCTCAATTAAACATTAACTGTAATACTTGTGTCCTCTGTATTGTTTTGGTGGTTCCTACTTGGAGTTGAGGTGTATGACCTGACTTGAGTAACTGGGGTGATGGCAACATTTATTTTGCATTATATCCATGCGCCAGCAATATTACTCAGACCCCTGTGTTTTAAATTACCAATTGACTTAAGCTACATGTGCTCAGTGTTGGTCCATTTATGCTAGTAGCATCACATGATACCTCAACAGCATTTTGACGCCATTTCCGGTCACAACTTGCAGACTTGTTTACGTGTTTTGTTGCCTACTTTGCTACATGACAACTTTACGGTTTTTACTTTTTAATTACCGTTTATATTTTTGGTTTTTCCCTCAATTTTTTCACTCGTGTCAGGGTTGCGTCAATTCGAATCTGGTATCAGGATAAATATCACAATGAGGCTTTTATTAGCTAAGCAATAAGTGGTAAATGCAATTTTCGTATATATGGGCTCTGTCCCACCTCGCAGGGCAAAACAGAACTGACTTGTTCCTGACAAAGATATTTAATATACTCTGACAGTAGTTCCTGCTTCCGAGCCGGCCTGTCAGAGTAGACTGGGCGTGGTTTAGACTCACCCAGCCTATCGTTGATTGTTGGCGCAGAGGCTGGTCCCAGCCCCTTAAGCGCTTCAGCGGTCAGTCGTTGTAGCTGTGTAGAATATGCAGTTATCAGGCACCTGGCTCCTGTTATCTAACAAAAGACTGTTCTGAATGTGCCCCCCCCCCAACTCATTGCACAGTTCTGTATTTTTCCATCATGAGAAAGGCCCATGGCCCTGAAACTGAACAATGGTTCAAGTCAGCTATGTTGCATAACACATACATACATACATCCACACAAGCCAACAGCAGATAATATTAAATCACATATGGTAACGGGCTATAGTGCATAACACAGAATCCTCATACTCCGGACGCTTTATCTGGACATGGTTCGTCAGGACCTCCAACAGCCGAAGCTAAGTAGTAACATTAACATGATGCCTTCTAATTGCAGTCGCTGTACTCATACAGGAGAACGATCGCCTTACGGTGAGGATAGCTGTGCTACAAGCCCAGCTTCAGACGCAATCGTTAGGCAAGGGTAATTTCAGTGTAGGAAAGGATGAAACAGCGTCTGTGCCACCAGTAAGTACAGATAGTAACGTTAGTATAAATCCCCTCGCACGGTCCCCGCAGCCGGACAACTTTCTCACGGTTTCTGGAGAGAAATGCTGTAGGAATGCTCAACCGGTGTCGCTCATTCAGCCGACAAACTTCAACCGGTTTTCCCCATTAAGCAGCGAGTCGGAGTCAAAGGCCGAGCCTTCTCTTGTCTCTACTCCTCCCGTTACGGGGTCAGAGACGCCGAAGCTTCCCACCATTAGCTCTGACAAATTGAAAACTCTAGTCATTGGCGACTCCATTACCCGCAGTATTAGACTTAAAACGAATAATCAGCCGACATGTCTCTGGACCTACTCACTGTCACAGTCATACTCTGGACCTAGTTTTGTCCCATGGAATAAATGTTGTGGATCTTAATGTTTTCCCTCATAATCCTGGACTATCGGACCACCATTTTATTACGTTTGCAATTGCAACAAATAATCTGCTCAGACCCCAACCAAGGAACATCAAAAGTCGTGCTATAAATTCACAGACAACACAAAGATTCCTTGATGTCCTTCCAGACTCCCTCTGTCTACCCAAGGACGCCAGAGGACAAAAATCAGTTAACCACCTAACTGAGGAACTCAATTTAACCTTGCGCAATACCCTAGATGCAGTTGCACCCCTAAAAACTAAAAACATTTCTCATAAGAAACTAGCTCCCTGGTATACAGAAAATACCCGAGCTCTGAAGCAAGCTTCCAGAAAATTGGAACGGAAATGGCGCCACACCAAACTGGAAGTCTTCCGACTAGCTTGGAAAGACAGTACCGTGCAGTATCGAAGAGCCCTTGCTGCTGCTCGATCATCCTATTTTTCCAACTTAATTGAGGAAAATAAGAACAATCCGAAATTCGTTTTTGATACTGTCGCAAAGCTAACTAAAAAGCAGCATTCCCCAAGAGAGGATGGCTTTCACCTCAGCAGTAATAAATTCATGAACTTCTTTGAGGAAAAGATGATTATTACAAAGTAAATTACGGACTCCTCTTTAAATCTGCGTATTCCTTCAAAGCTCAGTTGTCCTGAGTCTGCACAACTCTGCCAGGACCTAGGATCAAGAGAGACACTCAAGTGTTTTAGTACTATATCCCTTGACACAATGATGAAAATAATCATGGCCTCTAAACCTTCAAGCTCCATACTGGACCCTATTCCAACTAAACTACTGAAAGAGCTGTTTCCTGTGCTTGGCCCTCCTATGTTGAACATAATAAACGGCTCTCTATCCACCGGATGTGTACCAAACTCACTAAAAGTGGCAGTAATAAAGCCTCTCTTGAAAAAGCCAAACCTTGACCCAGAAAATATAAAAAACTATCGGCCTATATCGAATCTTCCATTCCTCTCAAAATGTTTAGAAAAGGCTGTTGCGCAGCCTCTGCCTTCCTCGTCAGAGGAGGAGATAGAAGAAAACTGTTACAGTCTCTGTGAATGGTTTGTCCTCTGACAAATCAACTGTAAATTTCGATGTTCCTCAAGGTTCCGTTTTAGGACCACTATTGATTTTCACTATATATTTTACCTCTTGGGGATGTCATTCGAAAACATAATGTTAACTTTCACTGCTATGCGGATGACACACAGCTGAACATTTCAATGAAACATGGTGAAGCCCCAAAATTGCCCTCGCTAGAAGCATGTGTTTCAGACATAAGGAAGTGGATGGCTGCAAACGTTCTACTTTTAAACTCGGACAAAACAGAGATGCTTGTTCTAGGTCCCAAGAAACAAAGAGATCTTCTGTTGAATCTGACAATTAATCTTAATGGCTGTACAGTCGTCTCAAATAAAACTGTGAAGGCCCTCGGCGTTACTCTGGACCCTGATCTCTCTTTTGAAGAACATATCAAGACTGTTTCAAGGAAAGCTTTTTTCCATCTACGTAACATTGCAAAAATCAAACTTTCTGTCCAAAAATGATGCAGAAAAATGTATCCATGCTTTTGTCACTTCTAGGTTAGACTACTGCAATGCTCTTACTTTCCGGCTACCCGGATAAAGCACTAAATAAACTTCAGTTAGTGCTAAATACGGCTGCTAGAATCCTGACTAGAACCCCAAAAATATATCATATTACTCCAGTGCTAGCCTCCCTACACTGGCTTCCTGTCAAGGCAAGGGCTGATTTCAAGGTTTTACTGCTAACCTACAAAGCATTACATGGGCTTGCTCGTACCTATCTCTCTGATTTGGTCCTGCCGTACATACCTACACGTACGCTACGGTCACAAGACGCAGGCCTCCTAATTGCTTCTTCCACATCTTTTGGTCCCTGTCTGTTTTGCTCTCAGTGAAGTGCTACTATCCCCTTGGACTACAGGTTATTGCCGTCATAAGGTGTGCGTCTGTCTGTTGGCCGGACACTTTCTACCGTTTAGGACCTTTGTGGGTAAAGGTAAAGATGGGGTATAGCAGCAGAAGTTCCTCTGAAGTCCAGTATCTGCTGGAAGGGAACCTGGTGGTACGAGAGGATGAGTGTGGGCCTGTTGTGCTTCCCCCTATCCCTCCCTCTTCTCTCTCACTGTCTGAAAAACGTAAAACGTGGATTTGGGTACAGTGTTTATTTCCCCCTAATATCTTTGAAGATTACACCTAAAATAATTAGGAATACTTCTTTCTACTGCTGATCTGAGACCATTAGGGTTAATCATTACAGATATAAATGCAATATATGGAGTAGAAAAGATTGCCTGCCCACCAACTTGATAAGAATCAACATATGTTCTACATGGTCTATTTCTATCTGAACGTAACAACTCAATCAAGCTTGTTAATTGATCGTTAAGCCATGTTTGTCAGGTAAACTAAGGTCATTAGTGGCCTATATAAGCCTCATACAGGCCATGGGAAGACATTACCTGTTGATAACACAGACTATTTTCATGATCATGGGAGGTGTGAGAGAATTGCTGCTCGTTGTGATGACTGTGGGGGTTGTCAAAGGTTGGTTCACTAATGTTTAAGGGATTTGTTTGGTAAATATGCTTAACTTTATAAGTTGGGTATTAATATTTGACTGTCTGTATCTTCCGCGTTGGTCATCTTTTATTCTTCACTGCTATTAATATATGTAGCTATTTTGTGTGAACTCAACTTCTGTCAACACTTTCTCCTCAGTTTCTTGTTACCCTGTTGGAAAGTCCCAGAAGCAAGATCAAGTCTCTCTGCAGAGGAGACTTGGAGGTAAGTGTTTCTTTCCGCAACCCTTCTAGCTATGTTCTTTGTCACTGTCTATGGTGCTGCTGTGTTTGACACTCATTCAACAGCATAGAGTAACTCAGTCTAAATAATGTTGTCAAACCTTAACCTACATTTTTCAGAGCTGTCATCAAATGACGTCTCCATTGTGCAGAGCTGTCATCAAATGACGTCTCCATTGTGCATGATCGGCCTTGCTCCGATCCATAGGGTCTGACGCTAAACAAGCCAGAGAAGGTACGGCCTGAAACATATACTTTGAAAACTGTAGGGTTCATGTTGCTCAAAATTCGATTAGCAATTTGGCCTAGACCGTGTAGAACAGATGTGTTGCTGTAGAATACCCAACTGTTCCTTTTGTTTTTTCTCAAGAGTATTTAGAGACCAATGAAGTAGAATCCCAAGCTTCTCCAAACCATGGTAGCTCTCCGGCAAATGATGCCCTGTCCTCTGAGGAGAAGCTGAGGCGCGTGTCCTCGGACGACGCCGCCACCTCTGAAGCTGCGACCGGCCCGTCTGGCGACGACGCCACCTCTGAAGCTGCGACCGGCCCGTATGGCGACGACGCCACCTCTGAAGCTGCGACCGGCCCGTCTGGCGACGACGCCACCTCTGAAGCTGCGACCGGCCCGTCTGGCGACGACGCCACCTCTGAAGCTGCGACCGGCCCGTCTGGCGACGACGCCACCTCTGAAGCTGCGACCGGCCCGTCTGGCGACGACGCCACCTCTGAAGCTGCGACCGGCCCGTCTGGCGACGACGCCACCTCTGAAGCTGCGACCGGCCCGTCTGGCGACGACGCCACCTCTGAAGCTGCGACCGGCCCGTCTGGCGACGACGCCACCTCTGAAGCTGCGACCGGCCCGTCTGGCGACGACGCCACCTCTGAAGCTGCGACCGGCCCGTCTGGCGACGACGCCACCTCTGAAGCTGCGACCGGCCCGTCTGGCGACGACGCCACCTCTGAAGCTGCGACCGGCCCGTCTGGCGACGACGCCACCTCTGAAGCTGCGACCGGCCCGTCTGGCGACGACGCCACCTCTGAAGCTGCGACCGGCCCGTCTGGCGACGACGCCACCTCTGAAGCTGCGACCGGCCCGTCTGGCGACGACGCCACCTCTGAAGCTGCGACCGGCCCGTCCGGCGACGACGCCACCTCTGAAGCTGCGACCGGCCCGTCCGGCGACGACGCCACCTCTGAAGCTGCGACCGGCCCGTCTGGCGACGACGCCACCTCTGAAGCTGCGACCGGCCCGTCTGGCGACGACGCCACCTCTGAAGCTGCGACCGGCCCGTCTGGCGACGACGCCACCTCTGAAGCTGCGACCGGCCCGTCTGGCGACGACGCCACCTCTGAAGCTGCGACCGGCCCGTCTGGCGACGACGCCACCTCTGAAGCTGCGACCGGCCCGTCTGGCGACGACGCCACCTCTGAAGCTGCGACCGGCCCGTCTGGCGACGACGCCACCTCTGAAGCTGCGACCGGCCCGTCTGGCGACGACGCCACCTCTGAAGCTGCGACCGGCCCGTCTGGCGACGACGCCACCTCTGAAGCTGCGACCGGCCCGTCTGGCGACGACGCCACCTCTGAAGCTGCGACCGGCCCGTCCGGCGACGACGCCACCTCTGAAGCTGCGACCGGCCCGTCCGGCGACGACGCCATGGATATCTGACGTGGGACATGCAAGAGTTCATGGGTACTCTAGTCCAGTGTGTAACTGCATTTGCTTGTTTTGGCTCAATTAAACATTAACTGTAATACTTGTGTCCTCTGTATTGTTTTGGTGGTTCCTACTTGGAGTTGAGGTGTATGACCTGACTTGAGTAACTGGGGTGATGGCAACATTTATTTTGCATTATATCCATGCGCCAGCAATATTACTCAGACCCCTGTGTTTTAAATTACCAATTGACTTAAGCTACATGTGCTCAGTGTTGGTCCATTTATGCTAGTAGCATCACATGATACCTCAACAGCATTTTGACGCCATTTCCGGTCACAACTTGCAGACTTGTTTACGTGTTTTGTTGCCTACTTTGCTACATGACAACTTTACGGTTTTTACTTTTTAATTACCGTTTATATTTTTGGTTTTTCCCTCAATTTTTTCACTTGTGTCAGGGTTGCGTCAATTCGAATCTGGTATCAGGATAAATATCACAATGAGGCTTTTATTAGCTAAGCAATAAGTGGTAAATGCAATTTTTGTATATATGGGCTCTGTCCCACCTCGCAGGGCAAAACAGAACTGACTTGTTCCTGACAAAGATATTTAATATACTCTGACAGTAGTTCCTGCTTCCGAGCCGGCCTGTCAGAGTAGACTGGGCGTGGTTTAGACTCACCCAGCCTATCGTTGATTGTTGGCGCAGAGGCTGGTCCCAGCCCCTTAAGCGCTTCAGCGGTCAGTCGTTGTAGCTGTGTAGAATATGCAGTTATCAGGCACCTGGCTCCTGTTATCTAACAAAAGACTGTTCTGAATGTGCCCCCCCCCAACTCATTGCACAGTTCTGTATTTTTCCATCATGAGAAAGGCCCATGGCCCTGAAACTGAACAATGGTTCAAGTCAGCTATGTTGCATAACACATACATACATACATCCACACAAGCCAACAGCAGATAATATTAAATCACATATGGTAACGGGCTATAGTGCATAACACAGAATCCTCATACTCCGGACGCTTTATCTGGACATGGTTCGTCAGGACCTCCAACAGCCGAAGCTAAGTAGTAACATTAACATGATGCCTTCTAATTGCAGTCGCTGTACTCATACAGGAGAACGATCGCCTTACGGTGAGGATAGCTGTGCTACAAGCCCAGCTTCAGACGCAATCGTTAGGCAAGGGTAATTTCAGTGTAGGAAAGGATGAAACAGCGTCTGTGCCACCAGTAAGTACAGATAGTAACGTTAGTATAAATCCCCTCGCACGGTCCCCGCAGCCGGACAACTTTCTCACGGTTTCTGGAGAGAAATGCTGTAGGAATGCTCAACCGGTGTCGCTCATTCAGCCGACAAACTTCAACCGGTTTTCCCCATTAAGCAGCGAGTCGGAGTCAAAGGCCGAGCCTTCTCTTGTCTCTACTCCTCCCGTTACGGGGTCAGAGACGCCGAAGCTTCCCACCATTAGCTCTGACAAATTGAAAACTCTAGTCATTGGCGACTCCATTACCCGCAGTATTAGACTTAAAACGAATAATCAGCCGACATGTCTCTGGACCTACTCACTGTCACAGTCATACTCTGGACCTAGTTTTGTCCCATGGAATAAATGTTGTGGATCTTAATGTTTTCCCTCATAATCCTGGACTATCGGACCACCATTTTATTACGTTTGCAATTGCAACAAATAATCTGCTCAGACCCCAACCAAGGAACATCAAAAGTCGTGCTATAAATTCACAGACAACACAAAGATTCCTTGATGTCCTTCCAGACTCCCTCTGTCTACCCAAGGACGCCAGAGGACAAAAATCAGTTAACCACCTAACTGAGGAACTCAATTTAACCTTGCGCAATACCCTAGATGCAGTTGCACCCCTAAAAACTAAAAACATTTCTCATAAGAAACTAGCTCCCTGGTATACAGAAAATACCCGAGCTCTGAAGCAAGCTTCCAGAAAATTGGAACGGAAATGGCGCCACACCAAACTGGAAGTCTTCCGACTAGCTTGGAAAGACAGTACCGTGCAGTATCGAAGAGCCCTTGCTGCTGCTCGATCATCCTATTTTTCCAACTTAATTGAGGAAAATAAGAACAATCCGAAATTCGTTTTTGATACTGTCGCAAAGCTAACTAAAAAGCAGCATTCCCCAAGAGAGGATGGCTTTCACCTCAGCAGTAATAAATTCATGAACTTCTTTGAGGAAAAGATGATTATTACAAAGTAAATTACGGACTCCTCTTTAAATCTGCGTATTCCTTCAAAGCTCAGTTGTCCTGAGTCTGCACAACTCTGCCAGGACCTAGGATCAAGAGAGACACTCAAGTGTTTTAGTACTATATCCCTTGACACAATGATGAAAATAATCATGGCCTCTAAACCTTCAAGCTCCATACTGGACCCTATTCCAACTAAACTACTGAAAGAGCTGTTTCCTGTGCTTGGCCCTCCTATGTTGAACATAATAAACGGCTCTCTATCCACCGGATGTGTACCAAACTCACTAAAAGTGGCAGTAATAAAGCCTCTCTTGAAAAAGCCAAACCTTGACCCAGAAAATATAAAAAACTATCGGCCTATATCGAATCTTCCATTCCTCTCAAAATGTTTAGAAAAGGCTGTTGCGCAGCCTCTGCCTTCCTCGTCAGAGGAGGAGATAGAAGAAAACTGTTACAGTCTCTGTGAATGGTTTGTCCTCTGACAAATCAACTGTAAATTTCGATGTTCCTCAAGGTTCCGTTTTAGGACCACTATTGATTTTCACTATATATTTTACCTCTTGGGGATGTCATTCGAAAACATAATGTTAACTTTCACTGCTATGCGGATGACACACAGCTGAACATTTCAATGAAACATGGTGAAGCCCCAAAATTGCCCTCGCTAGAAGCATGTGTTTCAGACATAAGGAAGTGGATGGCTGCAAACGTTCTACTTTTAAACTCGGACAAAACAGAGATGCTTGTTCTAGGTCCCAAGAAACAAAGAGATCTTCTGTTGAATCTGACAATTAATCTTAATGGCTGTACAGTCGTCTCAAATAAAACTGTGAAGGCCCTCGGCGTTACTCTGGACCCTGATCTCTCTTTTGAAGAACATATCAAGACTGTTTCAAGGAAAGCTTTTTTCCATCTACGTAACATTGCAAAAATCAAACTTTCTGTCCAAAAATGATGCAGAAAAATGTATCCATGCTTTTGTCACTTCTAGGTTAGACTACTGCAATGCTCTTACTTTCCGGCTACCCGGATAAAGCACTAAATAAACTTCAGTTAGTGCTAAATACGGCTGCTAGAATCCTGACTAGAACCCCAAAAATATATCATATTACTCCAGTGCTAGCCTCCCTACACTGGCTTCCTGTCAAGGCAAGGGCTGATTTCAAGGTTTTACTGCTAACCTACAAAGCATTACATGGGCTTGCTCGTACCTATCTCTCTGATTTGGTCCTGCCGTACATACCTACACGTACGCTACGGTCACAAGACGCAGGCCTCCTAATTGCTTCTTCCACATCTTTTGGTCCCTGTCTGTTTTGCTCTCAGTGAAGTGCTACTATCCCCTTGGACTACAGGTTATTGCCGTCATAAGGTGTGCGTCTGTCTGTTGGCCGGACACTTTCTACCGTTTAGGACCTTTGTGGGTAAAGGTAAAGATGGGGTATAGCAGCAGAAGTTCCTCTGAAGTCCAGTATCTGCTGGAAGGGAACCTGGTGGTACGAGAGGATGAGTGTGGGCCTGTTGTGCTTCCCCCTATCCCTCCCTCTTCTCTCTCACTGTCTGAAAAACGTAAAACGTGGATTTGGGTACAGTGTTTATTTCCCCCTAATATCTTTGAAGATTACACCTAAAATAATTAGGAATACTTCTTTCTACTGCTGATCTGAGACCATTAGGGTTAATCATTACAGATATAAATGCAATATATGGAGTAGAAAAGATTGCCTGCCCACCAACTTGATAAGAATCAACATATGTTCTACATGGTCTATTTCTATCTGAACGTAACAACTCAATCAAGCTTGTTAATTGATCGTTAAGCCATGTTTGTCAGGTAAACTAAGGTCATTAGTGGCCTATATAAGCCTCATACAGGCCATGGGAAGACATTACCTGTTGATAACACAGACTATTTTCATGATCATGGGAGGTGTGAGAGAATTGCTGCTCGTTGTGATGACTGTGGGGGTTGTCAAAGGTTGGTTCACTAATGTTTAAGGGATTTGTTTGGTAAATATGCTTAACTTTATAAGTTGGGTATTAATATTTGACTGTCTGTATCTTCCGCGTTGGTCATCTTTTATTCTTCACTGCTATTAATATATGTAGCTATTTTGTGTGAACTCAACTTCTGTCAACACTTTCTCCTCAGTTTCTTGTTACCCTGTTGGAAAGTCCCAGAAGCAAGATCAAGTCTCTCTGCAGAGGAGACTTGGAGGTAAGTGTTTCTTTCCGCAACCCTTCTAGCTATGTTCTTTGTCACTGTCTATGGTGCTGCTGTGTTTGACACTCATTCAACAGCATAGAGTAACTCAGTCTAAATAATGTTGTCAAACCTTAACCTACATTTTTCAGAGCTGTCATCAAATGACGTCTCCATTGTGCAGAGCTGTCATCAAATGACGTCTCCATTGTGCATGATCGGCCTTGCTCCGATCCATAGGGTCTGACGCTAAACAAGCCAGAGAAGGTACGGCCTGAAACATATACTTTGAAAACTGTAGGGTTCATGTTGCTCAAAATTCGATTAGCAATTTGGCCTAGACCGTGTAGAACAGATGTGTTGCTGTAGAATACCCAACTGTTCCTTTTGTTTTTTCTCAAGAGTATTTAGAGACCAATGAAGTAGAATCCCAAGCTTCTCCAAACCATGGTAGCTCTCCGGCAAATGATGCCCTGTCCTCTGAGGAGAAGCTGAGGCGCGTGTCCTCGGACGACGCCGCCACCTCTGAAGCTGCGACCGGCCCGTCTGGCGACGACGCCACCTCTGAAGCTGCGACCGGCCCGTATGGCGACGACGCCACCTCTGAAGCTGCGACCGGCCCGTCTGGCGACGACGCCACCTCTGAAGCTGCGACCGGCCCGTCTGGCGACGACGCCACCTCTGAAGCTGCGACCGGCCCGTCTGGCGACGACGCCACCTCTGAAGCTGCGACCGGCCCGTCTGGCGACGACGCCACCTCTGAAGCTGCGACCGGCCCGTCTGGCGACGACGCCACCTCTGAAGCTGCGACCGGCCCGTCTGGCGACGACGCCACCTCTGAAGCTGCGACCGGCCCGTCTGGCGACGACGCCACCTCTGAAGCTGCGACCGGCCCGTCTGGCGACGACGCCACCTCTGAAGCTGCGACCGGCCCGTCTGGCGACGACGCCACCTCTGAAGCTGCGACCGGCCCGTCTGGCGACGACGCCACCTCTGAAGCTGCGACCGGCCCGTCTGGCGACGACGCCACCTCTGAAGCTGCGACCGGCCCGTCTGGCGACGACGCCACCTCTGAAGCTGCGACCGGCCCGTCTGGCGACGACGCCACCTCTGAAGCTGCGACCGGCCCGTCTGGCGACGACGCCACCTCTGAAGCTGCGACCGGCCCGTCCGGCGACGACGCCACCTCTGAAGCTGCGACCGGCCCGTCTGGCGACGACGCCACCTCTGAAGCTGCGACCGGCCCGTCTGGCGACGACGCCACCTCTGAAGCTGCGACCGGCCCGTCTGGCGACGACGCCACCTCTGAAGCTGCGACCGGCCCGTCTGGCGACGACGCCACCTCTGAAGCTGCGACCGGCCCGTCTGGCGACGACGCCACCTCTGAAGCTGCGACCGGCCCGTCTGGCGACGACGCCACCTCTGAAGCTGCGACCGGCCCGTCTGGCGACGACGCCACCTCTGAAGCTGCGACCGGCCCGTCTGGCGACGACGCCACCTCTGAAGCTGCGACCGGCCCGTCTGGCGACGACGCCACCTCTGAAGCTGCGACCGGCCCGTCTGGCGACGACGCCACCTCTGAAGCTGCGACCGGCCCGTCTGGCGACGACGCCACCTCTGAAGCTGCGACCGGCCCGTCTGGCGACGACGCCACCTCTGAAGCTGCGACCGGCCCGTCTGGCGACGACGCCACCTCTGAAGCTGCGACCGGCCCGTCTGGCGACGACGCCACCTCTGAAGCTGCGACCGGCCCGTCTGGCGACGACGCCACCTCTGAAGCTGCGACCGGCCCGTCCGGCGACGACGCCACCTCTGAAGCTGCGACCGGCCCGTCCGGCGACGACGCCACCTCTGAAGCTGCGACCGGCCCGTCCGGCGACGACGCCACCTCTGAAGCTGCGACCGGCCCGTCTGGCGACGACGCCACCTCTGAAGCTGCGACCGGCCCGTCTGGCGACGACGCCACCTCTGAAGCTGCGACCGGCCCGTCTGGCGACGACGCCACCTCTGAAGCTGCGACCGGCCCGTCTGGCGACGACGCCACCTCTGAAGCTGCGACCGGCCCGTCTGGCGACGACGCCACCTCTGAAGCTGCGACCGGCCCGTCTGGCGACGACGCCACCTCTGAAGCTGCGACCGGCCCGTCTGGCGACGACGCCACCTCTGAAGCTGCGACCGGCCCGTCTGGCGACGACGCCACCTCTGAAGCTGCGACCGGCCCGTCTGGCGACGACGCCACCTCTGAAGCTGCGACCGGCCCGTCTGGCGACGACGCCACCTCTGAAGCTGCGACCGGCCCGTCTGGCGACGACGCCACCTCTGAAGCTGCGACCGGCCCGTCCGGCGACGACGCCACCTCTGAAGCTGCGACCGGCCCGTCCGGCGACGACGCCATGGATATCTGACGTGGGACATGCAAGAGTTCATGGGTACTCTAGTCCAGTGTGTAACTGCATTTGCTTGTTTTGGCTCAATTAAACATTAACTGTAATACTTGTGTCCTCTGTATTGTTTTGGTGGTTCCTACTTGGAGTTGAGGTGTATGACCTGACTTGAGTAACTGGGGTGATGGCAACATTTATTTTGCATTATATCCATGCGCCAGCAATATTACTCAGACCCCTGTGTTTTAAATTACCAATTGACTTAAGCTACATGTGCTCAGTGTTGGTCCATTTATGCTAGTAGCATCACATGATACCTCAACAGCATTTTGACGCCATTTCCGGTCACAACTTGCAGACTTGTTTACGTGTTTTGTTGCCTACTTTGCTACATGACAACTTTACGGTTTTTACTTTTTAATTACCGTTTATATTTTTGGTTTTTCCCTCAATTTTTTCACTTGTGTCAGGGTTGCGTCAATTCGAATCTGGTATCAGGATAAATATCACAATGAGGCTTTTATTAGCTAAGCAATAAGTGGTAAATGCAATTTTTGTATATATGGGCTCTGTCCCACCTCGCAGGGCAAAACAGAACTGACTTGTTCCTGACAAAGATATTTAATATACTCTGACAGTAGTTCCTGCTTCCGAGCCGGCCTGTCAGAGTAGACTGGGCGTGGTTTAGACTCACCCAGCCTATCGTTGATTGTTGGCGCAGAGGCTGGTCCCAGCCCCTTAAGCGCTTCAGCGGTCAGTCGTTGTAGCTGTGTAGAATATGCAGTTATCAGGCACCTGGCTCCTGTTATCTAACAAAAGACTGTTCTGAATGTGCCCCCCCCCCAACTCATTGCACAGTTCTGTATTTTTCCATCATGAGAAAGGCCCATGGCCCTGAAACTGAACAATGGTTCAAGTCAGCTATGTTGCATAACACATACATACATACATCCACACAAGCCAACAGCAGATAATATTAAATCACATATGGTAACGGGCTATAGTGCATAACACAGAATCCTCATACTCCGGACGCTTTATCTGGACATGGTTCGTCAGGACCTCCAACAGCCGAAGCTAAGTAGTAACATTAACATGATGCCTTCTAATTGCAGTCGCTGTACTCATACAGGAGAACGATCGCCTTACGGTGAGGATAGCTGTGCTACAAGCCCAGCTTCAGACGCAATCGTTAGGCAAGGGTAATTTCAGTGTAGGAAAGGATGAAACAGCGTCTGTGCCACCAGTAAGTACAGATAGTAACGTTAGTATAAATCCCCTCGCACGGTCCCCGCAGCCGGACAACTTTCTCACGGTTTCTGGAGAGAAATGCTGTAGGAATGCTCAACCGGTGTCGCTCATTCAGCCGACAAACTTCAACCGGTTTTCCCCATTAAGCAGCGAGTCGGAGTCAAAGGCCGAGCCTTCTCTTGTCTCTACTCCTCCCGTTACGGGGTCAGAGACGCCGAAGCTTCCCACCATTAGCTCTGACAAATTGAAAACTCTAGTCATTGGCGACTCCATTACCCGCAGTATTAGACTTAAAACGAATAATCAGCCGACATGTCTCTGGACCTACTCACTGTCACAGTCATACTCTGGACCTAGTTTTGTCCCATGGAATAAATGTTGTGGATCTTAATGTTTTCCCTCATAATCCTGGACTATCGGACCACCATTTTATTACGTTTGCAATTGCAACAAATAATCTGCTCAGACCCCAACCAAGGAACATCAAAAGTCGTGCTATAAATTCACAGACAACACAAAGATTCCTTGATGTCCTTCCAGACTCCCTCTGTCTACCCAAGGACGCCAGAGGACAAAAATCAGTTAACCACCTAACTGAGGAACTCAATTTAACCTTGCGCAATACCCTAGATGCAGTTGCACCCCTAAAAACTAAAAACATTTCTCATAAGAAACTAGCTCCCTGGTATACAGAAAATACCCGAGCTCTGAAGCAAGCTTCCAGAAAATTGGAACGGAAATGGCGCCACACCAAACTGGAAGTCTTCCGACTAGCTTGGAAAGACAGTACCGTGCAGTATCGAAGAGCCCTTGCTGCTGCTCGATCATCCTATTTTTCCAACTTAATTGAGGAAAATAAGAACAATCCGAAATTCGTTTTTGATACTGTCGCAAAGCTAACTAAAAAGCAGCATTCCCCAAGAGAGGATGGCTTTCACCTCAGCAGTAATAAATTCATGAACTTCTTTGAGGAAAAGATGATTATTACAAAGTAAATTACGGACTCCTCTTTAAATCTGCGTATTCCTTCAAAGCTCAGTTGTCCTGAGTCTGCACAACTCTGCCAGGACCTAGGATCAAGAGAGACACTCAAGTGTTTTAGTACTATATCCCTTGACACAATGATGAAAATAATCATGGCCTCTAAACCTTCAAGCTCCATACTGGACCCTATTCCAACTAAACTACTGAAAGAGCTGTTTCCTGTGCTTGGCCCTCCTATGTTGAACATAATAAACGGCTCTCTATCCACCGGATGTGTACCAAACTCACTAAAAGTGGCAGTAATAAAGCCTCTCTTGAAAAAGCCAAACCTTGACCCAGAAAATATAAAAAACTATCGGCCTATATCGAATCTTCCATTCCTCTCAAAATGTTTAGAAAAGGCTGTTGCGCAGCCTCTGCCTTCCTCGTCAGAGGAGGAGATAGAAGAAAACTGTTACAGTCTCTGTGAATGGTTTGTCCTCTGACAAATCAACTGTAAATTTCGATGTTCCTCAAGGTTCCGTTTTAGGACCACTATTGATTTTCACTATATATTTTACCTCTTGGGGATGTCATTCGAAAACATAATGTTAACTTTCACTGCTATGCGGATGACACACAGCTGAACATTTCAATGAAACATGGTGAAGCCCCAAAATTGCCCTCGCTAGAAGCATGTGTTTCAGACATAAGGAAGTGGATGGCTGCAAACGTTCTACTTTTAAACTCGGACAAAACAGAGATGCTTGTTCTAGGTCCCAAGAAACAAAGAGATCTTCTGTTGAATCTGACAATTAATCTTAATGGCTGTACAGTCGTCTCAAATAAAACTGTGAAGGCCCTCGGCGTTACTCTGGACCCTGATCTCTCTTTTGAAGAACATATCAAGACTGTTTCAAGGAAAGCTTTTTTCCATCTACGTAACATTGCAAAAATCAAACTTTCTGTCCAAAAATGATGCAGAAAAATGTATCCATGCTTTTGTCACTTCTAGGTTAGACTACTGCAATGCTCTTACTTTCCGGCTACCCGGATAAAGCACTAAATAAACTTCAGTTAGTGCTAAATACGGCTGCTAGAATCCTGACTAGAACCCCAAAAATATATCATATTACTCCAGTGCTAGCCTCCCTACACTGGCTTCCTGTCAAGGCAAGGGCTGATTTCAAGGTTTTACTGCTAACCTACAAAGCATTACATGGGCTTGCTCGTACCTATCTCTCTGATTTGGTCCTGCCGTACATACCTACACGTACGCTACGGTCACAAGACGCAGGCCTCCTAATTGCTTCTTCCACATCTTTTGGTCCCTGTCTGTTTTGCTCTCAGTGAAGTGCTACTATCCCCTTGGACTACAGGTTATTGCCGTCATAAGGTGTGCGTCTGTCTGTTGGCCGGACACTTTCTACCGTTTAGGACCTTTGTGGGTAAAGGTAAAGATGGGGTATAGCAGCAGAAGTTCCTCTGAAGTCCAGTATCTGCTGGAAGGGAACCTGGTGGTACGAGAGGATGAGTGTGGGCCTGTTGTGCTTCCCCCTATCCCTCCCTCTTCTCTCTCACTGTCTGAAAAACGTAAAACGTGGATTTGGGTACAGTGTTTATTTCCCCCTAATATCTTTGAAGATTACACCTAAAATAATTAGGAATACTTCTTTCTACTGCTGATCTGAGACCATTAGGGTTAATCATTACAGATATAAATGCAATATATGGAGTAGAAAAGATTGCCTGCCCACCAACTTGATAAGAATCAACATATGTTCTACATGGTCTATTTCTATCTGAACGTAACAACTCAATCAAGCTTGTTAATTGATCGTTAAGCCATGTTTGTCAGGTAAACTAAGGTCATTAGTGGCCTATATAAGCCTCATACAGGCCATGGGAAGACATTACCTGTTGATAACACAGACTATTTTCATGATCATGGGAGGTGTGAGAGAATTGCTGCTCGTTGTGATGACTGTGGGGGTTGTCAAAGGTTGGTTCACTAATGTTTAAGGGATTTGTTTGGTAAATATGCTTAACTTTATAAGTTGGGTATTAATATTTGACTGTCTGTATCTTCCGCGTTGGTCATCTTTTATTCTTCACTGCTATTAATATATGTAGCTATTTTGTGTGAACTCAACTTCTGTCAACACTTTCTCCTCAGTTTCTTGTTACCCTGTTGGAAAGTCCCAGAAGCAAGATCAAGTCTCTCTGCAGAGGAGACTTGGAGGTAAGTGTTTCTTTCCGCAACCCTTCTAGCTATGTTCTTTGTCACTGTCTATGGTGCTGCTGTGTTTGACACTCATTCAACAGCATAGAGTAACTCAGTCTAAATAATGTTGTCAAACCTTAACCTACATTTTTCAGAGCTGTCATCAAATGACGTCTCCATTGTGTAGAGCTGTCATCAAATGACGTCTCCATTGTGCATGATCGGCCTTGCTCCGATCCATAGGGTCTGACGCTAAACAAGCCAGAGAAGGTACGGCCTGAAACATATACTTTGAAAACTGTAGGGTTCATGTTGCTCAAAATTCGATTAGCAATTTGGCCTAGACCGTGTAGAACAGATGTGTTGCTGTAGAATACCCAACTGTTCCTTTTGTTTTTTCTCAAGAGTATTTAGAGACCAATGAAGTAGAATCCCAAGCTTCTCCAAACCATGGTAGCTCTCCGGCAAATGATGCCCTGTCCTCTGAGGAGAAGCTGAGGCGCATGTCCTCGGACGACGCCACCTCTGACGCTGCGACCGGCCCGTCTGGCGACGACGCCACCTCTGAAGCTGCGACCGGCCCGTCTGGCGACGACGCCACCTCTGAAGCTGCGACCGGCCCGTCTGGCGACGACGCCACCTCTGAAGCTGCGACCGGCCCGTCTGGCGACGACGCCACCTCTGAAGCTGCGACCGGCCCGTCTGGCGACGACGCCACCTCTGAAGCTGCGACCGGCCCGTCTGGCGACGACGCCACCTCTGAAGCTGCGACCGGCCCGTCTGGCGACGACGCCACCTCTGAAGCTGCGACCGGCCCGTCTGGCGACGACGCCACCTCTGAAGCTGCGACCGGCCCGTCTGGCGACGACGCCACCTCTGAAGCTGCGACCGGCCCGTCTGGCGACGACGCCACCTCTGAAGCTGCGACCGGCCCGTCTGGCGACGACGCCACCTCTGAAGCTGCGACCGGCCCGTCTGGCGACGACGCCACCTCTGAAGCTGCGACCGGCCCGTCTGGCGACGACGCCACCTCTGAAGCTGCGACCGGCCCGTCTGGCGACGACGCCACCTCTGAAGCTGCGACCGGCCCGTCTGGCGACGACGCCACCTCTGAAGCTGCGACCGGCCCGTCTGGCGACGACGCCACCTCTGAAGCTGCGACCGGCCCGTCTGGCGACGACGCCACCTCTGAAGCTGCGACCGGCCCGTCTGGCGACGACGCCACCTCTGAAGCTGCGACCGGCCCGTCTGGCGACGACGCCACCTCTGAAGCTGCGACCGGCCCGTCTGGCGACGACGCCACCTCTGAAGCTGCGACCGGCCCGTCTGGCGACGACGCCACCTCTGAAGCTGCGACCGGCCCGTCTGGCGACGACGCCACCTCTGAAGCTGCGACCGGCCCGTCTGGCGACGACGCCACCTCTGAAGCTGCGACCGGCCCGTCTGGCGACGACGCCACCTCTGAAGCTGCGACCGGCCCGTCTGGCGACGACGCCACCTCTGAAGCTGCGACCGGCCCGTCTGGCGACGACGCCACCTCTGAAGCTGCGACCGGCCCGTCTGGCGACGACGCCACCTCTGAAGCTGCGACCGGCCCGTCTGGCGACGACGCCACCTCTGAAGCTGCGACCGGCCCGTCTGGCGACGACGCCACCTCTGAAGCTGCGACCGGCCCGTCTGGCGACGACGCCACCTCTGAAGCTGCGACCGGCCCGTCTGGCGACGACGCCACCTCTGAAGCTGCGACCGGCCCGTCTGGCGACGACGCCACCTCTGAAGCTGCGACCGGCCCGTCTGGCGACGACGCCACCTCTGAAGCTGCGACCGGCCCGTCTGGCGACGACGCCACCTCTGAAGCTGCGACCGGCCCGTCTGGCGACGACGCCACCTCTGAAGCTGCGACCGGCCCGTCTGGCGACGACGCCACCTCTGAAGCTGCGACCGGCCCGTCTGGCGACGACGCCACCTCTGAAGCTGCGACCGGCCCGTCTGGCGACGACGCCACCTCTGAAGCTGCGACCGGCCCGTCTGGCGACGACGCCACCTCTGAAGCTGCGACCGGCCCGTCTGGCGACGACGCCACCTCTGAAGCTGCGACCGGCCCGTCTGGCGACGACGCCACCTCTGAAGCTGCGACCGGCCCGTCTGGCGACGACGCCACCTCTGAAGCTGCGACCGGCCCGTCTGGCGACGACGCCACCTCTGAAGCTGCGACCGGCCCGTCTGGCGACGACGCCACCTCTGAAGCTGCGACCGGCCCGTCTGGCGACGACGCCACCTCTGAAGCTGCGACCGGCCCGTCTGGCGACGACGCCACCTCTGAAGCTGCGACCGGCCCGTCTGGCGACGACGCCACCTCTGAAGCTGCGACCGGCCCGTCTGGCGACGACGCCACCTCTGAAGCTGCGACCGGCCCGTCTGGCGACGACGCCACCTCTGAAGCTGCGACCGGCCCGTCTGGCGACGACGCCACCTCTGAAGCTGCGACCGGCCCGTCTGGCGACGACGCCACCTCTGAAGCTGCGACCGGCCCGTCTGGCGACGACGCCACCTCTGAAGCTGCGACCGGCCCGTCTGGCGACGACGCCACCTCTGAAGCTGCGACCGGCCCGTCTGGCGACGACGCCACCTCTGAAGCTGCGACCGGCCCGTCTGGCGACGACGCCACCTCTGAAGCTGCGACCGGCCCGTCTGGCGACGACGCCACCTCTGAAGCTGCGACCGGCCCGTCTGGCGACGACGCCACCTCTGAAGCTGCGACCGGCCCGTCTGGCGACGACGCCACCTCTGAAGCTGCGACCGGCCCGTCTGGCGACGACGCCACCTCTGAAGCTGCGACCGGCCCGTCTGGCGACGACGCCACCTCTGAAGCTGCGACCGGCCCGTCTGGCGACGACGCCACCTCTGAAGCTGCGACCGGCCCGTCTGGCGACGACGCCACCTCTGAAGCTGCGACCGGCCCGTCTGGCGACGACGCCACCTCTGAAGCTGCGACCGGCCCGTCTGGCGACGACGCCACCTCTGAAGCTGCGACCGGCCCGTCTGGCGACGACGCCACCTCTGAAGCTGCGACCGGCCCGTCTGGCGACGACGCCACCTCTGAAGCTGCGACCGGCCCGTCTGGCGACGACGCCACCTCTGAAGCTGCGACCGGCCCGTCTGGCGACGACGCCACCTCTGAAGCTGCGACCGGCCCGTCTGGCGACGACGCCACCTCTGAAGCTGCGACCGGCCCGTCTGGCGACGACGCCACCTCTGAAGCTGCGACCGGCCCGTCTGGCGACGACGCCACCTCTGAAGCTGCGACCGGCCCGTCTGGCGACGACGCCACCTCTGAAGCTGCGACCGGCCCGTCTGGCGACGACGCCACCTCTGAAGCTGCGACCGGCCCGTCTGGCGACGACGCCACCTCTGAAGCTGCGACCGGCCCGTCCGGCGACGACGCCATGGATATCTGACGTGGGACATGCAAGAGTTCATGGGTACTCTAGTCCAGTGTGTAACTGCATTTGCTTGTTTTGGCTCAATTAAACATTAACTGTAATACTTGTGTCCTCTGTATTGTTTTGGTGGTTCCTACTTGGAGTTGAGGTGTATGACCTGACTTGAGTAACTGGGGTGATGGCAACATTTATTTTGCATTATATCCATGCGCCAGCAATATTACTCAGACCCCTGTGTTTTAAATTACCAATTGACTTAAGCTACATGTGCTCAGTGTTGGTCCATTTATGCTAGTAGCATCACATGATACCTCAACAGCATTTTGACGCCATTTCCGGTCACAACTTGCAGACTTGTTTACGTGTTTTGTTGCCTACTTTGCTACCTGACAACTTTACGGTTTTTACTTTTTAATTACCGTTTATATTTTTGGTTTTTCCCTCAATTTTTTCACTCGTGTCAGGGTTGCGTCAATTCGAATCTGGTATCAGGATAAATATCACAATGAGGCTTTTATTAGCTAAGCAATAAGTGGTAAATGCAATTTTCGTATATATGGGCTCTGTCCCACCTCGCAGGGCAAAACAGAACTGACTTGTTCCTGACAAAGATATTTAATATACTCTGACAGTAGTTCCTGCTTCCGAGCCGGCCTGTCAGAGTAGACTGGGCGTGGTTTAGACTCACCCAGCCTATCGTTGATTGTTGGCGCAGAGGCTGGTCCCAGCCCCTTAAGCGCTTCAGCGGTCAGTCGTTGTAGCTGTGTAGAATATGCAGTTATCAGGCACCTGGCTCCTGTTATCTAACAAAAGACTGTTCTGAATGTGCCCCCCCCCCCAACTCATTGCACAGTTCTGTATTTTTCCATCATGAGAAAGGCCCATGGCCCTGAAACTGAACAATGGTTCAAGTCAGCTATGTTGCATAACACATACATACATCCACACAAGCCAACAGCAGATAATATTAAATCACATATGGTAACGGGCTATAGTGCATAACACAGAATCCTCATACTCCGGACGCTTTATCTGGACATGGTTCGTCAGGACCTCCAACAGCCGAAGCTAAGTAGTAACATTAACATGATGCCTTCTAATTGCAGTCGCTGTACTCATACAGGAGAACGATCGCCTTACGGTGAGGATAGCTGTGCTACAAGCCCAGCTTCAGACGCAATCGTTAGGCAAGGGTAATTTCAGTGTAGGAAAGGATGAAACAGCGTCTGTGCCACCAGTAAGTACAGATAGTAACGTTAGTATAAATCCCCTCGCACGGTCCCCGCAGCCGGACAACTTTCTCACGGTTTCTGGAGAGAAATGCTGTAGGAATGCTCAACCGGTGTCGCTCATTCAGCCGACAAACTTCAACCGGTTTTCCCCATTAAGCAGCGAGTCGGAGTCAAAGGCCGAGCCTTCTCTTGTCTCTACTCCTCCCGTTACGGGGTCAGAGACGCCGAAGCTTCCCACCATTAGCTCTGACAAATTGAAAACTCTAGTCATTGGCGACTCCATTACCCGCAGTATTAGACTTAAAACGAATAATCAGCCGACATGTCTCTGGACCTACTCACTGTCACAGTCATACTCTGGACCTAGTTTTGTCCCATGGAATAAATGTTGTGGATCTTAATGTTTTCCCTCATAATCCTGGACTATCGGACCACCATTTTATTACGTTTGCAATTGCAACAAATAATCTGCTCAGACCCCAACCAAGGAACATCAAAAGTCGTGCTATAAATTCACAGACAACACAAAGATTCCTTGATGTCCTTCCAGACTCCCTCTGTCTACCCAAGGACGCCAGAGGACAAAAATCAGTTAACCACCTAACTGAGGAACTCAATTTAACCTTGCGCAATACCCTAGATGCAGTTGCACCCCTAAATACTAAAAACATTTCTCATAAGAAACTAGCTCCCTGGTATACAGAAAATACCCGAGCTCTGAAGCAAGCTTCCAGAAAATTGGAACGGAAATGGCGCCACACCAAACTGGAAGTCTTCCGACTAGCTTGGAAAGACAGTACCGTGCAGTATCGAAGAGCCCTTGCTGCTGCTCGATCATCCTATTTTTCCAACTTAATTGAGGAAAATAAGAACAATCCGAAATTCGTTTTTGATACTGTCGCAAAGCTAACTAAAAAGCAGCATTCCCCAAGAGAGGATGGCTTTCACCTCAGCAGTAATAAATTCATGAACTTCTTTGAGGAAAAGATGATTATTACAAAGTAAATTACGGACTCCTCTTTAAATCTGCGTATTCCTTCAAAGCTCAGTTGTCCTGAGTCTGCACAACTCTGCCAGGACCTAGGATCAAGAGAGACACTCAAGTGTTTTAGTACTATATCCCTTGACACAATGATGAAAATAATCATGGCCTCTAAACCTTCAAGCTCCATACTGGACCCTATTCCAACTAAACTACTGAAAGAGCTGTTTCCTGTGCTTGGCCCTCCTATGTTGAACATAATAAACGGCTCTCTATCCACCGGATGTGTACCAAACTCACTAAAAGTGGCAGTAATAAAGCCTCTCTTGAAAAAGCCAAACCTTGACCCAGAAAATATAAAAAACTATCGGCCTATATCGAATCTTCCATTCCTCTCAAAATGTTTAGAAAAGGCTGTTGCGCAGCCTCTGCCTTCCTCGTCAGAGGAGGAGATAGAAGAAAACTGTTACAGTCTCTGTGAATGGTTTGTCCTCTGACAAATCAACTGTAAATTTCGATGTTCCTCAAGGTTCCGTTTTAGGACCACTATTGATTTTCACTATATATTTTACCTCTTGGGGATGTCATTCGAAAACATAATGTTAACTTTCACTGCTATGCGGATGACACACAGCTGAACATTTCAATGAAACATGGTGAAGCCCCAAAATTGCCCTCGCTAGAAGCATGTGTTTCAGACATAAGGAAGTGGATGGCTGCAAACGTTCTACTTTTAAACTCGGACAAAACAGAGATGCTTGTTCTAGGTCCCAAGAAACAAAGAGATCTTCTGTTGAATCTGACAATTAATCTTAATGGCTGTACAGTCGTCTCAAATAAAACTGTGAAGGCCCTCGGCGTTACTCTGGACCCTGATCTCTCTTTTGAAGAACATATCAAGACTGTTTCAAGGACAGCTTTTTTCCATCTACGTAACATTGCAAAAATCAAACTTTCTGTCCAAAAATGATGCAGAAAAATGTATCCATGCTTTTGTCACTTCTAGGTTAGACTACTGCAATGCTCTTACTTTCCGGCTACCCGGATAAAGCACTAAATAAACTTCAGTTAGTGCTAAATACGGCTGCTAGAATCCTGACTAGAACCCCAAAAATATATCATATTACTCCAGTGCTAGCCTCCCTACACTGGCTTCCTGTCAAGGCAAGGGCTGATTTCAAGGTTTTACTGCTAACCTACAAAGCATTACATGGGCTTGCTCGTACCTATCTCTCTGATTTGGTCCTGCCGTACATACCTACACGTACGCTACGGTCACAAGACGCAGGCCTCCTAATTGCTTCTTCCACATCTTTTGGTCCCTGTCTGTTTTGCTCTCAGTGAAGTGCTACTATCCCCTTGGACTACAGGTTATTGCCGTCATAAGGTGTGCGTCTGTCTGTTGGCCGGACACTTTCTACCGTTTAGGACCTTTGTGGGTAAAGGTAAAGATGGGGTATAGCAGCAGAAGTTCCTCTGAAGTCCAGTATCTGCTGGAAGGGAACCTGGTGGTACGAGAGGATGAGTGTGGGCCTGTTGTGCTTCCCCCTATCCCTCCCTCTTCTCTCTCACTGTCTGAAAAACGTAAAACGTGGATTTGGGTACAGTGTTTATTTCCCCCTAATATCTTTGAAGATTACACCTAAAATAATTAGGAATACTTCTTTCTACTGCTGATCTGAGACCATTAGGGTTAATCATTACAGATATAAATGCAATATATGGAGTAGAAAAGATTGCCTGCCCACCAACTTGATAAGAATCAACATATGTTCTACATGGTCTATTTCTATCTGAACGTAACAACTCAATCAAGCTTGTTAATTGATCGTTAAGCCATGTTTGTCAGGTAAACTAAGGTCATTAGTGGCCTATATAAGCCTCATACAGGCCATGGGAAGACATTACCTGTTGATAACACAGACTATTTTCATGATCATGGGAGGTGTGAGAGAATTGCTGCTCGTTGTGATGACTGTGGGGGTTGTCAAAGGTTGGTTCACTAATGTTTAAGGGATTTGTTTGGTAAATATGCTTAACTTTATAAGTTGGGTATTAATATTTGACTGTCTGTATCTTCCGCGTTGGTCATCTTTTATTCTTCACTGCTATTAATATATGTAGCTATTTTGTGTGAACTCAACTTCTGTCAACACTTTCTCCTCAGTTTCTTGTTACCCTGTTGGAAAGTCCCAGAAGCAAGATCAAGTCTCTCTGCAGAGGAGACTTGGAGGTAAGTGTTTCTTTCCGCAACCCTTCTAGCTATGTTCTTTGTCACTGTCTATGGTGCTGCTGTGTTTGACACTCATTCAACAGCATAGAGTAACTCAGTCTAAATAATGTTGTCAAACCTTAACCTACATTTTTCAGAGCTGTCATCAAATGACGTCTCCATTGTGCATGCCCTGGCCTTGCTCCGATCCATAGGGTCTGACGCTAAACAAGCCAGAGAAGGTACGGCCTGAAACATATACTTTGAAAACTGTAGGGTTCATGTTGCTCAAAATTCGATTAGCAATTTGGCCTAGACCGTGTAGAACAGATGTGTTGCTGTAGAATACCCAACTGTTCCTTTTGTTTTTTCTCAAGAGTATTTAGAGACCAATGAAGTAGAATCCCAAGCTTCTCCAAACCATGGTAGCTCTCCGGCAAATGATGCCCTGTCCTCTGAGGAGAAGCTGAGGCGCATGTCCTCGGACGACGCCGCCACCTCTGAAGCTGCGACCGGCCCGTCTGGCGACGCCGCCACCTCTGAAGCTGCGACCGGCCCGTCTGGCGACGCCGCCACCTCTGAAGCTGCGACCGGCCCGTCTGGCGACGCCGCCACCTCTGAAGCTGCGACCGGCCCGTCTGGCGACGCCGCCACCTCTGAAGCTGCGACCGGCCCGTCTGGCGACGCCGCCACCTCTGAAGCTGCGACCGGCCCGTCTGGCGACGCCGCCACCTCTGAAGCTGCGACCGGCCCGTCTGGCGACGACGCCACCTCTGAAGCTGATTGCAGTCGCTGTACTCATACAGGAGAACGATCGCCTTACGGTGAGGATAGCTGTGCTACAAGCCCAGCTTCAGACGCAATCGTTAGGCAAGGGTAATTTCAGTGTAGGAAAGGATGAAACAGCGTCTGTGCCACCAGTAAGTACAGATAGTAACGTTAGTATAAATCCCCTCGCACGGTCCCCGCAGCCGGACAACTTTCTCACGGTTTCTGGAGAGAAATGCTGTAGGAATGCTCAACCGGTGTCGCTCATTCAGCCGACAAACTTCAACCGGTTTTCCCCATTAAGCAGCGAGTCGGAGTCAAAGGCCGAGCCTTCTCTTGTCTCTACTCCTCCCGTTACGGGGTCAGAGACGCCGAAGCTTCCCACCATTAGCTCTGACAAATTGAAAACTCTAGTCATTGGCGACTCCATTACCCGCAGTATTAGACTTAAAACGAATAATCAGCCGACATGTCTCTGGACCTACTCACTGTCACAGTCATACTCTGGACCTAGTTTTGTCCCATGGAATAAATGTTGTGGATCTTAATGTTTTCCCTCATAATCCTGGACTATCGGACCACCATTTTATTACGTTTGCAATTGCAACAAATAATCTGCTCAGACCCCAACCAAGGAACATCAAAAGTCGTGCTATAAATTCACAGACAACACAAAGATTCCTTGATGTCCTTCCAGACTCCCTCTGTCTACCCAAGGACGCCAGAGGACAAAAATCAGTTAACCACCTAACTGAGGAACTCAATTTAACCTTGCGCAATACCCTAGATGCAGTTGCACCCCTAAATACTAAAAACATTTCTCATAAGAAACTAGCTCCCTGGTATACAGAAAATACCCGAGCTCTGAAGCAAGCTTCCAGAAAATTGGAACGGAAATGGCGCCACACCAAACTGGAAGTCTTCCGACTAGCTTGGAAAGACAGTACCGTGCAGTATCGAAGAGCCCTTGCTGCTGCTCGATCATCCTATTTTTCCAACTTAATTGAGGAAAATAAGAACAATCCGAAATTCGTTTTTGATACTGTCGCAAAGCTAACTAAAAAGCAGCATTCCCCAAGAGAGGATGGCTTTCACCTCAGCAGTAATAAATTCATGAACTTCTTTGAGGAAAAGATGATTATTACAAAGTAAATTACGGACTCCTCTTTAAATCTGCGTATTCCTTCAAAGCTCAGTTGTCCTGAGTCTGCACAACTCTGCCAGGACCTAGGATCAAGAGAGACACTCAAGTGTTTTAGTACTATATCCCTTGACACAATGATGAAAATAATCATGGCCTCTAAACCTTCAAGCTCCATACTGGACCCTATTCCAACTAAACTACTGAAAGAGCTGTTTCCTGTGCTTGGCCCTCCTATGTTGAACATAATAAACGGCTCTCTATCCACCGGATGTGTACCAAACTCACTAAAAGTGGCAGTAATAAAGCCTCTCTTGAAAAAGCCAAACCTTGACCCAGAAAATATAAAAAACTATCGGCCTATATCGAATCTTCCATTCCTCTCAAAATGTTTAGAAAAGGCTGTTGCGCAGCCTCTGCCTTCCTCGTCAGAGGAGGAGATAGAAGAAAACTGTTACAGTCTCTGTGAATGGTTTGTCCTCTGACAAATCAACTGTAAATTTCGATGTTCCTCAAGGTTCCGTTTTAGGACCACTATTGATTTTCACTATATATTTTACCTCTTGGGGATGTCATTCGAAAACATAATGTTAACTTTCACTGCTATGCGGATGACACACAGCTGAACATTTCAATGAAACATGGTGAAGCCCCAAAATTGCCCTCGCTAGAAGCATGTGTTTCAGACATAAGGAAGTGGATGGCTGCAAACGTTCTACTTTTAAACTCGGACAAAACAGAGATGCTTGTTCTAGGTCCCAAGAAACAAAGAGATCTTCTGTTGAATCTGACAATTAATCTTAATGGCTGTACAGTCGTCTCAAATAAAACTGTGAAGGCCCTCGGCGTTACTCTGGACCCTGATCTCTCTTTTGAAGAACATATCAAGACTGTTTCAAGGACAGCTTTTTTCCATCTACGTAACATTGCAAAAATCAAACTTTCTGTCCAAAAATGATGCAGAAAAATGTATCCATGCTTTTGTCACTTCTAGGTTAGACTACTGCAATGCTCTTACTTTCCGGCTACCCGGATAAAGCACTAAATAAACTTCAGTTAGTGCTAAATACGGCTGCTAGAATCCTGACTAGAACCCCAAAAATATATCATATTACTCCAGTGCTAGCCTCCCTACACTGGCTTCCTGTCAAGGCAAGGGCTGATTTCAAGGTTTTACTGCTAACCTACAAAGCATTACATGGGCTTGCTCGTACCTATCTCTCTGATTTGGTCCTGCCGTACATACCTACACGTACGCTACGGTCACAAGACGCAGGCCTCCTAATTGCTTCTTCCACATCTTTTGGTCCCTGTCTGTTTTGCTCTCAGTGAAGTGCTACTATCCCCTTGGACTACAGGTTATTGCCGTCATAAGGTGTGCGTCTGTCTGTTGGCCGGACACTTTCTACCGTTTAGGACCTTTGTGGGTAAAGGTAAAGATGGGGTATAGCAGCAGAAGTTCCTCTGAAGTCCAGTATCTGCTGGAAGGAAACCTGGTGGTACGAGAGGATGAGTGTGGGCCTGTTGTGCTTCCCCCTATCCCTCCCTCTTCTCTCTCACTGTCTGAAAAACGTAAAACGTGGATTTGGGTACAGTGTTTATTTCCCCCTAATATCTTTGAAGATTACACCTAAAATAATTAGGAAAACTTCTTTCTACTGCTGATCTGAGACCATTAGGGTTAATCATTACAGATATAAATGCAATATATGGAGTAGAAAAGATTGCCTGCCCACCAACTTGATAAGAATCAACATATGTTCTACATGGTCTATTTCTATCTGAACGTAACAACTCAATCAAGCTTGTTAATTGATCGTTAAGCCATGTTTGTCAGGTAAACTAAGGTCATTAGTGGCCTATATAAGCCTCATACAGGCCATGGGAAGACATTACCTGTTGATAACACAGACTATTTTCATGATCATGGGAGGTGTGAGAGAATTGCTGCTCGTTGTGATGACTGTGGGGGTTGTCAAAGGTTGGTTCACTAATGTTTAAGGGATTTGTTTGGTAAATATGCTTAACTTTATAAGTTGGGTATTAATATTTGACTGTCTGTATCTTCCGCGTTGGTCATCTTTTATTCTTCACTGCTATTAATATATGTAGCTATTTTGTGTGAACTCAACTTCTGTCAACACTTTCTCCTCAGTTTCTTGTTACCCTGTTGGAAAGTCCCAGAAGCAAGATCAAGTCTCTCTGCAGAGGAGACTTGGAGGTAAGTGTTTCTTTCCGCAACCCTTCTAGCTATGTTCTTTGTCACTGTCTATGGTGCTGCTGTGTTTGACACTCATTCAACAGCATAGAGTAACTCAGTCTAAATAATGTTGTCAAACCTTAACCTACATTTTTCAGAGCTGTCATCAAATGACGTCTCCATTGTGCATGCCCTGGCCTTGCTCCGATCCATAGGGTCTGACGCTAAACAAGCCAGAGAAGGTACGGCCTGAAACATATACTTTGAAAACTGTAGGGTTCATGTTGCTCAAAATTCGATTAGCAATTTGGCCTAGACCGTGTAGAACAGATGTGTTGCTGTAGAATACCCAACTGTTCCTTTTGTTTTTTCTCAAGAGTATTTAGAGACCAATGAAGTAGAATCCCAAGCTTCTCCAAACCATGGTAGCTCTCCGGCAAATGATGCCCTGTCCTCTGAGGAGAAGCTGAGGCGCATGTCCTCGGACGACGCCGCCACCTCTGAAGCTGCGACCGGCCCGTCTGGCGACGCCGCCACCTCTGAAGCTGCGACCGGCCCGTCTGGCGACGCCGCCACCTCTGAAGCTGCGACCGGCCCGTCTGGCGACGCCGCCACCTCTGAAGCTGCGACCGGCCCGTCTGGCGACGCCGCCACCTCTGAAGCTGCGACCGGCCCGTCTGGCGACGCCGCCACCTCTGAAGCTGCGACCGGCCCGTCTGGCGACGACGCCACCTCTGAAGCTGATTGCAGTCGCTGTACTCATACAGGAGAACGATCGCCTTACGGTGAGGATAGCTGTGCTACAAGCCCAGCTTCAGACGCAATCGTTAGGCAAGGGTAATTTCAGTGTAGGAAAGGATGAAACAGCGTCTGTGCCACCAGTAAGTACAGATAGTAACGTTAGTATAAATCCCCTCGCACGGTCCCCGCAGCCGGACAACTTTCTCACGGTTTCTGGAGAGAAATGCTGTAGGAATGCTCAACCGGTGTCGCTCATTCAGCCGACAAACTTCAACCGGTTTTCCCCATTAAGCAGCGAGTCGGAGTCAAAGGCCGAGCCTTCTCTTGTCTCTACTCCTCCCGTTACGGGGTCAGAGACGCCGAAGCTTCCCACCATTAGCTCTGACAAATTGAAAACTCTAGTCATTGGCGACTCCATTACCCGCAGTATTAGACTTAAAACGAATAATCAGCCGACATGTCTCTGGACCTACTCACTGTCACAGTCATACTCTGGACCTAGTTTTGTCCCATGGAATAAATGTTGTGGATCTTAATGTTTTCCCTCATAATCCTGGACTATCGGACCACCATTTTATTACGTTTGCAATTGCAACAAATAATCTGCTCAGACCCCAACCAAGGAACATCAAAAGTCGTGCTATAAATTCACAGACAACACAAAGATTCCTTGATGTCCTTCCAGACTCCCTCTGTCTACCCAAGGACGCCAGAGGACAAAAATCAGTTAACCACCTAACTGAGGAACTCAATTTAACCTTGCGCAATACCCTAGATGCAGTTGCACCCCTAAAAACTAAAAACATTTCTCATAAGAAACTAGCTCCCTGGTATACAGAAAATACCCGAGCTCTGAAGCAAGCTTCCAGAAAATTGGAACGGAAATGGCGCCACACCAAACTGGAAGTCTTCCGACTAGCTTGGAAAGACAGTACCGTGCAGTATCGAAGAGCCCTTGCTGCTGCTCGATCATCCTATTTTTCCAACTTAATTGAGGAAAATAAGAACAATCCGAAATTCGTTTTTGATACTGTCGCAAAGCTAACTAAAAAGCAGCATTCCCCAAGAGAGGATGGCTTTCACCTCAGCAGTAATAAATTCATGAACTTCTTTGAGGAAAAGATGATTATTACAAAGTAAATTACGGACTCCTCTTTAAATCTGCGTATTCCTTCAAAGCTCAGTTGTCCTGAGTCTGCACAACTCTGCCAGGACCTAGGATCAAGAGAGACACTCAAGTGTTTTAGTACTATATCCCTTGACACAATGATGAAAATAATCATGGCCTCTAAACCTTCAAGCTCCATACTGGACCCTATTCCAACTAAACTACTGAAAGAGCTGTTTCCTGTGCTTGGCCCTCCTATGTTGAACATAATAAACGGCTCTCTATCCACCGGATGTGTACCAAACTCACTAAAAGTGGCAGTAATAAAGCCTCTCTTGAAAAAGCCAAACCTTGACCCAGAAAATATAAAAAACTATCGGCCTATATCGAATCTTCCATTCCTCTCAAAATGTTTAGAAAAGGCTGTTGCGCAGCCTCTGCCTTCCTCGTCAGAGGAGGAGATAGAAGAAAACTGTTACAGTCTCTGTGAATGGTTTGTCCTCTGACAAATCAACTGTAAATTTCGATGTTCCTCAAGGTTCCGTTTTAGGACCACTATTGATTTTCACTATATATTTTACCTCTTGGGGATGTCATTCGAAAACATAATGTTAACTTTCACTGCTATGCGGATGACACACAGCTGAACATTTCAATGAAACATGGTGAAGCCCCAAAATTGCCCTCGCTAGAAGCATGTGTTTCAGACATAAGGAAGTGGATGGCTGCAAACGTTCTACTTTTAAACTCGGACAAAACAGAGATGCTTGTTCTAGGTCCCAAGAAACAAAGAGATCTTCTGTTGAATCTGACAATTAATCTTAATGGCTGTACAGTCGTCTCAAATAAAACTGTGAAGGCCCTCGGCGTTACTCTGGACCCTGATCTCTCTTTTGAAGAACATATCAAGACTGTTTCAAGGACAGCTTTTTTCCATCTACGTAACATTGCAAAAATCAAACTTTCTGTCCAAAAATGATGCAGAAAAATGTATCCATGCTTTTGTCACTTCTAGGTTAGACTACTGCAATGCTCTTACTTTCCGGCTACCCGGATAAAGCACTAAATAAACTTCAGTTAGTGCTAAATACGGCTGCTAGAATCCTGACTAGAACCCCAAAAATATATCATATTACTCCAGTGCTAGCCTCCCTACACTGGCTTCCTGTCAAGGCAAGGGCTGATTTCAAGGTTTTACTGCTAACCTACAAAGCATTACATGGGCTTGCTCGTACCTATCTCTCTGATTTGGTCCTGCCGTACATACCTACACGTACGCTACGGTCACAAGACGCAGGCCTCCTAATTGCTTCTTCCACATCTTTTGGTCCCTGTCTGTTTTGCTCTCAGTGAAGTGCTACTATCCCCTTGGACTACAGGTTATTGCCGTCATAAGGTGTGCGTCTGTCTGTTGGCCGGACACTTTCTACCGTTTAGGACCTTTGTGGGTAAAGGTAAAGATGGGGTATAGCAGCAGAAGTTCCTCTGAAGTCCAGTATCTGCTGGAAGGGAACCTGGTGGTACGAGAGGATGAGTGTGGGCCTGTTGTGCTTCCCCCTATCCCTCCCTCTTCTCTCTCACTGTCTGAAAAACGTAAAACGTGGATTTGGGTACAGTGTTTATTTCCCCCTAATATCTTTGAAGATTACACCTAAAATAATTAGGAATACTTCTTTCTACTGCTGATCTGAGACCATTAGGGTTAATCATTACAGATATAAATGCAATATATGGAGTAGAAAAGATTGCCTGCCCACCAACTTGATAAGAATCAACATATGTTCTACATGGTCTATTTCTATCTGAACGTAACAACTCAATCAAGCTTGTTAATTGATCGTTAAGCCATGTTTGTCATATATAAGCCTCATACAGGCCATGGGAAGACATTACCTGTTGATAACACAGACTACTTTCATCATCATGGGAGGTGTGAGAGAATTGCTGCTCGTTGTGATGACTGTGGGGGTTGTCAAAGGTTGGTTCACTAATGTTTAAGGGATTAGTTTGGTAAATATGCTTAACTTTATAAATTGGGTATTAATATTTGACTGTCTGTATCTTCCGCGTTGGTCATCTTTTATTCTTCACTGCTATTAATATATGTAGCTATTTTGTGTGAACTCAACTTCTGTCAACACTTTCTCCTCAGTTTCTTGTTACCCTGTTGGAAAGTCCCAGAAGCAAGATCAAGTCTCTCTGCAGAGGAGACTTGGAGGTAAGTGTTTCTTTCCGCAACCCTTCTAGCTATGTTCTTTGTCACTGTCTATGGTGCTGCTGTGTTTGACACTCATTCAACAGCATAGAGTAACTCAGTCTAAATAATGTTGTCAAACCTTAACCTACATTTTTCAGAGCTGTCATCAAATGACGTCTCCATTGTGCATGCCCTGGCCTTGCTCCGATCCATAGGGTCTGACGCTAAACATGCCAGAGACGATAAGGCCTGAAACATACTTTTAGAACTGCATGGCGTGCATGTTGGTCAACATAAATGGCAATTTGGCCTAGACCGTGTAGAACAGACAGGTATTCTACAGCAACACATCTGTCCCTTTTAGTTTTTTCTCGAGAGTATTTGGAGACTAATGATGTAGAATCCCACGCCTCTCCAAATCATGGTAGCACTCCTGCAAATGATGACCTGTAATCTGAGGCGCATGTCGTCTGACTATGAGTACTCTACTGATGCTGCAACTGGGTCGTCTGATGACGTTGCTGCTGAAGCTACATGTTAGTACAATTGTAAACCTACATCTTATCAACATACTTTGTCCATCATTCTGACATAATAAAACACTAGTGGTGGACCATACAGCTGAGCTGTGAGGCTAACACACAGCCCATTCACTCACTGGGATAAGGACATTCAGAATGTAAATGTGGTCAACTCATTACCCATGTAAGCAGCCCAGTGGATTGCTTGGCGGTCCTTGTCAAAAGCATTAATGTTGGCTTCTCTGGAGAGAAGCCGCCTCACCATCTAACAGGAAAAGGAGAGAGAAACAAAACACAGGCTGAGGAAAACTAAAGCAAAATCTGGCGTTGACGCCGCTCTTGAACAAATTCAAGCCTACAACTAGAGCTGTGACGGTCATGGGACTTCCGGTGTCGGTGATTGGCGTGCTGTATGTACACAGTCATCGACATAACTGACAGCCGACGGGCGTAACATTAGCGTGTTTACGCTTAGCTTACTGGCCCCTAAGCAAGACCGTTAAGGGGAAGCAATTTTTTTTTTTAAAGCATTCCATGAATCACATTTACGGACTTATGTAAGATAGCTGACTATTACTAATTTGAGTAGTCATCATTTAGACTAACTCTCACTATTCAATGCAGCGTGTGGTGGAGTTAGGCTATGTCAGATGTTTCTCTTTTTTGGGGGGGGGGGGCTTTTTTTTCATTATCATGCAATTCTACTATACTGTATGACTACAGAGATTAGCAGAATATTTTTCAAGTGGCACTGACCCAGGGATAGACAGTGAATATGCACTTTTTTTTTTTTTTTGTTGCAATGAGAGCCGACTTTTCCACCTCACTCCTCCGACCTACTGGAACAATGAAAAAGGTCCGCGGTGAAGGGCAGAGGCTAACCACCCACCCCCAGCCTGTAGGCTATAGATACTATAGTTACCCCCCAGTCCCCACATTTCACCTCACCCTCTCCCCAATGAACTGACCTTCATAGATTCTCTCCTATCAGCACATACAGTTGAAGTCGGAAGTTTACACCTTAGCCAAATACATTTAAACTCAGTTTCACAATTCCTGACATTTAATCCTAATAAAAATTCCTTGACGTAGGTCAGTTAGGATCACTTTATTTTAAGAATAAAACAAAAAAATAGTTTTTTCTTTCACCACATTCCCAGCAGGTCAAAAGTTTACATACTCTTAATTAGTATTTTGGGTAGCCTTCCACAAGCTTCCCACAATAAGTAGAGTGAATTTTGGCCCATTCCTTCCTGACAGAGCTGCTGTAACTGAGTCAGACCTCCTTGCTTGCAAATGCTTTTTCAGTTCTGCCCACATTTTCTATGGGATTGAGGTCAGGGCTTTGTGATGGCCACTCCAATACCTTGACTTTGTTGTCCTTAAGCCATTTTGCCACAACTTTGTTAGTATGCTTGGGGGGTCATTGTCCATTTGGAAGACCCATTTGCGACCAAGCTTTAACTTCCTGACTTTTGATGTTGCTTCAATACATCCACATAATTTTCCTTTCTCATGATGCCATCTATTTATGAAGTGCACCAGTCCCTCCTGCAGCAAAGCACCCCACAACATGATGCTGCCACCCCCGTGCTTCACGGTTGGGATGGTGTTCTTTAGCTTGCAAGCCTCCCCCTTTTTCCTCCAAACATAACGATGGTCATTATGGCCAAAAACAGTTCTGTTTTTGTTTCATCAAACCAGAGGACATTTCTCAAAAGTACAATCTTTGTCCCCATGTGCAGTTGCAAACCGTAGTCTGGCTTTTTATGGCGGTTTTGGAGCAGTGGCTTCTTCCTTGCTGAGCGGCCTTTCAGGTTATGTCTATATAGAACTCGTTTTACTGTGGATATAGATACTTTTGTACCTGTTCCCTCCACCTTCACAAGGTACTTTGCTGATTTTCTGGGATTGATTTGCACTTTTCGCACCAAGTATGTTCATCTCTAAGAGACAGAATGCGTCTCCTTTCTGAGCGGTATGACGGCTGCATGGTCCCATGGTGTTTATACTTGCGTACTATTGTTTGTACAGATGAACGTGGTAACTTCAGGCATTTGGAAATTGCTCCCAAGGATGAACCAGACTTGTGGAGGTCTACATTTTTTTCCGCCTGAGATCTTGGCTGATTTCTTTTGATTTTCCCACTGAGTTTGAAGGTAGGTCATGAAATACATCCACAGGTACACCTCTAATTGACTCAAATTATGTAAATTAGCCTGTCAGAAGCTTCTAAAGCCATGACATCATTTTCTGGAATTTTCCAAGCTGTTTAAAGGCACAGTCAACTTAGTGAATGTAACCTTCTGACCCACTGGAATTGTAATACAGTGAAATAATCTGTAAACAATTGTTGGAAAAATTACTTGTCATGCACAAAGTAAATGTCCTAAATGACTTGCCAAAACTATAGTTAACAAGAAATTTGTGGAATGGTTGCACAACGAGTTTTAATGACTCCAACCTATAAACTTCTGATTTCAACTGTATAGCAGATCTGCTGATTGTGGCGCATCAAAATATAATTGGAGAAGAGATGTATACAGTTTAATAGATGGACTAAGTCAGCAAAACAATAATAAATAGTTACCACTGCTGCTATGGGTAAAGTATATCTCCATCAAAATAAAGTTAATTAAAAGTGTTTTTTTGTTGGTTTTGACAGTTTATTTTCATGGCAGTCTTCATCCAAAACAGTCACAGCCCTACATACAACCAATGTAGGTAATCGGATGCATCGTGAACTCAACCTTGGGATAGGACAGGTATAAAGTGTAATCTACAGTGTGTAATCATGTCCCTGCTAATTGCTAACCTCTTGGTGTCCGCTGCATGGTGCAGCGTCGTGAACATGTCGGACCGGGCGCACATTGCTGAGGGACCAGCGCCTCGGCACAGCGGACCGCCTTATTGGCCGCAGCGATGTGGAGCGGCGTTTGCCAGTTCTTGTCCCTGGCGTTCACATCGGCAGAGTGTTTCAATAGCACCTGGACTGCCTCCTACAGGAGCACAGTTCAAATCATGTTCAACTTTGTTTAAAGTGTCTTTAAAAATCACAACACACTTAATAGTAAAACGCATATGCACAGGTGTGTCTATCAGTACACGTACCTCACTGCAGGAAGCCACAGCCCGGTGCAGAGTATTGAGACACTTGTCTTTGGCATTTACTCTGACTCCTGGGACACAAAGACGGGGGGACACAGACTCTGGGGTTGACAAGGCAACATCTTAAATGGCTGGAGTACAGAAAAAATGTGTCAAACAACCTAATACCTTTTATAGTGCACTACTTCTGACCAGGGCACATAGGGATTTCCTTAGGGTTCAGGTCAAAAGTAGTGCACTATATAGGGAGCTATTTAGAAAGCAACCAAAACCTCTTGTAGAGAGCTATTCTGGGAATTGGACTTTCATTACACAGCAACACTGAAGAAAATGTCATGTCACAGAGTAGTAGAAGGAGCTCCGCCAAAAGAGACGAGGTGCAACCCAAAATCATGAGGACATTTGGGAGGAACCGGTGCGACTCCCTCACAATTAATATCTTCATGCTTCACTAATCAAGTTAAAATCGGGACGTTTCAGCTGTCAATGACCTTCATTAGAATGATTTTTATTTTTTAAATACATTGGGTGCACATAAGATCTTAATGGTAAGTATGAGGGAAACGGTCACATGCAAACACAACAAGCACCAAAACAGAAGTCAAAGTCCGATGGACATGAGTCAGAGCGTAATCCTTCTCTTCAATGATAACCGTACCTGATAGTATGAGTAGCTCTAGAATTTCTTCATCTCCTAGATCAGTGGTTCTTAACCTTGTTGGAGGTACTGAACCCCACCAGTTTCATATGCGCATTCACCGAACCCTTCTTAAATTGGAAAAATAAAATATGATTTTTTTCAAATTCAAAACATAGGTATATATTTTACTGGTGCACAAAATGAACCGTGCATCAACATCACTGTGTTCAAAGAACAAAATCATCAAAACATGATTTTCACACAACATAATAATGAATATTTACTGCAAATCAGTGTGACTTCTGCTGTTGCCTTTCAGAGACCAGTTCAGAAATGCGCGGCTTCACCTTGGCAAGTGCCACTCATGTCATTTTCGTAACAAAGTCTGTTCCTTTTCTTCGCTTTTATGTCCAGCATCCTCAAAGGATTGCTCGCAAAGATATGTTGTAACAAACGGTATGAAAATCTCCAGAGCTTTCTTAGCAATAACAGGGTACGTTACCATTTGTTGACACCAAAATGTTGAAAGCGTTGTTGTTCTGAAGAGTTGCTGTTGAACCTGGCTCTGCTGAATTTCAATGATTTCATCGAGGTATTCATCATTGACATCTGTTGTCTCAACACTAAACGTGAACGGCTGTCTCACCCATGCTGGATATGACTCTCTTGTAGGGAAGTATCCGTCGAGACTTTGCAAGCTCATCTGTGTGGCAATTGCTTGCTTCAGTTCCGCAGGTACAGAAATGTCTCCGATTCCAGATACATCTTCGATCTTACTTACACAGTCGTCCACACAGCTCACTGAAGATGCGGTGCCTCAGAGCACTAGTTGGCACATAGTTCACACATTCCACTACAATATTTAATACTTCTGCCAGTTTTGGAGGCAAGGTTTTTGTTGCCAACGCATGCCTGTGCAGAATACAATGCGTAACAATGATGTGTGGTGCATCGGCTTTCACTAGCGCAACAAAACCAGTCTTTCTTCCCAGCAATACTGGAGCTCCGTCCGAACAAACTGCAGAAACCATATCCCACGAAAGATTGTTGTCTTTGGAGAAGTCATCCACAAGTTTCTTCACATCGGCTGCCTTAGTTGTTGTTGTAAGAGGCTTACAAAATAAAAATCTTCCTTTATCACGTCGTCTTTCACATAGTGCCCAAATACAGCAAGCTGGCTTAGATTGGAAACGTCTGTGGTCTCGTCGAGTTGAAGGCTGAATTTTGCCGGGCTTGAAATCAGATCTGCAACTACTTGAGCCAAGATGTCTTTGCTCATGTCCTCTATTCTGTCGCTGATGGTGTCATTTGAAAGATGAATTTGGGATAACTTAACTTCAGCCTCTTTTCCCAGCATGATATTCGCCATCTTCAACACAGCTGGTTTTATGAGTGTTTCACCAATGGTGTGTGGTTTGCCCTGCTTTGTGATCAGGTAAGCAACTTCGTACGATGCTGTGAGGATCAGTTTGTTGATGGGTACAAAGCCGAGAACAGGCAGAGTAGCCTTTTCATCGAATCTGGCTCTCTTCACCTTGAATTCAGCGAGCGTTGTCTTCTTGTATTTTCCATCTCCATGCAGCTTAAGGAAGTGTTCTTAGTTTTGCTGGTGCTAGACTAGAATTACTCAATTTGGCATTGCAAATCATGCAGTTAGGACGCTGACTCCCATCACGTTCCGTTATGCATGTGAATCCATATTGTACATATTCGTCCGACCACTTTCTGATTTTGCTCGACATAGTAAGTATGAAGGGATTAAAATATTAAGAAAGAAATCACAAGACATACCATCACGACAGTCACAAGTCGACTACTGGGCGCACCAAATTCCCTGCAGCACAGATAGGCCAAGCGATGTAGCGTGATCACCTGCAGCCAATGATGGCCAAGCGGGGCGTGTCATCACGAATCATATGAGTCGGATGTGTGTCTTGACCTCCGCCGAACCCCTGAGACTGACTCACCGAACCCAGGTTAAGAACCACTGTCCTAGATAGGCAGCGGCATGCAACGTTGACCGCTTCTCATTGTCCTGTAGGGAAGAGCCAAGAAGCGTTATAGCTGTTTCATATTCAGCTAGTATTGATACAGGGAAACATTTGATTTTAATCGTACTCATTTATACATTGTCATGGCTTGCATACTTCAGATGACCGCTGGATATTTATGGCTCCAACTAGGCTACACACTGTAACTAGCCTACACACTAAAGTTATTCAATTGTTTCCTTTGAAAGGGTGCAGATGGACTCCGCTTGGAACAAGCTATTTAGAATCCACTGTCATCTTCGTGATGTTAATGCTTTATATTGTTGAGTTTTTCTTTAGTTATTGTAAAAACAACCTGCTTCCCTTAACCAGGGATGCAACAGATTGGCGATGAGGTATCGGAGTTTTTGTCCGAAGGGGAACAGAGCGAGAAAGAAAGTGCTACCTCCATCGAGACAGTCTGTAGAAAAGCTAGCACGGAAGAGGTCGCTGGGCGAGGCCGAAAATTTCCACTTCGAGGAATGTTTTGAAGCTAACGTTAATGGGCTCAAGTACGAGGATATGTCTAAAACATTTTTTTCTGACGATTGTTGGCAGAAAGACTTACAATGTGTTAATGGACTGTAGCGACCCGCACAGACAGCTGTGTGTTATGTGTTAGGCTAGTAGGGGGTTGTGTTGTACTTACCCAGTGTTCGCGGGGTCCGACATGCCAATCCACCTGCTATCTGCCAATCACAGTAATGCCTGGAATGTTCTGATTCCGGGCCTCCTGGCGGTTGGCGGAGTGGCGTGGAGGGGGGTTGGGCAGGGGGATGGGCATTGGAAGTTAAGTCCAGGTTTAGGCTTTCTTCACTCTCTTACGTCTGGCTTTCACAAGAGAAGGTCACGGTCGGCTTGTGGGTTATCTTTAATTTATTTGGTGTGGGCTACGGCCAAACAGTAGTCTGCGTAAAGTTGGGTTAATACACCGTCAATTCGTAAACTCAAGCCTCTGTCTGGACAATTGTTCCTTTATGATCTAGTCAGGTCATTACAGGACTTCAATGCGCCACAGAAACCAAGTGAAACAACGTTGACAGTTGGTTGCGCTGTTGAAAGGTCACTACATACCGATGACAAATTGTATTGCTGAAAGATGTAAGTATCATGCAAGGAGTCAACTCGAGGGAGAGTCGATTGAGTATTTCGCTAGTTTAAGAAAATTCAGTCTGTCAGTACGTGATATTTGTGTGTGGCGTTAAAAGACCGCTGAGAGACCGTTTACTGAATGTAGCTCACACAAGATTTAACATTAGCACTGGCTGTGGATATGGGATTTTCTTTTGAAGTAACAAGGAAAAGCACACTGCAGTCTTCACAAAATACTTTCAAAGCAAATGCAGTTGAGAAGAAAAGCGTTGCCAAGAAAACGGAGGCAACCTGTAAACCATGTTACCGTTGTGTGGGAAAAGGGCACAAGCCAGATGAGTGGCGCTACGTGGATTTTGAGCTTCTGGAGTGCAAGAAGAAAGGACACGTAGCCATGACTTGCCGCTCGCGTCATGTGGGAAACAATTAAACGAGGCAAAAGACGAGTGGAGCAACGATGATCAGGGCAACGCACACCAGCGAGAGAGAGGACAAGAACGTCATTTCAACACAGGAGCATTGCATCGCACTCAAGTGCCAGAGTTTGGAACATTACATCTCAAATGAGAGTGAGAACTCTGATAAAGGGACCTCAGCCGTTTTCACCACTGACTATGAGTTGGGTAACGTAAAAGGAACTGAACTGTTTGCAGTAGACGTAAAGACTTTGTATGTAAGGATAGATGATGTGAGACTCAACATGAAAGTTGATACAGGTGCAGCAGTTTGCTATCAGAGAGGTTGTACACCCGCAAGTTCAAAAGGGTAAAATTGAGCCCTGCAAACTGGGTGTTAAAAACATACAGTAATTAGTTCTAAGTGGGAAAATCTCAGTCAAGTGTAATGGGAGTACAACTTTTTGAAACTTGATGGTGGTAGAAGGAAATGGTCCTGCCCTGCTGGGTAGAGACTGGATCAGTCAGTTGAAGCTAGACTGGTCACATGTACACAGTAACAGCTGTAGAGACAGTAGATGGTTTGTGTGAAAAATATTTGTTTCAGCCAGAGCTAGGGATGCTAAAAGGTATCACAGCCAAGCTACATGTAACTAATAGGGCTGCACATAAGTTCTGCAGTCCTTGCCCAGTACGTATGCACTTAGAGAAGCGGTTGAAAAACAGCTAGTTACGTTGGAGTTAGAAGGGGTCCTTCCTCCAACTACAGTCAATGGGCTGCTCCAATTGTGTGTATCCTGAAAACAGACAGTACTGTAAGAATATGTGGAGATTACAAGGTAACTATCAATCCGTGGCTGGAAGTAGATCAGTATCCCTTACCAAAAACACAGGACTTGTTCAAAAAGCTGACCGGGGGTGAGACGTTAACAAAGCTGGATTTGTCACAGGCATACGAGCAAGTACAGTTAGAGGAGCGGTCTAAGCACTATCTCACCATGAATACACATAAGGGGTTGTTTTAAGGTCAACAGGCTTCCTTATGGTGTTGCCTGTGCGTCATATTTTTCAGAAAATGATGGTTCAGATCCTACAAGGGGTAAGAAGGGGTAATCTGTTATATTGATGATATGCGTGACACATGCGAAATCTTGAAGAAGTCCCAAAAAGACAAAGTCTGCAATCTGAAAGTTAAAAGAGAGATGTTCTTTCTTCCAGAACAGCATAGCCTATTTAGGTCATGTGATAGATGCAGAGGGGATACACCCCATGAAACAGAAAACTGAAGCTATTGAGAAGGCTCCCATTCCTAGAAACACCACTGAGTTCAGGTCTTACCTTTCCTTCCTTAACTATTATGGCAAATTCATTCCAAATCTAACTACCATAGTTAAGCCTATAGTTAAGGACATTCGAATGGATATATCACACACCTTTTGAAATGCTCCACTGCAGAAAGATGTCAAATGGGAATGGTCCCAGAAAAGCCTATGTGCCTTGGCTTCCTGAAAAGCACATCTACTTAGTAGCCAGGTGTTAGTTCACAACAACCCAGAGCTAACGCTCATATTAGCCTGTGGTGCTTCACTGGTAGGTGTGGGGATGCAACAACCCTGACTATGAGAGGGCGTTTACGGGACTGGGACTCCTGGGGAGCAGGGGCCAGTGTGGTTGTCAGGGCCTCCTTGGGTGGGGAAGTGGATGGAACCTCACACTCAGCATCTGTGATAAGAGTATTTCATAATCAGAAAATTAATGTGTGTATCTGTCTGTCCGCCTGTATCTGTAGTCACCGTTTTAACAAGCTGGCCATAGGATGATACATCAATATGACATTATCGATGCTTATCACTTACCCTGTGAAATACGAGTCTCTCTGAGACGTTTGGTAGGCAGAGTATCCTGTTCAGGGTGGCTCTTCGGTTCCCCTTTTGTCTTGTACAGCTGTTGACAAAACACATCAGGACAACTGAGCCTGTGTAAAATAACTGTCGTGCACCCAAAAAGACAGGCTACGTAAGGCACTACTTTTGACAAGGGTCCATAGAGCTCTGGTCAAAAGTAGTGCACTATATAGGGAATAGGGTGCAATTTGGGACACATCCATTGTCTCTCTCTCTCTCCCATGTGTATTAGGATTGTATTACAGCGGCCTCACTCAACCTCCTAAAGACAATGACAACAGCATTGTTCTAATGCAGAGACAATAGGGGTTTAGTGAATCTGTAGGGTACATTTCAGCCCTGCCTTACAGAGGTAATCTAAAGACACTGAGCCCTCTACCTTAATCCTGATCTTTGGAATCTTGACAATTTTGGGTAGGAAATGCCACTTCCTGTTCTTCTTAGTCTCTTCCCCCCTGGCAGAGGGAAGGTGGGCCATGCCGTCAGCCTTTACATCAGCTGGGCTAAGGCCACTGGCAGGGAATTCCTCAGTAGCATTAAGGTCAGCCACAATACCATGAGTGATGTCACTTGCGGCATTGCTGGTGTCTGAGTAAGAAGAGCAAGCTGGTGTGACCGAGCTGGGTACAATAACTGGGAGAAGAGAACGCAACCACGGAAGTCAGTCACTGCGTCCCAAAAGCCATTCTCTTCCATTTATAGTGCACTACTTTTGAACAGGGCCCATAGGGTCAAAAGTAGTGCACTAAACATGGAAGGTGCCATTTTGGACACAACCAGTGAAGTTTACATCATAAAACGCAATGTAATGAGCATCATGTTACAATGAAGTCCTATGCAGATGAAGAGGTACTTTCACTTACCATCCTCCATTGCAGACTTGGACAGATCAGTCAGGCTGTCCATCACCATGTCTGTCATCAACTTGATGACCTGATCCAAAACCCTGTCAGCGGTGGGTGGCATAGGCCTAACCAAACACTGCCCCAGGAGTCTGCTAACAGAAGTCTGGGCAAAGCTGTAAACGAGCTCTGACGCATCGTCCTTTGACAGCTTCCTCAGTGCTGGCTTTGGCAGCGCTGGTTGAGAGAGGCTTCTGTGGCCAGTCGTGGATTGAAGCTGGCGGCTTATGGTTATCTCCTGAATGAGACCATGGACCTTTGCGATCAGGTTGCCAGACGCATCTTGAAGGGCTTCAATTGACAGGAGTCTATCCAGATTTTCTTCTGCTGAAGTCATCTCTGGGTCGTCTGTCTTCAATGTGTCCATTATAGTTTTCACTATGAGACTGGTGTCAGATATGTTTATTTCTTGTTGACTCACAAGCGCTGACTGTGAACCTGTCTTGTCCATTGCGTTAGAGGTATGGCATTCTGTCCTTGTGATCTCATTGGCAGCACTCATGTCAGGCAACAGGTCAAGGCTCTCCAGTAGAGAGTCTAACATGTTAGTGGCTATCAAACACTCCTCACTTGCATTCTGCCCAACAGATGAACTCTCAGTTGGCCAATCCTTTGCAGTTTTGCTAAAGCCTTCTTGGCTGACTGCCACTGTTCTGTCTTGTAGAGCCACAAGAGGTTCACAACTTGCACTCAATCCACTACCATGGAGAGGAGAGGTTCTCTTCAAACTGGTGTCGCTCACAACCGACATACTCCTGGGGGGCAGAGTGACATCCTCACTGCATGTGTCAATTACATGGTGGTCTGTGGAGGAGCCACTCGAAGACACAAGGGCTTTAGACCTTTTAGTCAAACTGACTTTTGAAAATGGCTTCTCACTTCTCACAGACGGAGGGCGGTTCCTGTCCTTAACAAGAGCAGTGTCAGGGGACTTTGAGCATCTGAGTGTCTCCACAGGGGTGGAGTCCAGCACATCTTTGGCTATGGTGACTGACATGGTCTAACCTTTACTCTGTGGTACAAGGTTTGAGCAGCATCCAATAAGGTGTCAAAGACAACTCTGGGACTGCAGCTTTTTCTCTCCTAGTGGGAAGGAGTCTGCGTCATCCTCTATGTACTGGGATAGACTTTCAAGGTCTTGCATGATCATATTCACTATATCTTTAGTTGTAGAAACCACATGGTGTGAGAAGGTGCTGCTAGGCATGCACTGTGGCAAAGAACAGTTGGCTTCGCTAGCAGCTCTGATAATGGCCTCACGCACAATCTGTTTGGCCGTAGCTTGGAACTCAGCACTGTGAAAGCTCTGGATGGAAATGTTAGAGGTTCTGCTGGCTGCACTACGAGATCGCGTGAGCTTGGCAATCTCGGCTGAGGCTCTCCAATTTCGAAATTGAGTCCATCTTCTGGTTGAAGTCTCCACCCTCCGCACGAGAATACCTTTTTGATGATCCCTTTAGTGCAGGTGTCGAGGGTGAGCTGGTGGGCTGAGGACATTTTAAGAGGTATTACTGTCCGTCTTCTGTACAGGAGATACCTCCACAGTGGTCTCAGTTACAAGTAGTCTAATGTCATAGAGCTCGATTTGGATAATTTTTGCCTCAGAAGGTGAGGGGCGAAAAGCTTCCTCAGTTTGTCCAGGGTTTTGGTATAAATCTTCTGGGAACCTGAACTCACTTCCACCCAGAACATTTTGCGACCGGATTTTGTACGCATGGAGGCCTTATTGACCTGAGATACCTTATGCAGGTCGGAAATAATTCCACCAAATAGATCAGAAGATGCCTCCTCAATATTCTCAGCGGAAACACAGACAGAACTTCCGACAGTTTCCCACAAGTGTCAGTTTCATCCAGCACGCCAGTATATGTCACAGCTGCATCCTGAATGACCTGAGTGATGCATTGCTCAGCTTTGACGATATACCCCTCCACTGGTTGACCATGGAGGATGTCAACTTTATCAACAGGGAGCACATTCTGAATACTCACATTCTCCTCTGATGGGGGTGGGCTGTTGAAGATAATGCTCTCAGTGACCATGTTAGAGGAGGCGAGAGATGAGTCGAGAAGCAGAGACCTGTAATGTTGAGGTGGAGATCTCTGGGTGCTTTATCATAGCAGCCTCCTCCAAAATGGCTATCCATGTCCTCAAAGGTCTCTACCAGAGACGATAGTAGGTCTCTGGCTGACAGGTCGGTTGGTCTCTGGTTCTCAAGCTCCATTTTGATTGATTGGCAGACAGTTGCAACAGCAGCGCCACAACACAACTGCTTCAAGGTGGAGTCAGAAATAGATGATGACAGATCTGTCATGGACATGGTGGAGAGTTGACTCTCAGAGACAAAGGGTCTGAGTTTGACAGACACCTGTCTGACCAAGTCCCTAGCAAGAGCTCTCATATCTATTGCTCCACTAGCTGAGTTGTAGGAGCAGGCACTCTGGCCTTGACGGGCTCCTGCTATCCAAAAATCCTGTTATCCCAAAAACCTCAAGTACAAGATCCACAACTCTGTTGTCGGACAGAAATTTACTTGGATGAGACTTTTGGCCGTGCGCAATATGCTCTGTGGCATGGGAATACATCTTAGCAGACACCATGCTTAGCATTTATTGGGCAAACTGCTGACTTGCTGAGATACTACCAGACAGCGGACCTAGAGTTCCCTGACAAACTTTGCATTAGCTCAGCCAATCTGGAGTTGAGAAGGTTCATTACCAACTCTACAATACCCATCATAAACCTGGTGTCCGTTGGTATTTTGACAGGTCTGTATTTCTCCCGTCTACTCCAACTGGATGACAGTACGATGTCACTCTGCGACTGGCCTCTCTGGACCATGTTGAAGACAGAATCCTCAGAGATTCCAAACACAGAACTCAGTGGTGCCGAGTGGGGTCTGTGTCTCATCTCTCTATCACCACCCTCAGTTGAGGAGACATATCGCTCTTCGTCATCACTCAGCAAAGAGGTCATGGACCTGCAGAATGCACAACAGAAATGAAATAGTACATGGTAACAAAATAAAAAACATGATCCAAGAATTTGGGACACACACTCAACCTTGTTATTGTTATTCAAAGGAAGCATTGTGAACCATCTCAAATGACACTCACGACCAAATATTAACATTTAGAGTAAACCTTTTAGAGTGGTTGTGTAGTATTTCTCACTAAGTGGATCTGGAATGGATATTTGTACTAATAAAAAGGGACATGGGAATAATGTTTTTAGAAAGACCTACAGGAGGGGATAGGGGTAGGTACCCGTGAGAGGAGGGGATAGGGGTAGGTACCTGTGAGAGGAGGGGAAAGGCGTGGGAGTTTGTGTGCTGCAAGTAGTTCTTGAACTGATGCGTCTACTGGGTCCACCACGAAAGCTGAATCTGACGCTGCGGCCAAGAGAGCTCACTTCTCTAGCCTCATTACTTCCTGATCCAGAAGAGCTTGACCTGCATGGTGAGGTCAAGGGCGGGAACGACCACAGTGGATGTAGACTCCATCACCCAATTTGTAATATCCATGCACCTAGCACTAAACTCATCTCTGCTCATCTGAAATGTTAAAAGACCGTACAGAGTTAGTTTGTTAATAACGGGGCTGCACTGCTGCACCATGTGTTTACTCAAGCTAGTCAATTAAAGCAGTGGTTTATTTACTTTTCTGCTCTTTTGCACACCAGTATCTCTACTTGCACATCATCATCTGCTCATTTATCACTCCAGTGTTAATCTGCTAAATTGTAATTCTTTGCTACTATGGCCTATTTTTTTTGCCTACCTCCTCATGCCGTTTGCACACACTGTATATAGACTTTCTTTTTTTCCTACTCTGTCATTGACTTGTTTATTGTGTTATTGGCATGTTTATTGTTTATTCCATGTGTAACTGTGTTGTTGTCTGTGTCACACTGCTTTGCTCTATCTTGGCCAGGTCGCAGTTGTAAATGAGAACTTGTTCTCAACTAGCCCACCTGGTTAAATAAAAGTGAAATAAATAAAAAATGCATGGGGAAGCCAAAGAGCAACTAACTCATCCTTCATGTCCTGCACAAAGGTGTGTAGGTCTGGGTAGCTTCTCTTTCCCCTGCTGAGGGTGAGGCTGGTCTGGGAGGCTGCAGCCTTGCGGGTCATGGTAGTGAAGGTCACCACTGCAGCCTGATGGGGAAGACAGAAAGCAGAGTTAGGCTGGAATTGAATCAAATTCGCCATGCAGTGTTAACGCAATGTCTGTTTACGAACTACTGTCTGCGTGCACAAACAGACATGTACACACACACACACACACTGTTATCTGGAAGCATTTACCTTTGCCACTCGTTCAGTCTCCTGGTATTGAGATGGCCCGGCTGTTTCTACATCATCACTCTCCTGCATCACACTCTCTCCTTCGACCTCCAGTGTCAGTTGATGTGGCTGTCTTCAGATCAACCTGATTTAACTCACTCTCTCCTTTGGCCTCCTAGATTAGAAGATCTTTATAAGCTAAAGCTTGGGAAATTCATTTGGCATTTTAATCTTCACTGCGTAATTAAAACGCAATGCATCATACCTCCTGTGACTGGGATGGGATGACAATGGCCTCGTCCAACTCACTCTCTCCTTCAACCTTCTATGACTGAGACGTGCCATCTGTCTTCAGATCAGCCTCCTGCATCTCAATCTCTCCATCAGCTTCTAGTGACAGAGTTGGGATATGTCTCTAGAACAGCCTCTTCCAACTTGGTCTGTCTCTCAGCCTCTCTGATCTGTGTCTAGATACAGAAAAAGGAATCTATCTAAGGTCACATGTTATAACATGCTATAATGTGAGTGTGAGGATGTGTTCCAATTATAGAATTCGAATCATAGAAGTAAAATGAATCATTCTAGAATTTGAATAGATTCACTCAAATTCTATGGTTCCAATACTCTGAGATGACTCGGCCTATCCAGAGTCATATATTTAGAGAATTCTGCCAACTTTTAGGCAGGACTCCATGTTAGCGCCTTTGAGCCTTTCATTTAACATTTTTAAATATGTCAATTATTAAATAATGTTCAGTTACATAGCATTGTTAAAAATGTCAATATTGCCCATGGGGAGCCAGCTCTCATATGGATATGTTTGATTATACTGTGTCGTGTAATGTATACATATTGATGTAAATGCAACATAATGCAGATATTTGAATGTCCCAACTTTCCAAATACATGGCTCTGGGCCTACCTCTCCATAGGTGGTGATCTTTGACCTACTACAGAATCTGTATTTGTAGGCCTATGTGATCCTGTAACCAGTCATTAAGGTACATCACTTACCTGACTTCCTTAACAACATCACTGTCATTGATGGGGTTATCCAGGTCCATGAGGGTGAGGTTATTCCCACTGATTCCTGAAAGACAGCACTTATTTTGGCCAGATAGAGTACCACAGTATGAGTCATAATACCCATAAAACCTAGCGGTCAAACAGTGAAATGGTTCCAATTGTTTTTCCACCATTCCATTTTCACATAGGGGATTTTTAGAAACACTTAAAATAAGGGCTGTGGTTCAGGTAGGCTTACCCTGGTGTGACAGTTTGATATCTGTGTAAATCTCTAGGTCAAGGTGACTTTTATCAATATATTTGCCTGTATTTACCAAAACATGAAATGCTAATTAGCTGCTAATGTGGTTATAAAGAACTACAAATGTCATTACAATCATGCTGATGGAGGCAAAAGTAAGAATCTCTTAACTATGTTAGCTAAATGTAATGAATAAATTGGCTGCATTTCTTTAAAAATGGACAACTCTGGACTGTTAAGTGCAAGTTTTAAATAGATACAAAACCTGTTAGCAAAGGTGTCAGCTAGAGATGAAGTTTAGGAGCTTGCAGGGATTTGTAGTTTTGCATGTCTACTTTGATGCTAATTAGCATTTTCTAATCTGAGAGGAAATGGAGCCGAAATATATTGATAAAAGTCACCTTGTCCGTGAGAGATTTACATGGTTATAAAAACGTAAAAAATGACTCCACCATTTCCCGGTTTGACCGCTAGGTTTTATGGGTATTATGACAACTTTACTGTGGGGCTCTTTTCACTGGTTGGTCGTTTTGTCTCGATGTTTATTGCAAACAAATACATTTGCACAATGAGCCCTTGTCTGAAATACATTGTTTCAGATGCTGTTGGTTAGCTAGGTAGTGACTTTTAACCATTGTGTAGCAGTGTGATGTTGTTCCCCTAGATTATGCACCAAGTTGCACACAAGGACCAATTCAAATAGGTCAGGTCAAGAGGGGATGTTAATAATTTGATAATAATTCAGTGTATTTCTTTATTTAATTACAGCTGCATAGCTAATGTTTTTCTTTAGTGTACAAACACTTTCACGTCTATTGTACATGTGATTGTAAAAGTTTTGTATATTTTGGTTTGGCCATCGTGGGTTATATGTATTTCCTTACCCCCTTATTGTTATTTTGCCTGAGAGCTAGGACTGAGCCATAATGTGTGTTGTCTCTTCGTGTGCAGGGCAAATAAAAATAATTCAACTAGCAGACCTTCAGTTGTGGCAGCGTCCTTTTAATAAGTAGTGCACTAGCCTACATAGGGAATAGCGTGCTATTTACGACGTAAATATGAGGGTGGTGTTATAACCCTTGACCCACAGCAGATTCTAACGTACCTTTAACCAACTGTCAAGACTCCCCGGCCATAGACTTTGTAGTTTGATATTAAACATTTAATCCACAGTAATATAATTGAGAATTAAAAAATAACATGCCTACCTTGAACACTTTCTTCTCCATGTCGTTGCAAAAAATGAACGCTCCTACAGCACGAGACTAACAATGCTGTACAGATTTGGGTTGAAAGCTCACCCATGGAAATCCTGCCAGTTTTAAATAAATGTAGGCTATTATTGCAATGTTGAGGATGCAATGCAAAATAAAATACATAACCCACACCGTTAGGCCAATTTATCACTTTGCCAATAAGAGACCATTCTTGTTCCTTGTAGCCTTTCTTTTGGGTTATTGGCACCAGTCATTGCCTGATACCTAGAAATGGACTTATACTGCGGTTGTCACATAAAACAGAAACCATAGTTCATTATTAAATAACATAACTCATTTCTTTTATTACTCATAAAATATACAGCAATCTTCAGATAGTGAAATAATTCATGGAAGTTTCAAATTGTCACTATTTCATATGTACATGCTAGTTTCATCCTTTTAGAAGATAGATAAGGAAACAACAACCTGTGAACCTCCTGTTCCTGATTTGATGAACATAGCAAATGTATTGTACATATTTCCAGTTAAAATGATCTTCAAAAAGAGACAAACGGGGATTTGAACAAGCAATCACATAAAAGGATTGAGTGGTTTCATTTTTTGAAGTTAAAGCAAGCAAAACCTGTCAAAAACATTGATTATAAGATCAAAGACAAATAAGATATTTATTTTCCAACAGAAGAAAATCTAAATGCTGCTGTCCTACCATTGGTGTACAGTGTTTCTCCTCTCCAAGGGAGACATGTTTTCCACCTCACATGCCTCGGAATAGTATCAGTGCTTTTCACGAACGTTGTAGTACTTAGTGTGCATCATTGTTTTCGCTCATACAGCTGCCCTTACTCTCCTAACCTCCCCTCAGTAACTAACGAAGGCACAAAATGACATATCACAAGAAAGAATACATGAATGAATAATTTACTTTCTAGAGGGCAAAGGACAGGTAGGTTTAATAACACATGTAATATTTCTCAATTTAAAAAAGTCCTGTTGCTCACATACCGGTATGCAAAACTACATCCCAAATGGCACCCTATTTCCTTTAGAGTGCACTGCTTTTGACCAGAACCCTATGGGCCCTGTTCAACAGTAGTGTACTATTCAGTATAGGGAATAGGGTTCCATTTAATCTTTGAAATTACTCATGAGAGCAAATACTACAATTTGTTGTTTCCCACAGAGCTTAAGACATAAATGATTTTATTAAAATGTGTTCATATAAAATGTATGATTTCCCCTCCTCCCACATGGATTACAGACAAGAGGCTAGTGGCGTTCTGACTGTCTTAGTGTGCGGATAAACATGACAATCACTCTCATGAAACATCACTCCTTATGTTTTTTCTCAGCCCAATTTCTAGTAAAAACAAGTTTTAAAAAGGCTTCTTCCACATCTTTTGGTCCCTGTCTGTTTTGCTCTCAGTGAAGTGCTACTATCCCCTTGGACTACAGGTTATTGCCATCATAAGGTTTGCCAGACAGTTTCTACCGTTTAGGACCTTTGTGGGTAAAGGTAAAGATGGGGTATAGCAGCAGCAGTTCCTCTGAAGTCCAGTATCTGCTGGAAGGGAACCTGGTGGTACGAGAGAATGAGTGTGGGCCAGCCAGCCTGTTGCACCTCCTACTTTTCTCTATTTGCGGGACTCTTAAGGCTCCTGTGCGGACTGTCTTGGCTCGTGCCCTCCCAAAGCTGGCTATGGTGATTTAAGACACGGTGTGTGTATTTGTTTGTGGCCTCTGCCCCACTTCGCTGTCCATCCGCCTGCACTTGCCTCCCTTCTTCCTGGGCAGCGACCACCACCACTCTCAGTACGTCTCCGAGTCTGAGTCGTTGAGTTCCTCATCCTTGTAGAAGCCTTCGTCGTGGCCGCGGTGTCCGATGTTGTTGAAGCTGCAGTAGGAGCTGTGTTCGCTGCGCAGCACAGGCAGGCTGTCGAAGGTAACACTCTTGGAGGGGCTGGTGGTGTAGTGGTTAATGGCACTGAAGGTCAGGCTGGGTGCCGGGGTGCAGGGGGACACGGGCATCATGGTGGCCAGGATCAGCGCCAGGCAGTCCGCCACGTCTTTGTTGGGTGCGCAGGCCAAGGCAGGCGTGTAACCTGAGGGGTACAAACAACCACAGAGGATAACTTCAGGAGCATCACTGTTTACTACAACAGTTTTGGTGAAAAACATGAAATAACTTGGCATCTCCTAGCCTGGTGTTAAGACAAGTGGGAAGCTGGGAGGTGCTCTTATTCTCCATGGACTTTAGTGTCCCAGAACTTTCCAAGCAGTGGATTAGAGAGAAACATTTGTGGACACATTGAGAAGAAAAGTCCCAAAGAAAATGGTGTTAGCCTTACAGATCTTACCATTCTCATCGACTGCGAGCACGCTAGCACCCTTCGCTAGCAGCTCTTGCACCACCACGGTCAGACCATTTCTGGCTGCAACGTGTAACGGCCTGAGGGGAAAGTACCATCAGATTAGCCAGCAGAAAATGAGGATACCTCCCAAATGCCAGACTATTCCCTATATAGTGCACTTCTTCTGACCAAGGACCCTATGGCCCAATTAATGCAGCTGAACCATACGTACGTCTGTAAGGCTGCGTTAGTCGAGTTGATGAGGTTCCTGTCTGTAATCTTCTCCAATATCAACAAGGCACTGGTTTCATGCCCCTTTAAAAACAGAGTCAAACATGTCAGACAAAATTCAAACCAGAGAGAACATCCTCTTCATGTGGGGTTGCTCACCTTACTGCAGGCCAGATGAAGAGCAGTGTTCTTGACTGCATCCTGCAGGGTGAGCTCTGCTTTGGCACTGCTCACCAACAGCTCTGAGACAGAGAAACATAAAAGGAATTACATTAGGAAATTAAGCTACTTATTCAAATTGTTGAACTTAAGCCGTCTGGCGAGGCAAAGCGGAGGAGAGGGGACTGCATACCGACAGCGTTGGTTTGTCCGTTCTCAGCAGCCATCATGAGGGAGGTCTTCCCGGAGGCGTCGGGGGAGTTGACCTGGGCATTGTGACCTAGCAGCAGCTGAAGACACTCCACGTGGTCCGTGAAGGCTGCCGCATGCAGGGGGGTCCTGGAGAGAGGAAACTGTTTTCATTGATATGGAGTAGGAGTGTTATTATCAAGTATTAGTTTCTACAATCCCTCATCCAACCCCAGAGGTCGTTTTCACAACATTATTCTCCAGAAGAAAAGAACGTTGTCGTGTGCTGTAGTTACCGGTTCTTGGTGTCAGTGGCGTTGACAATGGCCGGCCCCAGAGTGTCAATCAACATCTCTGCAGCCCCCTCGTTGTCGTTGATCACAGCACAGTGGAGGGGGCTGAAGGAGTTGCCCTCGGTCTTGTGGAAAACCTCCTGTTCCAGCAGCACCTCGACACACGTGTCATGGCCTAGTGGAAGATTACTTTTAATTCTAAATTAAATGAATCAATACGTTGCTCTAGCGGGAAACATTACATACAGCAGAAAGATGACGTCACTGTAGACCACAACAATACCCTCAGAAAGCCAAGGATCTGACAATGGTGAAGTCACAACAAAAACGTTTTAGCTACAACATATACTATGTCAATCCCTGACAAAGTCCTTTCAATGTAAGCTCCACCACTGAGAGTCATAACCCTACTTCTCACACAGTGTTGTAGTCTTGTTCATTGCCCCACATTGCTCCATCAAGACCAATCTAATGCTTTTCAATCCACAAGAGGGAGTGAATGAGTGCACACTTCTTGGAGAAGAGAATAGAGCTCCAGTCCAGTTAGTATCGTTGTAAGGCCTGCCTAATTCAGGGACATGTTTACAGTGTTGGAGAGGGAATCAGAATAGAGCTTCAGTCCAGTTAGTACCGTTGTAGCAGGCCCAGTGTAGTGGCGTGTAGCCTTGGTTGTCTGTGATGACGGGAAGGGTCTCCACTGACTGGGCTGCATGTAGGAGCCCCCCCAGCACCCCGATGTGTCCAGACGCCGCCGCCAGGTGAACAGGGGTCCGCCCCTTACAGTCCCGAACTAGGAAGCTGGCGCTGTGCTGCAGCAGGGCCTCCACACACTCCTCATGACCAGTCACCGCCTGGTAGGGTGGCGAGACAAGAATGGAATTGATTAAATCATAATCAATTATATAATAAGGAATCATAGCAATCCCTAGTAGTTCAATGGCCCCATCCCAAGATCAGAACAAGCCTCCCCCTCTCTTTCTGTGTGAGTGTGTACAACTCTCCTCCTCACCCCTCTGTGTAGAGCTGTTCTGCCCCACTTGTCTTTGGCTTCTACGCTGGCTCCCTTGTTGAGCAGCGAGTACACACAGTCTGTGTGTCCGCTCAGCACCGACAGCATCAGAGGGGTTCTGATACACAAGACAACAGGTCATATTACAAACTGGTAATAACCAGGCTGAGTCCCAAATGGCAACCTATTCCCTATATGGTACACTACTCTTGACCTGAGCCCATAGGACTTTGGTTTAAAGTACTGTACCAAGTAGGGTATAGGTTGTCATTTGGGATGCAAACCCAGTTTCAAAATCTATTTTTTTCAGGAATTGTATCCAAAACCCAATTGACTTACTGTCCATTCCCATCTTGAACATCCACTGCACTCTGGAGGTCAGCATTTCCAATCAATAAACGCAAACACTCCGAATGACCGTTGGTTGCTAGAGGAAGATAAACAGAGAGGATATAAGAATGTCAGATGATTGACCATTGGTAGCTAGAGGAGGATCAACAAGAGGATATAAGAATGAGATGATTGACCGTTGGTAGCTAAAGGATGAACAGAGAGGATATGAGCAGATTGCTGGACGACTATAACCTTCACATGAACAGACAGATTTCTAGAACAGTGGTGTTGGTAGATGACATCCTCATGATGTTAACACAGCATATAATAAAGAATTTTGGTGCGTAGGCCATCGAAGCCTGTCACCTGTTAGCGGTGTGCCTGGCTCTGGATAGAAGTCTGCCCTGTGCACTGATCTAGGATCAGCTTACCCTCCCTAGATCCTCAATAATTAGTGGAGAGCATGACAAAAAAATGACCTTAGATCAGTGTCTAGTGGGCATTTTCACACTATACCATGTAACGTCGTCCTAGCAACATGACCAAACAAATGGCCATCTTGGTCAGGAAAACTTTTTAATTACAGAAGCTCTATGTGATATCCTTATGTCTACCTGCAGCGTGGATGGGGGTCCTCTTCAGAGTGAAGTCTTTAACCAGGATGGAGGCTCCCTGGTTGATGAGGACGTCAACACACTCCACATGGCCTTTAAAGGCAGCCAGGTCCAGAGGGGTGCGCCCCTGGCTGTCCCTCACGTCTAGATCCAGCAGAGACTGAACCAGGACCTCCATAGCATGGTGGTGACCGTGGTACGCCTGAATAGAAACACAAACACAGTCGCAAGCAAAGTCCAGGGGTACGCCTGAATAGATATTCACTCTTAATATAATCAATGTCCTAGAGTAGACCCGTGGTACGCCTGAACAGAAATACAGTGCTAGACCTCTAAAGTAGACCAGAGTCTTTCAATCGGGAGCCCATTTTTGCTCCCGCCCAGCATCAACATCGGAGGTTCCTGCCAAGCGTGGGATTGAGAAACAAAAACTCTACTTCTCTTCTGAGGTTGATTAACTCAAATGGCAAAATAAGGAAATCATCCTCATCATCACTGTGTAGAATATGCATGTATTTTACACTAATCAGGAATAGATCGGAATATGGTGTGTGAGTCTGTCTGGACAGTCAACTTCCTGTGGAAAATCTACACCATGCTTGCATCCTAGATAGCCTACATAATAGATAGCACCCTATTCCCTATGTAGTGAACTACTTTTGATCAGGGCCTATAAGGATCTGGTCAAACGTAGTGTACTAAATAGGGAATAGGGTGCCATTTGTCATATGGAGACCACTACAGGAGCAGGTAGGCTTTACTCACAGCGAGGTGTAGAGGGCTGATGGGAGCTCTGACATCAGAGTCGTTCAGGATGTCTGTCCCTGAGGTTTCCATTAGCTGAGGAAAGACATGAACGGCCAGTTCAGACTTGTAACATATTTACTTGGAAGGTTAGTCTAGTAGCATGTGTAACATGGTAAATCTCAGTGACCAGCCTCTGCAGACATACTGGGGTGTTGCATCCATACCTTAAACAAGCAAGTGTGAGGAAAAGTTACCAACTGGCACTTACCACATCTAAAGGTGTTTCACTTGCAATCTGGAAAAAGAACATCAAGAGTGACGACAAACATGCAACCACACCTTAAAACCTACTGAATATCAATGATTGTGTCCCAAATGGCAGCCTATTCCCTATATAGTGCACTACTTTTGACCAGAGCCCTATGGGCCCCACAGCCATTTGGGACGCAGTGAAAATGGTGTGGATGCAGGGCATCTAGTATCCTGTGGTTCTGACTCACCAGCTCCAGACAGAGGCGGTGTCCGTATGCAGACGCGTAATGCACTGCATTGTAGCCCTGATTGTCCCGGATCCCTGGGTTAGCATCGTTTCGCAGCAAATACTCCAGACACCTAGAGGTCAAGAGTTCACTAATCATTACACCAACATCAAGACAGACAGATAATCAAGCAGAGACACTTTTCCAAAGGAGACGTGGCCAAGCTTTCACACTGCCGATTGAACACTAGCGTGCATTCAAACACTCAACATACTCTCCAGACTACAGTGAAATGTGAAAGGTCACGGCACCACAACAGTAAGAGGAGTGTGAGACGTACTTTCCGTCTGTATCGGAGGCAGCAGCGTAGTGGAGCGGGGTGCAGCCCCTCTTATCCAGGTCGTTCACACTGGCCCCAGACCCCACCAAGGCAAACAGACACTGGTAGTTACAGTTGGCTGCTGCATAATGCAGAGGACTCCTAGAAGAACACAAACAGTCAACAGAAACAGCTGATTGGAGATGCAAAACAATATATCCCAATATTCCCCATTATCATAAAGAACAAATATGAAAGTTATTTGATGCCACAGACAGACCTTCCGAAGCTGTCCTTTCTGTTGAAGTCTGCCCCTGTGTTGAGCAGCAGATTCAGACAGTCCAGGTTCCTGGTAACAAGATATCAAGTTTAGAAAGGCCCTCTGAGCTATCAGGTGCATGTTAACAATGAGAGAACCTGAAAGAAAAGAGAAACCTGTACACTGCTCTTGCTAGCATCACTGTTTTTATTAAGGCTAATAAAAGCTAGGATAAAAACAGTGATACTAGCAAGAGCAGTGTGCAGGTTTCTCTTCTCTTTCAGGAAGATGAAGACATTTTAGTCAATACCACCATAACATGGAGCCACATTATACAGAAATGATACTGCAGGAGGAGATGGTTTTCCAGGTCATGAACTACATATTCCTTGGTGTAAAGCCTAGACCAGTCCACTCACCCTCCAGCTGCTGCAGCATGTAAACAGGTTCTTCCAAAGTCGTCAGGGGTGTCTATATCAAAGCCTGATGAGAGGAGCTTTCGACAGCAGTCAGAGAAACCACTGAGAGCAGCCAGGTGGAGGGGGAACATCCCATGGACGCCTCGTCTGCAACAACATTTTATACTTTGAGCACTCTTATTCAGAGCGACTTCCAGTTAATTCAGCTGAGTTTAGAAAAAGCAGCACATCACAGTCCTCATTAAACCCTACTGCATACTGCAATGCCCAGTCTATCAACCACCCACACACCACAATGGAGGCGATTTCATGTGTTGAGCAGAGAGTCTCCAAGTGGGAATTCGGTCGATGACAGAATTGCAGATGCATGTTGCAGTATTGCTGGAAACTGTGTGTTCTCTTACTTGGCTGTGTCAGCACCGTTCGTGATGAGTGTATTGATGAGTAACTCGTGGCCGTAGCGAGCAGAGATGTGCAGGGGTGTGTTTCCATTCTTATCTTCACAGTCGATCTCAGCACCTAATACACACACACAATCAACCACTTGACCCTAGAGGCATCACGTAGCTAAATGTTCAACCACGTTGCAGTAACATTGCTCTGTGCCAGTGTATCATGGTTTGAAGACAAAAGACAAGATGCTGAAGAGCCTACTGGTTCATATATACACTGCTCAAAAAAAACAAAGGGAACACTTAAACACCACAATGTAACTCCAAGTCAATCACACTTCTGTGAAATCAAACTGTCCACTTAGGAAGCAACACTGATTGACAATACATTTCACATGCTGTTGTGCAAATGGAATAGATAACAGGTGGAAATTATAGGCAATTAGGAAGACACCCCCAATAAAGGAGTGGTTCTGCAGGTGGTGACCAGACCACTTCTCAGTTCCTATGCTTCCTGGCTGATGTTTTGGTCACTTTTGAATGCTGGTGGTGCTTTCACTCTAGTGGTAGCATGAGAGTCTACAACCCACACAAGTGGCTCAGGTAGTGCAGCTCATCCAGGATGGCACGTTCGAGCTGTGGCAAGAAGGTTTGCTGTGTCTGTCAGCGTAGTGTCCAGAGCATGGAGGCGCTACCAGGAGACAGGCCAGTACATCCGGAGACGTGGAGGAGGCCGTAGGAGGGCAACAACCCAGCAGCAGGACCGCTACCTTCGCCTTTGTGCAAGGAGGAGCAGGAGGAGCACTGCCAGAGCCCTGCAAAATGACCTCTAGCAGGCCACAAATGTGCATGTGTCTGCTCAAACGGTCAGAAACAGACTCCATGAGGGTGGTATGAGGGCCTGACGTCCACAGGTGGGGGTTGTGCTTACAGCCCAACACCGTGCAGGACGTTTGGCATTTGCCAGAGAACACCAAGATTGGCAAATTCGCCACTGGCGCCCTGTGCTCTTCACAGATGAAAGCAGGTTCACACTGAGCACATGTGACAGACGTGACAGTCTGGAGACGCCATGGAGAACGTTCTGCTGCCTGCAACATCCTCCAGCATGACCGGTTTGGCGGTGGGTCAGTCATGGTGTGGGGTGGCATTTCTTGGGGGACCCCTTGTGAGACCATATGCTGGTGCGGTTGGCCCTGGGTTTCTCCTAATGCAAGACAATGCTAGACCTCATGTGGCTGGAGTGTGTCAGCAGTTCCTGCAAGAGGAAGGCATTGATGCTATGGACTGGCCCGCCCGTTCCCCAGACCTGAATCCAATTGAGCACATCTGGGACATCATGTCTCGCTCCATCCACCATTGCACCAGATTGTCCAGGAGTTGGCGGATGCTTTAGTCCAAGTCTGGGAGGAGATCCCTCAGGAGACCATCCGCCACCTCATCAGGAGCATGCCCAAGCGTTGTAGGGAGGTCATACAGGCACGTGGAGGCCACACACACTACCGAGCCTCATTTTGACTTGTTTTAAGGACATTACATCAAAGTTGGATCAGCCTGTAGTGTGGTTTTCCACTTTAATTTTGAGTGTGACTCCAAATCCAGACCTCCATGGGTTGATAAATTTGATTTCCATTGATCATTTGTGTGATTTTGTTGTCAGCACATTCAACTATGTAAAGAAGTATTTAATAAGAATATTTCATTCATTCAGATCTAGGATGTGTTATTTTAGTGTTCCCTTTATTTTTTTGAGCAGTGTATATTCTGTTGAGAGCATTCAGAGACTCACCATTCTGGATGATGGCTTGAGATCTGGAGAAGCGTCCGTGGATGGCCGTCATGTGGAGGGGGGTCTTTCCATCTTTACTCTGCAGAGAGCGAGAGACAGATGGTTCACACTGCAGTCTGTGCTGCTGACCACAGGTGGAGGTGTGCTTTATTGCATTTAGTTTGTATTGTTAAGATTAATCCATTGGTATCTGAATGTATTTGGTCCAAGTCTACTAAGCCGTGTGCTGCATCAGTGACCCAAAGTAGTGCACTATAAAAGGAATAGGGTGCCATTTGGGATGCAGTGGTGTCATCACAGCTTCTTACTCTGTGGGCCCTGGTCAAAAGTAGTGCACTATAAAGGAAATAGGGTGCCATTTGGGATGCAGTGGTGTCATCACAGCTTCTTACTCTGTGGGCCCTGGTCAATGGTAGTGCACTACATAGGGAACAGAGTGTCATTTGGTACAGACAGTTGATCATCCTGTCTCGTCACCTTGATGTTGACGTGGGCCCCGTTGCCCACCAGCAGCTCCAGGCAGAGCGCCCCGTGGCGCGAGGCGGCCGTGAAGTGGAGCGGGGCGAAACCCTTCTCGTTCACCTGGTTCACGTTGGCGCCGCACTCGATCAGCTCATTTACCACCACGTCCTGGCCGTTGTAGCACGCCACGTGGAGGGGAGTGTTACCGTACCCATTGGGCTCATTTATCTGGAGGGAGAAGAGGGAGGAGAGTGGGTAGAGAGAAGGGGGGATAGAACAAAACATTTCTGATCAGGTCACTTGGTTAGGAAAAACCCCTGACCCGACACACTGGGTCCAAAGGAAATCATTCTACAACACACTAGAGCTCTGTCTTTTCGTGGAGTTGTAATTGAACAGTGACTACACAGTTGAATGCGGGCATTGACTCACATCCACCCCAAGGTCCAGGAGGTACTTGACCACACTGATCATGCCGCTGGAGGCTGCAGAGTGGAGAGGGGTGTAGGCCTTCTTGTCTTTACAGGACACCTCTGATCCATGAGAGGCCAGCAGTTTCACCACCTCAATGTGCCCTATGGGGGGGAAGAGAGAGTGTGAGACAGAGCGAGAGAGAAAAGAGAGAAACAGAGGCGTTTACAGTGGTACACAGCACCACATGTTAGTTTAACTGAAACCATCTTATCAACATACTTAATCCATCATTCTGACATAACACACTAGAGGTGGACCATACATCTGAGCGGTGAGGCTATCACACAGCCAATTCATTCACTCACTGGGATAAGGACATTTGTATTTATTATGGATCCCCATTAGCTGCTGCCAAAGTTTATACAATTTTCAAACATTTGATTCTCAGATGTCACAACACATTGTGTGCTCTCAGGCCCCTACTCCACCACTACTACACATCTACAGTACTAAATCCATGTGTATGTACAGTCGTGGCCAAAAGTTTTGAAAATGACACAAATATTAATTTTCACCAAGTCTGCTGCCTCAGTTTGTGTGATGGCAATTTGCACATACTCCAGAATGGTATGAAGAGTGATCAGATGAATTGCAATTAATTGCAAAGTCCCTCTTTGCTATGCAAATGAACTGAATCCCCCAAAAACATTTCCACAGCATTTCAGCCCTGCCACAAAAGGACCAGCTGACATCATGTCAGTGATTCTCTCGTTAACACAGGTGTGAGTGTTGACGAGGACAAGGCTGGAGATTAGTCTGTCATACTGATTGAGTTCGAATAACAGACTGGAAGCTTCAAAAGGAGGCTGGTGCTTGGAATCATTGTTCTTCCGCTGTCAACCATGGTTACCTGCAAGGAAACACGTGCCGTCATCATTGCATTGCACAAAAAGGGCTTCACAGGCAAGGATATTGCTGCCAGTAGGATTGCACCTAAATCAACAATTTTTTGGATCATCAAGAACTTCAAGGAGAGCGGTTCAATTGTTGTAACAAAAAGGCTTCAGGGCGCCCAAGAAAGTCCAGCAAGCGCCAGGACAATCTCCTAAAGTTGATTCAGCTGCGGGATCGGGGCACCACCAGTACAGAGCTTGCTCAGGAATGGCAGCAGGCAGGTGTGAGTGCGTCTGCATGCACAGTGAGGCGAAGATTTTCAGAGGATGGCCTGGTGCCAAGAAGGGCAGCAAAGAAGACACTTCTCTCCTGGAAAAGCATCAGGTATATACTATATATACACTGATATTCTTCAAAAGGTACAGGGATTGGACTGCTGAGGACTGGGGTAAAGTCATTTTCTCTGATGAATCCCCTTTCCAATTGTTTGGGGCATCCGGAAAAAAGCTTGTCCGGAGAAGACAAGGTGAGCGCTACCACCAGTCCTGTGTCATGCCAACAGTAAAGCATCCTGAGACCATTCATGTGTGGGGTTGCTTCTCAGCAAAGGGAGTGGGCTCACTCACAATTTTGCCTAAGAACACAGCCATGAATAAAGAATGCTACCAACACATCCTCCAAGAGCAACTTCTCCCAACCATCCAGGAATAGTTTGGTAACGAACAATGCCTTTTCCAGGATGATGGGGCACCTTGCCATAAGTCAAAAGTGATAACTAAGTGGCTCAGGGAACAAAACATTGATATTTTGGGTCCATGGCCAGGAAACCCCCCAGACCTTAATCCCATTGAGAACTTGTGGTCAATCCTCAAGAGGCAGGTGGACAAACAAAAACCCACAAATTCTGACAAACTCCAAGCATTGATTATGCAAGAATGGGCTGCCATCAGTCAGGATGTGGCCCAGAAGTTAATTGACAGCATGCCAGGGCGGATTGCAGTGGTCTTGAAAAAGAAGGGTCAACACTGCAAATATTGACTCTTTGCATCAACTTCATGTAATTGTCAATAGAAGCCATTGACACTTATGAAATGCTTGTAATTATACTTCAGTATTCCATAGTAACATCTGACAAAAATATCTAAAGACACTGAAGCACCAAACTTTGTGGAAATTAATATTTGTGTCATTCTCAAAACTTTTGGCCACAACTGTATAGTGCCATATGTATGTGTGTGCGCATGCATCAGTGCCAATGTTTGTGTTGCTTCACAGTCACCGCTGTTCCATAAGGTGTTTTTTTAATCAGTTTTTTTTCAATCAAATTTTACTGCTTATGTCAGTTACTTGATGTGGAATAGAGTTCCATGTAGTCATGGCACTATGCAGTACTGTGTGCCTCCCATAGTCTGTTCTGGACTTGGGGACTGTGAAGAGACCGCTTGTGGCATGTCTTGTGGGGTATGCATAGGTGTCCGAGCTGTGTGCCAGCAGTTTAGACAAGACAGCTCAGTGCATTCAACATGTCAATACCTCTCATAACTAAAAGTAGTGATGAAGTCACTCCTCCACTTTCAGCCAGGAGAGATTGAAATGCATATTATTCATATTAGCACTCTGTGTACCTCCAAGAGCCAGCTGTGCTGCCCTGTTCTGAACCAATTGCAATTTTCCTAAGTCCTTTTTTGTGGCACCTGACCACACGACTGAATAGTAGTCAAGGTGCGACAAAACTAGGGCCTGTAGGTCCTGCCTTGTTGATAGTGTTGCTAAGGCAGAGCATCGCTTTATTAGAGACAGACTTCTCCCCATCTTAGCTACTACTGCATCAATATGTTTTGACCATGACAGTTTACAATCTAGTGTTACTCCAAGCAGTTTAGTCATCTCAACTTGCTCAATTTCCACATTATTTATTACAAGATTCAGTTTAGTTTTTTTGTTTTGTTCCAAATAAAATACTTTTAGTTAGAAATATTTAGGGCTAACTTATTCCTAGCCAACCACTGAAACTGCAGCTCTTTGTTGAGTGTTGCAGTCATTTCAGTCGCTGTAGTAGCTGACGTGTGTAGTGTTGAGTAATCCGCATATAGACACTCTGGCTTTACTCAGTCAGTGGCATGTCGTTAGTAAAAAATAAAAATAAAAATAAAAACAGCAAGGGGCCTAAACAGCTACCCTGGGGAATTCCTGATTCTAACTGGATTATATTTGATAGGCTTCCATTAAAGAACACCCTGTGTTCTGTTAAACAAGTAACTCCTTATCCACATTATAGCAGGGGGTATAAAGCCATAACACATCCGTTTCTACAGCAGCAGAATATGATCAATAATGTCAAAAGCTGAACTGAAGTCTAACAAGACAGCCCCCACAATCAACAAATTTTATTTGTCACATACACATGGTTAGTAGATGTTAATGCGAGTGGAGCGAAATGCTTGTGCATCTAGTTCCGACAATGCAGTAATAACCAACAAGTAATCTAACCTAACAATTTCACAACAACTACCTTATACACACAAGTGTAAAGGGATAAAGAATATGTACATAAAAATGTATGAATGAGTGATGGTACAGAACGGCATAGGCAAGATGCAGTAGATGGTATAGAATACAGTATATACATATGAGATGAGTAATGTAGGGTATGTAAACATTATATTAAGTGGCATTGTTTAAAGTGGCTTGTGATACATTGTTTCCATTATTAAAGTGGCTGGAGTTGATGCAGTATGTTGGTAGCAGCCACTCAATGTTCGTGGTGGCTGTTTAACAGTCTGATGTCCTTGAGATAGAAGCTGTTTTTCGGTCTCTCGGTCCCTGCTTTGATGCACAGGTCAGGTAGGGTGGAGGTGATATGGTCCTTGACTAGTCTCTCAAAGCACTTCATGATGACGGAAATCAGGTAACCTTTTGGTTACTAGTCCAACGCTCTAACCACTAGGCTACCTGTCGCCCCAAGCTTGATGATAGCCAGTCAATATTTAAATCACCCAGAAAATATACTTCTCTGTTGATATCACATACATTATCCAGATACTGACTGTTAGCACTTGGTGGTCTATAGCAGCTTCCCACAAGAATGGGCTTTAGGTGAGGCAGATTAACCTGTAGCCATATTACTTCAACAGTATTTAACATTAGATCGTCTCTAAGATTTACAGGAATATGGTTCTGAATATAGACTGCAACACCACCTCTGTTGGCATTTCTGTCTTTTCGGTAAATGTTATAACCATGTATTGCTACTACTGTATCATCAAAGGTATTATCGAAGTGAGTTCCAGAGAGTCAGAACATGAATGTCATCTATTACAAGCAAGTTATTGACTCCATGGACCTTGTTTCTTAGGCTACATATGTTAATGTGGGCTATTTATAATTTTTATTTTTTGCTTGATTGTTTTTAATGCTTATCAGAGGTAGACTTACTCATGCTATTTACATTGGAGCTGATAGTGCAGGGTGAGCTGCATAAATTGGGCTTCCTACTATTGCACACTATCTCAGTGCTAACAGTGAAACTCTGGTTTATAGGGGCTCATGATTACTGCATACAATAGCTGTAGGATAAACAGATGTAGTCGGGTGCAATTAGGGGTACATCAATTAATTTACTTACATCGTGTTTGCCAATGCCCCTAAGATCACGTACATTTGATGCAGAATTATGACGACTCATTGTCACAACGGTGGGGACTAACTGAGCTGGTCTTGGATCATTTACCAGTCATTGTTTCAACGCAGCCTTGAAATGCCTGGACAGAGTCCAGGAGCCAAGATGATTTGGATGGACTCCGTCACATTAGTCAGAATGTAAATGATGTGGTCAACTCATTACCCATGTAAGCAGCCCAGTGGATTGCTCGGCGGTCCTTCTTGTCAAAAGCATTAATGTTGGCTCCTCTGGAGAGAAGCAGCCTCACCATCTAACAGGAAAAGGAGAGAAACAAAACACAGGCTGAGGATAACTAAAGCAAAATCTACTCAAATCTGGCGTCAAAGCCTCTCTTGAACAAACTCAAGCATACAACTAGGGCTGTGACGGTCATGGGACTTCCGGTGTCGGTGATTGGTGTGCTGTATGTACACAGTCATCGATATAACTGACAGCAGACGGACGGAGGAAACATTAGCAAAAGAAAACATTAGTGTTTAGGCCTAACTGCATTGCTCATAGGCGCGCGAGTCTCAAGTTAAGGGGAAGCTAATTTTCACCATGAATATATAAAGCATTCTATGCATCATGACATTGTTGTTAATGTGATTAGTAAATTGGATAGTCATCATTTAGGCTAATAATATAACTCAATCACTGTTCGCAAAAAAAACGTCTGTTCAATGCAACGTGTGGTGGAGTAAGGCTAGGCTTTATCAGATATGTTTCTTTTCATGGGAAAAGTCATTTTTTATCATGCAATTCTACTACACTTTATACAACTAAAGAGATTAGCAGAATCTTGTTCAATATGACTTTCAAGTGGCACTGACCCAGGGATAAAGAAAGTGAATAAGCACACTCACCGGGGATATAGCCGACGCCAAAAATACTGTTTGCTCAATTAAAGTTCAGAATCTTGATAACTAAAAGACAGATTAGTCTTTTCTTTGAAGCAATAGCCAATTGCTTTCCAAACTATGTTAGCCTATGGGTTTTGCGCATATTCTGCAAACAGGCTGGTCCAAGTCATCTGGGTCTCCATCGTCATTAGGTTTGAAACTGAAATGTGCCCAAAAAGGTGATGGTATGCTTTTTTGTTGTTGCAATGAGAGCCATCTTTTTCACCTTACTCCTCCAACCTACTGTAACAATGAGAAAGGTCAGAGGTGAAGGGCAGAGGCTACCCACCCACTCCCAGCCTGTAGGTGATAGATCTATAGTTAGCCCCCGGTCCTCACGTTTCCCCATCACCACCCCCCCCAATGAACTGAATTGACCTTCAAAATATTCTCTCCTATCAGCACATAGAGCAGATCTGCTGATTGTGGCGCATCAAAATATAATTGGAGAAGAGATGTATACAGTTTAATAGATGGACTAAGTCAGCAAAACAATAATAAATAGTTACCACTGCTGCTATGGGTAAAGTACATCTCCATCAAAATAAAGTTGATAAAAACATGTTGCCGTTTTTGACGGTGATTTTATTTTCATGGTGGTCTTCATCCAAAACTGTCACGGTTATCCAATTACTGTCACAGCCCTACATACAACCAACGTAGCTAATCGGATGCACCATAAACCTGGGGATAGGACAGGTATAAAGTGTAGACTACAGTGTGTAATCATGTCCATGCTAATTGCTAACCTCCAGGTGTCCGCTGAAGGCTGCATGGTGCAGCGCCGTGCGCCCGGCCCGGTCCGACACGTTCACATTGCTGAGGAGAGGGACCAGGGCCTCGGCACAGCGGACCGCCTTATTGGCCGCAGCGATGTGGAGCGGCGTTTGCCAGTTCTTGTCCCTGGCGTTCACATCAGCAGAGTGTTTCAATAGCACCTGGACTGCCTCCTACAAGAGCACAGTTCAAATCATGTTCAACTTTGTTTAAAGTGCCTTTTAAAATCACAACACTTAACAGTAAAACACATATGCACAGGTGTGTCTATCAGTACACGTACCTCACTGCAGGAAGCCACGGCCCGGTGCAGAGGAGTGAGCCACTTGTTGTCTTTGGCATTTACTCTGGCTCCTGGGACACAGACAGAAAGACAGGTGACAGGCCGACGGGGGACACAGACCGACAAAGGGGGACGGGGGAGACGGGGACGTGGGTTAGTTAGGCCACTGGGGTTAATAAAGGCAACATCTTAAATAGCTGGAGCACAGAAAGGATGTGTCCACAACAACACCCTAATGCCTTTATAGTGCACTACTTCTGACCAGGTCCCATAGGCCTACCCATAGGGCGCAGGTCAAAAGTAGTGCACTATATAGGGAATAGTGTGCCATTTAGAACGCACACAAAGCCTCTTGTAGAGAGCTATTCTGGGAATTGGACTTTCATTACACAGTAACAGTCTGAAGAAAATGTCATGTCACTGAGTGGAGAGGAGTAGAAGGAGCTCAGCCAACGTGAGACGAGGTGCAACCAAAATCACGAGGACATTTGGGAGGAACAGGTGCGACAAATACAAATCTTGATACTTCACTAATCAAGTTAAAATTGGGACATTTCAGCTTTCAATGTCCTTCAATATAATGCCTTGATTTTTGTAAATACATCGACTGCACATAAGATCTTAATGGTAAGTATGAGGGAAACGGTCACATTCAAACACAAGCATCAAAACAGAAGTCAGCGTAATCCTTCTCTTCAATGATAACCGTACCTGATAGTATGAGTAGCTCTAGAATTTCTGCATCTCCTAGATAGGCAGCGGCATGCAACGGTGTCCGCTTCTCATTGTCCTGTAGGGAAGAGCCAAGAAGCGTTATAGCTGTTTCATACTCAGCTAGTATGGATACATTTGATTTTAATTGTACTCTTTTATACATTGTTATGGCTTGGATACTTCAGATGACAGCTGGATATTTATAACTCTAACTATTCTACACTAACTGGGCTACATACCGTAACTAGCCTACACTAACTGGGCTACATACCGTAACTAGCCTACACTAACTGGGCTACATACCGTAACTAGCCTACACTAACTGGGCTACATACCGTAACTAGCCTACACTAACTTCAACAGTGAAAAAAAGTATGCTATTGTACAAAGTACACTACCGTTCAAAAGTTTGGGGTCACTCAGAAATGTCCTTGTTTTTCGAAAGAAAAGCTACATTTTCATCCATTAAAATATCAAATTGATTTTAAAAAATACAGCGTAGATATTGTTAATGTTGGAAATGACTATTGTAGCTGGAAACGGCTGATTTTCAATGGAATATCTACATAGGCGTACAGATGCCCATTATCAGCAACCATCACTCCTGTGTTCCAATGGCACGTTGTATTAGCTAATCCAAGTTTATAATTTTAAAAAAGGCTAATTGATCATTAGAAAACCCTTTTGCAATTATGTTAGCACAGATGAAAACTATTGTCCTGATGAACTTTTTTAGGATATGGGGCAGCATTCGGAATTTTGGATGAAAAGCATGCCCAAAGTAAACTGCCTGCTACTCAGGCCCAGAAGCTAGGATATGCATATAATTGGTAAATTTGGATAGAAAACCCTCTAAAGTTTCCAAAACTGTTAAAATGTCTGAGTATAACAGAACTGAAATGGCGGGCGAAAACCTGAGGAAAATCCATCCAGGAAGTGCTATTATTTTGAAATGGCTGTTCCATTTAAAGCCTATCCAATGGTTATGACCCAGATTGCATTCCCTATGGCTTCCACTAGCTGTGAACAGTCTTTAGACATTGTTTCAGGCCTTTATTCTGAAAAATTAGGGAGAATGAGCAGTTTCAATGAGAGGCCAGTGGAAAGTCCCCAACCGGTTTGGGTGCGCAATCCCGAGAGCGCGCCTTGTTTTTTTATATTGACGACGCTATTGTTCGGTTGAAATATTATCAATTAATTTAGGCTAAAAACAACCTGAGGATTGATTATAAACATTGTTTGACATGTTTCTACGAACTTTACGGATACTATTATTTCAATTAAAAATCATAAAAAATATATATAAATAACCTTGTCAACGTCTTGACTATATTTCCTATTCATTTTGCAACTCATTTCATGTATGTCTTAATGAAAAAACAAAGGTTACGTATGTAACCACGGTTATGTGAGCTACATGGATCCCTCCGCGGCGCAGTGATACATCCGAGGTGAGGATTTACTCCCGTATACGCCTGTGTCACGGCTGGGGTCAGTCCCTATATATAGACCCCATGGCCGCCACACACATTCTCTACATAATTTGAGGTCCCTCTAGCACCGTAGAGGATTGGAGTTATCCATATAGCTCACATAACCTTGGTTATATAAGTAACCTTCGTTATATTTTACTATATTGGATCACTCCAATATATTGGTATACCCGCACCAGATTTAGTCGGTGCTAGAGGGACCTGGTCAGCCAGCGGTGAAGTCCCAGAGCGGGACCGAGACATAGGGGCCGTCAATGTGGAAGGGGGTCTCGGCACAGTCCCCGGAAGGGGAGGCGACACCAAGGACCCCTGAACCAACCGCAGAGGAAAGAGCCACATTTAACTGATAGTACAACAGGAAGCCCAGCTGGACGCAGCACAGATATCAGCGAGGGGCACTCCTCTCAGTAGAGCCCAGGACGCAACCACACCTTGTGTTAAATATGCCACCACAGATGCCAGCACTAGCCTGCCAGCCCGCTGGTATGCTGTCGTAATCGTACCCACAATCCAGTGAGAGAGCCGCTGCTTTGATAGCCTGGCCCAGAGGACTCTCTCACCATAGCAGAAAAAGAGCTGCTCTGTTGTTCTCACTGACTGTGTCCGCTCCACATAGGCAGCCAGTGCCCTGACAGGGCACAGCATACCAGAGGGAGTCCCAGACTCCCCCCGCCACTGCCAGGGGGTCGTAAGCATTCAGGATAAAAGGGATGTTCACATGCCTGTCTGACATAACCTTCAGGAGGAATGAATGGTTGGGGCGGAGAGATATACTCAACCCCGGGGGGTCCATCCAGTAGCACTCAGAACTTATTGAAAGAGCATGGAGCTCACCCACCCTCTTCTTGGAAGTAATCGCTACCAAGAAAGCCACCTTTATAGAGGAGGTGTTGCAGGGAAGCAGACGCCAACGGTTCGAAAGGCAGCTTTGCCAAACGTGCCAAGACCACATCACGATCCCAGCTCGCCATTGAGCAGGTCCTAGTTGGACGCAGGCAAACCACCTGGAGACCAAGGGATGTCACCCCACTGGCTTGTCCATCCACCCCACATGGCAGGCAGATGTAGCTGCCAAATACCCTCAGTGTAGATGCTGCTAAGCCCTCATCCAAGCGAGACTGCAGGTATTGGAGGACATACTGCACCCCCTTGACTCGGGCACCACTGGTGATCAGAACAACCGCCAGCACAACTAGTATTCTGCGGTTGTAGCCGGTGCTGTTGCGCTCTGCATGGTGTTCATTACACCCTCCTGTAGTCCTAACAGTGACCATTGGTGCCGTTCAGTGGCCAAGCCCACAGACTGAGGCGGTGCGGCCTCGGATGCCACAGAGTTCCCCTGGCCTGAGACAGCAGGTCCGGTCTCAGGGAAAGTTGCCAAGGTGTCCCAGACAACATGGACAGGAGAAGGCTGAACCAGGGTCATCTGGGCCAGTATGGGGCCACCAAAAGCAGACGATGCTCTGCCAGCCACTGCCGACCTGCCCTTGGTCACAACCGCCCCAGACGATCTGGGAGGCGTCTGTGCTGACCAGCTCCTGGTGGCACATCAACATCTCCACCCCACCTGAGAGAAAGGAGTGACAGCGCCACCTCAACAATGCCCTGAGGCACTGTGTGGTCACCCGCAGCTGGTGGTGACGCTTCGGGTGCAGCCGGTGGGAGTTTAACCACTGTTGAAGAGGCCGGAGATGGAGCAAGCACAGCGGAATCAACAACGAGGCCGGCGTTGGCAGGTTTGGGTGGATACCACCCGCCCCTGCCGAAAGTGGTCGAGGCAAGATAAGATAGCCTGAACCCTTCTGGTGGGCAGGAGTGCTCTCATGGCCAACGAAGACCACCCTCTGAGTGGGTGTCAGATGACTCTTGTCATTTACAGTAATGCCCAGCCCACCGATATGGGTAAGGAGCACATCTGTCTGACAGGACCTGGGTCCTGATCTGGGCACAAATCAGCCAATCGTCCAGGTAATGGAGGATTAACAATGCTCGGGACGCGAGAGGTGCCAGGACAGCGTCCATGCACTTTGTGAAAGTGTGGGGTGCCAAGGAGAGGCCGAAAGGAAGAACCATGAATTCGTAAGCCCTCCCTTCGAAAGCGAATCGAAGGGACTGCCAATTAGCTGGGTGAACAGGAACATGGAAGTAAGCATTACTCAGGTCCAGCATCAAAACCCACTGGTCCCTGGACAAGGCATGCAACACATGGGCTGGGGACAGCATGTGGAAACTCAGTACCTTCAAGTACCCATTGAGGTTGCAGAGGTCCAGGATCAGTCGAAACCCTCCATCTCTTTTGGGGACCACAAAATAAGTGGAGTAGAACCCCACCTAGCCGTTCTGATGTCTTGCTCCTGCGGATGGCACCTTTGTCCAGGAATGAGCTGATCTCCAGCCACGGTTTTCTTCAGGGGGTCGGCCACCGTGGTGACATGAAGGATGGGGACTGGCACTGGATTTGGAGTCAGTACTCCTCAAGCATTGTGGAAAACATCTATGGGGACTCCACAGACACCTTACACTTTCCCCTTTGAGACCAGGAGAAGAGGCAGAGGCCAGGGAAGGGTGTGTCAGGGATCCTGCCTGGGCCCGCCTCTTCTCTGGCGACCCGAGTGCCTGGGTTGCCCAGGCACATCCCTATGGCGGTGAAAGGGTGACAGGTTGTTGCTCCACCGCACGCTGTGCTCCTCCCCGCTGTCGTTCCTCAGCACGAGGCGATGGGGCAAGAGAGGGACCCCACCGTCACCGTTGTTCAGGTGCAGGTGGGTGGCAACGGTCCGTCTGCTTTGAACCGGGGGCCTGAGGAGGCGGCATGAACCGTCTGGGGGTCTCCGGTCCCTATGAACCTCATCGGTCTGCTCTAGAATTTCATTAACCCCTGGGCCAAACGTCAGCCCTGGGGTGATGGGGAGAGTAGCAAATGTGTTCTGGAGAGCAGCTGGCAGACGGGATTGGGCCAGCCAGAGATGGTGCTGGGAGGTAATCACCTGCGCCATGGCCCGTCCGTTGGAGCAGGCCACATCCCTCTGGAGCAGGGAAAGCAGGCGAGACTCCTCCATCGCGTCCCGGAGGAGCTCCTCTGTGCCCCCCTGCAGCATGGCCGCGTTAGTAAGGCGGCCAAGAGAGCAGAGGGACCCATGTGGCTTTCAAGTCCGCATCAAAGACTGAGGGGGTCCCGGCTTCAGCCGCGGGTTCCGCACTATAATCTCCCGGTCCGGGAGGACAATTGCAGCTATCATGGTGTCCATGCTTGGGTACTCCCGGAGGCAGAGTGACTCTGCACCCTGCAACATAACTCCCTGGTCCAGTCTCTGTTGTGAGTCGGGAAGCACCCCCTGGCAGAGGCCCAGCTCTCCTGCAAGGCCTCACGGAACTCAGCAGAGATGGGGACAAATGGAGAGTCATAAATGTCCACTAGTTTGATGTCCAGTGCAGAGGCTACCTGAGTGAGTAGGCCCCTCAAAGCCTCTCGAGGCGATGAAGCCTCACTGCCGGCTTCTGATGGCCCGTCAGCCTGGTAGCCCCGCTCACAGAGGTAAACAGTCCCAGCATCGTTCCACAGGAACAGCCCATCACTGGCCAACAGGGAACAGCTGTTGTTGCCATCGAAGCTATCAACCTCCTGACGCAGGGCATGCGCCCTCCGTTCAAGTTTGTCCCAGTGGTCCGACTCCTGCCCCCATCCAGGACTGGCAGCAGAAGAGCTCTGCCTGCAGTGGCTCCAGCCACGCTACTGGACTCAGTAGCGGGACTAACAGCTCGCTGGCGCACCACTCCTGAGGGAGGGAGTTCATCCTCAGCCTGTGCCTGGCCGACCCACTCGCACATGGCCTCCAATCACACCAGGTGCTCTGAGACCACCACACAAAACAGGCATCCAGTAAGGCACTCCACTGCCCTCTCCGTGTGGCTCAAACCCAGGCAATGCATTCACAAGGAATGCGGATCTCCAGGGGGATGCCACCATCACACCTATCAAAGGGAAGCCATAAGCTCAGCCAAGCCAGCAAGGCCACGGAGCAGGGGTCTGACACCCTGGGAGAGCTTATATCGTGACCCGCTTCGAGGAATAGGAACCCGGTTAGGGACGAGACAACAGTGGTAGGCCTGATAACCGACAATGACAAGACAGCCTATAGGGAGGAGGTCAGAGACCTGGCCGGGTGGTGCCAGAATAACAACCTATCCCTCAACGTAACCAAGGCTAAGGAGATGATTGTGGACTGCAGGAAAATGAGAACCGAGCACGCCCCTATTCTCATCGACGGGGCTGTAGTGGAGCAGGTTGAGAGCTTCAAGTTCCTTGGTGTCCACATGAACAACAAACTAGAATGGTCCAAACACACCAAGACAGTCGTGAAGAGGGCACGACAAAGCCTATTCCCCCTCAGGAAACTAAAAAGATTTGGCCTGGGTCCTGAGATCCTCAAAAAGGTTCTACAGTAGCAACATCGAGAGCATGCTGACTGGTTGCATCACTTCCTGCTACGGCAATCGCTTGGCCTTTGACGGCAAGGCACTACAGAGGGTAGTGCGTCCGGCCCAGTACATCACTGGGGCCAAACTGCCTGCCATCCAGGACCTCTACACCAGGCTGTGTCAGAGGAAGGCCCACAAAATTGTCAAAGACTCCAGCCATAGTCTGTTCTCTCTACTACCGCATGGCAAGCGGTACCGGAGCTAGGACAAAAAGGCTTCTCAACAGTTTTTCCCCACAAGCCATAAGACTCCTGAACAGGTAATCAAATAGCTACCTGGACTATTTGCATTGTGTACCCCCCCTCCAACCCCTCTTTTTACGCTGCTGCTACTCTCCGTTTATCATATATGCAGTCACTAACTATACATTCATGTACATACTACCTCAATTGGGCCGACCAACCAGTGCTCCCGCACATTGGCTAACCGGGCTATCTGCATTGTGTCCCACCCACCAACCCCTCTTTTACGCTACTGCTACTCTGTTCATCATATATGCATAGTAACCATATGTACATACTACCTCAAATTAGTCTGACTAACCGGTGTCTGTATGTAGCCTCGCTACTGTTATAGCCTCGCTACTGTATATAGCCAGTCTTTTTACTGTTGTTTTATTTCTTTACCTACCCATTGTTCACCTAATACCTTTTTTGCACTATTGGTTAGAGCTTGTAAATAAGCATTTCAATGTTGTATTCAGCGCACGTGACAAATAAACTTTGACTTGATAAATTACCCAGTACCTCTGCAAAAAACAGGGAAGACCCGTATGGGAAAAACAGGCTGACACAAAAACATCAACCAGGTAATAGATTTGATTTATGGGTTGTTTTGTTTTTTTACGCCAACTGCGATATTACCTAGCTGGTTTAATATCCAAGCAGAAAACAAAACAGCACCATATGGAGTAACTCTGTTAAGGAACTCCAAAGTTAATGTATCAAAGTGGAAGCCCACCACGATACTCTTACATTCTGCAGGGGAAAGAACAAGAAAAAAAACCCTGTAGGGTAATTAGCAGAGAACGGCATGTTAACCTTTTTGGGATAGGGGGCAGCATTTTCACTTTTGGATAAACAGCGTGCCCAGAGTGAACTGCCTCCTACTCTGCCCCAGATGCTAATATATGCATATTATTATTAGTATTTGATAGAAAACACTCTGAAGTTTTTAAAACTGTTTGGATGATGTCTGTAAGTATAACAGAACTCATATGGCAGGCGAAAACCTGAGAAAAATCCAACCAGGAAGTGGGACATTGAAGTTTGTAGTTTTTCAAAGCTTGGCCGACCGAATACACATTGAGATATGGATGAGGTTGCACTTCCTAGGGCTTCCACTAGATGTCAGCCGTCTTTAGAAACTGGTTTGAGGATTCTACTATAAAGGAGGGGCTCATGAGACCTCTGAGTCAGTGGTCTGGCAGAGAGCCTTGGTCTCATGACGCGCACTCCCGACAGAGAAGTCTCTTTAATTCTGTGAATAACACTTGTATATTTTATCAATGTTTATTATGAGTATTTCTGCAAAATCACCGGATGTTTTGGTATCAAAACATTACTGCACGTAATGCGCCAATGTAAACTGAGATTTTTGGATATAAATATGCACATTATCGAACAAAACATACATGTATTGTGTAACATGATGTCCTATGAGTGTCATCTGATGAAGATCATCAAAGGTTAGTGATTCATTTTATCTATATTTCTGCTTTTTGTGATTCCTATCTCTGGCTGGAAAAAAGGCTGTGTGTTTTAGTGACTTGGCTCTGACGTAGCATGTTGTTTTGTTTTTTTACGCCAACTGCGATATTACCTAGCTGGTTTAATATCCAAGCAGAAAACAAAACAGCACCATATGGAGTAACTCTGTTAAGGAACTCCAAAGTTAATGTATCAAAGTGGAAGCCCACCACGATATATGTTGTGCTTTAGCTGTAAAGCATTTTTGAAATCGGACACGATGGGTAGATTAACAAGATGTATTGGACTTCTTAATGTGTGAAAGTTACATATTTCTAAAAAATATTTTTGGAATTTCGCACGCTGCGTTTTCAGCGGAATGTTGTCGAGGGGTTCCGCTAGCGCTAGAAAGGTTAAAGCAATTCACAACACACACAGAACAAGCCAGTCAGCAAGTTGTGTAAGTAAAATACTGTTTGTGGCAGCAAGAGCAACCAATATATTAAATTGATGCACACAGTTGTAGTGTAACGCTAACAAAACACAAGCAAGACAAACCACGGGCGGAAGATACAGATCAACCACACGCAGCGAGTAGAGCACTGAAGAGGGTTCTGGCCACGTGGCCAGCTGCAAACAGCCAGTCAGTATACTTACCAGTGACTTACTAAGCGAAATTCAGAAAGTTTGTACCTCAAACCATACGGATGTCCGCCGAGAAAATGTGTATCGCGGCCATGGGGTCTATATATAGGGGCGGACCCCAGCCGTGACAAGTGTACACGGGAGTAAATCTGTAAATCCTCACCTCGGATGTATCCCTCTGCCGCGAAGTGATACCAATATATTGAAACATGACAAGGACATTTCTAAGTGACCCCAAACTTTTGAACGGTAGTGTATGTACTTGAACACAGGGTTTCCCAAACTTGGTCCTGACTCAAATAATCAAAGCTTGATGCTGAGTTGGTTATTTGAATCAGCTGCATAGTGCCTGGGCAAAAAACGACATGTGCACCCAAGGAGGGCCCCTAGACCAAGTTTAGGAAACCCTGCTAAAAGGCTACAGCCCTTTAAAAAGGTCTTATTTTGAGACAAACCAAGTCTGCTCCAGCCTATAAGAACGAGGAAGAATGTCATAAACTAAGTAGAACCAGATCATGAACTACAGTACTGTAAAGTGACAGATACTGAACAAGGTGCCTACGGCTGATGAAAGGAGTTAACCGTTCTGATCAGGCTAAAACATTCAGTAGGGTTGCAAAATTCCAGTAACTTTCCTAACATTCACAGGTTTTTCCAGAAATCCTGGTTAGACAGAGGGTTCCGGAATTCCTACTTATTCCATTCTGATTCAGGAAGTCTTCATATCGAGATTTCTGGGAAAACCTGGGCATTTAAGTTATCAGAATTTTGCAACCCTAGATTTTGGCAACAAATGACTTCAGTTATAAATGTGGGGGGGGGGGGGGGGAAAGAGTGTTACTATCCAGAGGACAGACAGGAGGGTGGGAATAATGGTAGGAAACAGCTGGGATGATTACCTGAACATTCACATCCTCTTTCTGAAATATGAGGGAGCGCACTTCATCTGGGTCCACATTGAAGATGGCTTTCAGTAGGCCAGGCTGGAAGAGACAGGGGGACAGAGAGAGACAGGGGGACAGAGAGAGACAGGGGGACAGAGAGAGACAGGGGGACAGAGAGAGACAGGGGGACAGTGTCATTCATTAATTTGAACACTCAGTGCCTCTCAAAGACCTGTTACTATTCAATCAGCTTAGCTAAAACCAACACAAAGGAACAATCCAAGAATAAAAACCAAGTAGGTTAAAATCTCAGCTCTATAGTGAGACATGGAGCCTATACAGTCACTACTAGAACCATGGCGACAACCTCATTGTGGCTGTGCAAAGGCAGCTAACCTGGAGTTCTTTGGCCCAATACCTCACTATGGTATCGAGAGAACAAGAGCTCTCATCCTCCTCAACACACACACGACTCATTCACTCACAAAAGTGTCTGGGCTCCTCTCTAAATCACAAAGGCCCAAGGCTGAGGGGGAATTGATTGACACATCAACACGCAGTGAGATATTGTACAGCTCATCCATTATGGTAAATCCTCTGATAATATAATATCCCATTGACCTCCAAGGCAGCAGCGTCACTCAATCTGCAACACAGTGTAACATAACACAGAGCCGTGTGACTGCTGGTGACCATTGGGGCTGTTTTGTTTTTCCATTGCAAACCTGGAGGGAGGGGGTACTGACTAGAGGTCGACCGATTATGTTTTTTCAACGCCGATACCGATTATTGGAGGACCAAAAAAGCTGATTAAATCGGCCAATTTTTTATTTATTTATTTGTAATAATGACAATTACAACAATACTGAATGAAAACGTATTTTAACTTAATATAATACATCAATAAAATCAATTTAGCCTCAAGTAAATAATGAAGCATGTTCAATTGTTTAAATATTGCAACAAAAAAAAGTGTTGAGAAGAAAGTAAAAGAGCACATATTGCAATGTAAGAAAGTGAACGTTTCAGTTCCTTGCTCAGAACATGAGAACATATGAAAGCTGGTGGTTCCTTTTAACATGAGTCTTCAATATTCCCAGTTAAGAAGTTTTAGGTTGTAGTTATTATAGGAATATTTCCCTCTATTCCATTTGTATTTAATTAACCTTTGACTATTGGATGTTCTTATAGGCACTTTAGTATTGCCAGTGTAAAAGTATAGCTTCCATCCCTCTCCTCGCCCCTACCTGGGCTCGAACCAGCAACACAATGACAATTAGCACGCACTAAATAGCTAGCCATTTCACTTCAGTTACACAAGCCTCATCTCGGGAGTTGATAGGCTTGAAGTCATAAACAGAGCAATGCTTGACGCACAACGAAGAGCTGCTGGCAAAACGCTTGAAAGTGCTGTTTGAATGTTTACGCTCCTGCTTCTGCCTACCACCAATCAGTCAGATACTTAGATACTTGAATGCGCAGTCAGATTATATGTAACGCAGGACACGCTACATAAACTAGTAATATCATCAACCATGTGTAGTTAACTAGTGATTATGATTGATTGTTTTTTTTATAAGATAAGTTTAATGCTAGCTAGCAACTTACTGTATTCGCGTAACACTCCTTGTGGAGTGCAACGAGAGAGAGGCAGGTCATTATTGCGTTGGACTAGTTAACTGTAAGGTTGCAAGATTGGATCCCCCGAGCTGACAAGGTGAAAATCTGTCTTTCTTTCTGCCCCTGAACGAGACAGTTAACCCACTGTTCCTAGGCCGTCATTGAAAATAAGAATGTGTTCTTAACTGACTTGCCTAGTTAAATAAAGATTAAATAAAAGGTGTAAAAAAAATTAAAAAAAATGGGTAAAATCGGCGCCCCAAAATACAGTTTTCCGATTGTTACGGAAACGTGAAATCGGCACTAATTAATCGGCCATTCCGATTAATCGGTCGACCTCTAGTACTGACTGACCTGGAGGGAGGGGGTACTGACTGACCTGGAGGATAGGGAGCACTCTGAGGGCAGGGGAGCACTTCCAGGAGATGCATCCCAAACTATGTAGTAGTGTACGTGCACTACTTTTGACCAGTGCACGACAAAAGTAGTGCCATTTGGGACGCAGAGGCTCTGAGGGCCTGATTGCCCATGAGAGCCAGAAGGTACATTCCCTGGCTTGCCACAAACCCTTTAACTCTGACTTCATCCACGCTGCCAACAAGTAAACAGACAACTCACTGGGTGAAATTAGCCTACTCAGACTGTTGTTTACTTTCCATTAAGTTTTGCTTGGATAATACTGACAAGCACTTCCCACCTCTCTGGGGACGGTTGCTAAGACAAAGGCATGGACGGTAACTGATGATATTAATAGAAAGGATATGACCAGTAGGCTCACCATTGTTTTCTAGTGTATTCTGAGTAGGACAGACAGCTAGCTTTGTGCTCCAGCCTGCATGTGTACATTCAGCACCGTTCATCTTTATTCAGATCCCCATTAGCTGACGCCATGAATTCCTGTTCCTGGGGTCAATACCTCACATCCACATCCTTTACCGCCATTAATCAGCATACCATAAAGTACCATTCATTACTATACCATAAAGTTGAAGTACCATTGTAATGGATGCAGCCTATTTGGGGCCCTTGTTTTTCTTCTTGCAGAGAGGAGGAGACGGGGCCTAAATGATGAGTAAACCACTCAGGACATCTGATGTGTTCCAGTGGCCCAGCTAATTAGCTAATGCACTTCCTCCTCCTCCATCAGCACAGCAGCCCTCTAGCGCTGCCCTGCACAGCCTTCTGAGACAGATGGCATCCCAAATGGCACCCTATTCCCTATACAGTGCACTTCTTTTGACCAAAACCCTATGGGTCCTCGTCAAAAGTAGTGCACTGTATAGGGAATAGGGTGCAATTTGGGACCGAACCCTGGGCCTACCTACACCCTGATGGACTGCTCCATCCATTCTCCCCTGTCAATACATACTTACAATGATTCAGGAACTGACATATGACAAAATACAGTAGAGCAGACCTATGGCCTTCAGATTTACATCCCTCTCATTCCAATGCCCTTGCAACGCACGTTTGTTTGAATAGGCCTACTGACTGTTGGTCTCAGTCTTTGCTTAGTCAGCGATGTTACAAATCAGATCTGAGACAAAACACCAGTCCGTCTCATTCATTCCTACATGGCAGAAAACACTGTAGGATCACATTTCTTAATCTGGTAATTGTTTGACTTGACTCACATCATTGTCCATGTTGGTGGTGGCTACTAGTGGGGCTACGTACCAATCACATCATGACAATAACGCTCTCTGTTTTCACACAAAAAGGTTGTCAACTGACTAGATCAGGGGTTCTTAAATCTTTTAGTCTGGGACCCAAATGAGACCCAAGGATCCAGCCTGGGACCCATGCTCATGAACACGTGTCCATTTTGGGGCCCCCAAGCAAGATTTGGTTGGGTTAAATTCTCTGCCCTTTTGACGGCAGAGAATTTTAAAAAAACATTTTTTTTAAAGTTAATTTCCTGCAGTTCTACACATTTTGAATGACTTATGCTATATTAGTATGATATCAGAGTGAGAGTGACTAACAAAATCAATGGGGGCCCCCTGGAGGTCAGGGCCCCTGGGCACGTGCCCTGCATGCCTGGTCGGGATTTGACCATGAATACTACAAGTTTAGATAGATATGTTAGCTGGCAAGACTAAAATAAAATGGTAGTGGACATGGGCTAATTGAGTGACTGTAAATGATTGACATAAGAGAAAGCTGCTGGTGCACAACCGCATTTAGAATTTGCACCTTAAGTATTCTACTATTCAAACACTAAACAGCAAGTTGAAACCACGACTGAGGCCCCCCCAGATTCGAAGGTTAAAAGGAACCACCAACTTTCATATGTTCTCATGTTCTGAGCTCAAACGCTCAAATGGGGAACTCAAACGTTAGCTTTTTTTACATGGCACATATTGCACTTTTACTTCTAACACTTTGTTTTTGCATTATTTAAACCAAATAGAACACGTTTCATTATTTATTTGAGGCTAAATAGATTTGTATTGATGTATTATATTAAGTTAAAATAAGTGTTCATTCAGTATTGTTGTAATTGTCATTATTACAATTTTGTAATTTAAAAAAAAAAAAATTGTCCGATTAGTCGGTATCGCCTTTTTTTGGTCCTCCAATAAATCGGTATTGGTATCGGCGTTGAAAAATCATAAAATCGGTCGACCTCTAATTTCTAGGCTTCTGAATGAGCAAGATCACAGAGCCAAGTCCTAGTTCTGGTACATTATTCTGTTGTCCTATAGCTTGGGCCTTTATCAACATGTTAATGTATCACCGTAGAGAGAATTGGAAAGACCTCTCAAAACAATACTACAGAATACACTAATTCAATGTCAACCATGTGATCAGGGGAGTTCCTGATGTATCAGGGCAGTTCCTGATGTCTATTGAAAAGAAGCGTTGAATATAATTTGCTTCAGGCACTCCCCCTCATTCTGCTATTAAAAATGCAGGCTACAATTGAGGTTAGAAGATCCACTGGATACAACCAGTGTAACAAGTAAGCACTTGTGCTACAATAAATGTTTTGTTTAAAAAGATGCCCCGTTGTCTTTCTCTCCGAAGGGCGACGGACAACTAGCCCTGATCCAGTGTAATAGGTTTTCTAAGCCTCTCCAGCAGCACAACCGACCCTGCAGTGCACCACCACCTCCTACAATCCAATCTAGTTAATACCGTCACCATGGAGACAGCTCTTTGGCAACTCCTGAGCCTCTCTCATTGGAGTCTGGTCACATGATCATCTATGACAAACACAATGAGGGGATACATGTGCATATATATATGTCGCAAGTATAGCATGTGTGCACACATAACTCAGACAGACTCTGGAACAGTCTTGAAAGCGTCAAAGACTAGCACGCAGGACCCATGTGCAAACACAAAGCCTAGCTACTAGCATTCATGCAGCATATACTGCCGGTGTGATAAAGACGGTCCAGTAATGATAAGAGCAAGCTATTCAGGCTATGATAAGTACAAGTGTGGCACAGTAGAGCCTTTCGTTATTCATTCTCCAACTGTCAATAAATCACACATCCACTTTTACCACCCCTCCACCATACCCTTTATAAAACTATTCAATAACCCATCAATGGACAAAATGACATGCCAATATTTTAGTGACCATGGTCTTCTATTCAAAACAACATGATCTAGTCTATGTAAGGCCTTGTATTATCAACAGCAATGGATGCAGTACAGCACAGTGACACTACTTTTCACATTCATTTAAAAACATTCCATATATTATACCATCTCAATGAGAGAATATTGAGATGTGTAGAGCAACAACTCAGAAAAGTTATTGTGCATGAATTAGGCCTAGATCTATAAATGAGATGAGGCTGGATAGGAGCAGGCCCAGGGCATACACTGATATAGGAGAAGAAGACTAGAGAGCTATGTCTGGATCTTTTAGGGTGCAAGTACCAGTTAACCAAAGGCTGCTTAGCCTCAACATGTCAGAGTGTGGAGTGGCCACTCTCGTCTCGACCTTTGACAATAAAAAACTAACGAATAGTCCCTTTTTACAAGTCAGAATATTGAATAAACTTCATTTGAACTTACTCTGCCTGTTGTCTGCTGGTGAATTATTCTTATTATTTTTTTAGACAGAATATCCACAGGAAAAGTATTAGTAAACCGACTACCAATCGCAGGTCTCTGTGTGGCCGTCACAATTTGTATGCTCATGACCTAAGGCACGGGTACAACATTTACGTCATTTAGCAGACGCTCTTACCCAGAACAATTAGGGCAAAGTGCCCTGCTCAAGGGCACATCAGCAGATTACATTTTACCTAGTCGGCTCAGGGGTTTGAACCAGTGATCAAACCACTAGGGTACCTGCTGCCACAAGATGGAAGTACATGCATGCAATGCATCCATACTAAGCAAACTTGGGCCAGGTGATGTAAATCTCAAAGGCAGTCCCGGCGCTCTACAGAGTCAGGGAAATAATACATTCCTGGGGATATTTTGTCTCAGGACCAACAGCAAAAAGTAGAGTAGGTTCAAATGTAATTTTATTCAACATTCTAGCTTGTAAGGAAACTTTCCAAGTTTTTCCCAGTGCTTTATTTCAGAATGTATACCAGAAAGCTGGTATCAGTCTGATTTATTAGGCAAAATGCTGCTGTGAATTCAGGATACAAAATTGGGCTATGTAAGTAACAACAATTTCGGAGAAAGTGCAGTAGGGAATGTGGGCCTTGCATGATAAGGTTGCTCACTAAGGTCTATAGCCAGCCATTTCCTGATAACGAACCATAGTCGCAAGTAACACAATGTAAGGAAACATTGTTCCAAAAAGGCCTATTTGTTTAGTGATGTTGAGGTAGGTGAAACAATACACCATACACAGTGACACTGAAAACCAGCTCCACTACCCAGCTCAACATGCTTGCATTCCTTGGCTTCAGTTCAATAGTTGTTGAAAAGTGATGGTGATGCGTGTCGTCACAGTAGTACTGTAGGCAGTTAGGTCCCTAGCTAGCTCTAGCTCTCCTTCAACACTAGTGGCAATTGGATTATTTAGCTGGTAGCTATAACTAACTAACACTAGCTATAATACATTGCCTGGGATAGCTAATATTCGCTAACCAAACTGGAACTCTGGCACACTATTAATCGTGGTTTAGCTTGGTAGCTAACCTACCAGTTTAAACCTGTGTGAAGCTAGCCATAATAGGGATTAGCCACAATAGGGGAATTTGCAGTTTGCCTTCAAAATAAAAGTCTTCCATTGAAAGTGATTCAAACAGAAATAGTTTAATCATGCCATATTTGGACCTATGGATGTTGCACGCATGAAATTGGGTATCAGCCTAATCAGTGACACTTACAGAACACAACTACGTAGAGTTTACATAAATATTAGCGTCTTAGCTCTTATTGTGGGACTCAACACCAGTGCAAAATTAGCCAAATTAAGCATTCAGCCTATTAAACGAACTGAACATTGTTACAGGCTTTGGTTTATCCATTTGTTTTGAGGTTGGACTTTAGCACGTGCATCTCCTTAGCACGTAGGGTGCACCGATTGAATAACGAGGTGACATCAGTACATGTTACACCTGTGCTGGTTTCCATCTCGTTAGTGGGAAGGTGTTTCACTTGTGCTGGCCCAGGTGCTATTTAAGAGCTGCTGGCCCAGCGCTCCAGTTGTTTTGATAAGGGTTATAAAATTGGGGGAATCATTTGGAAAGTTGCATAAACACACATTTGTGGAAAACCCTACATGGGAGATGCTAGATAAATGTATAAAGACTCATCTCCTCGTCATTTCAAAGCATTGTGGAATTCCGAGAGCAGTGGTCGAAGAGTTGATGAGTACTGCTTCGGTGTAGGAGATCCTTCCGGAGGGGAGAGGCTGATGAGGTGTGTGTGTGTGGGGGGGTAGAGTACATCCCATAGATGTGCAACTAAGGGAGTTAGAACTAAAGGTGAAGTTGGAGCAACAACAATTAGAGCTTGAACAGCAGAGACTGGAGATAGAGCACCGGAGAGACGGGATGGGCGTGCAGCCAGACTAGCACAAGGAAAGGAGAGTGAGCAGGCCATTAGATTAAGAGAGCGATCTGGAAGCACTCCGAATCCCGTCAGGCCATCCTGCTCCCTCAGCAGAGTTTGATCTTGGTCAGAACAGCTGACTTGGGCCACCTTTCAAGCAGTTAAAGATGTGCCTTCTCGAAAGGGTTGCTACCTACATGAGCGCAAGCAACGTTTGAAATGTGTTCTACCCTCGTGCTTTGAGTCTCTAGTGACTTGTCAAGGAGTGAAATGTACCTTCAAACAAAGAACCAAGTAGTTATTCCTACGCAAAAAAGAAATCCAGAGAAGTCACCTCCTACTGCAAGATTTCAGTCTTTTCTACAGTGCTCAAAGATAAAGATCGGCAGAAAACTGGTTTTTCGTATCCCCCATTGAAGGTTGTGCAATGTAACAGCAACATTTAGACTTAGGGTTGCCACCCGTTCGATAAAATACAGAACGGTTCCATATTTCACTGAAAGAATAAACGTTGTTTTCGAAATGACAGGTCATTAATATGGTAAAATCCAGGAACTAAGGCCCGTATTTCTTTTACTTCTCCAACACTTTGTTTTTGCATTATTTAAACCAAATTGAACATGTTTCATTATTTATTTGAGTCTAAAATGATTATGTATTACATTAAGTTAAAATATGTTTTCATTGTTCATTCAGTATTGTTGTAATTGTCATTATTACAATTATACATATATTAAAAATTTTAAAAAATGGCTGATTAATCGGTATCGGATTTGTTGGTCCTCCAATAATCGGTATCGAAAAATCATAATCGGGTGACCTCTACTCACAATTGTTGTATGGCAGGCCATCTTGGGGTCAACAAGACATATGACCGTATTTTGCATAACTTCTTCTGGCCTGGTCTGAAACAGGAATACTTTACACATTATACTTACATTTGGCTCCTTTCACGCCAGGTTCAAAGTCCCGCAATACGTGTAACTATGCATTTCCAATAGGTTGAAAGATTGTGGCAAATTTTGCACAGTTTTATAATCCCACAATAAGGGTTAAGACACTAATACTTGAGTTCTGTGAGTGTCACAGAGTAGACTGATAACCTATTTCATGGGTGCAACACCCATACATTAGGCTGTACAGTACATATACAGTAGGTATGCCCCCAATGCTATTCTAAACTCGAATACATCAACAGTACAATTAACATATTTTTACTTTGCTCAAATTGTCTTTTGTTGAACTTATATAACATTCCGACCTTATTTAGCATTATCCAAATATGGCATGATTCAGTTATTTGTATACATTTGCATCACTTTCAATGGGGGACATTTATTTTGAAGGCGAACAGCAAATTCCACTATTGTGGCTAGCTTCACGCAGATCCAGTTTAGCTAGCTAGCTAGTAAATTGCGTTTCCAGCTAGTTTACCATAGGCATAGCTAGCTACCATATGGCTAAGCTAGCTAAATGGGTACAGTGCGCTAATTGGCCAACGTTAGATAAGCTTGTTTACTGATTTACACGAAAACCTATGACCTCGAGTACGCACTTATAGAGTTTAGTTGAACGTTACATCTCACAAATCCCATCATTTAGCTAGTTAGTTATCCACCATTACATCAGTGTGGCCCTGCCTGCACATTCTGCTGTTGAGAACGTGCTAGCAATTTCACTAGCTTGCTAGCTAATATTAGCTACCTTCGTTTTGACAAGACGGATCACTTACCTGGTCTCGGATTTTGAGAACCACCATCTTGCTATAGTTTTACTTGTTCTCATGCAGAAGTATTAAAGGACGTTGTTCGTTATCTGAATGTTTGGCCCAACACTCCAGCTTCTTAGTTGTCAATTACTATGAGGCCTATGTTTTTCAACCTGATAGACTTGAAGGGAAAAACTCCATAACATTACCGCCACCGTGTGTGACCTCCCTAAAAGAAGCAATTTCATTGGCCAAAGAACGACTGGAACAGAGTAACAAGGTTTGTGGTTGGTCACACGATGCTCAGTTGTCGCTTAACACCAGCAGACCACTGATACAGCGAACAGTCCTAGAATAACCCGCAAATGACAGGTGGAATTAAATTAGTTGGATTGGGATTAGTAAAGCCGTGTTTACATTGGCAGTTTGAAGTGACTCAAATCCTATTTCATATCCGATTTGAATCTGTTCCTTTCCCTGCAGTTTGAACGACTAAAAAGCACATGGAATCGGATATTTCAAGTGGTTTGATGTCAGATACAAATCTGATTCCTGGCCATGTGATTTGTGTCGAATGTAATCGAATGTATTTAACCTCAAGTGGTTTTTAGACTTGGAATATATTGGTGCTTCCTAGCTACTCTGTTGACAGTTTGAAAAGAGCATGTGGGGTAGCTGGTTTGATAAATGTTTACAAACAAATGAGTGAATGTGCTAGAAAGCTAAACAACTAGCTAGTTGACTGCTGTGGCTAGCCATAATTACTCGCTTTGAAAGGCTTTAAGTGTTCTTACCCTATGATTTTGAACATTCGAAGTAAATGGGAAACGTCTATGGCAGGCATTGTTGTCACCTTAACTTCTGAGTGATAGGGAGCACAAGCACTACCACCAATCAGCCTACACCACTGCACACACACCCGTCGAAACTACAACAACTAGCGTAGCCATGTCAGCACATGAGGGTACCAAAAAGATTGCAGTTTTGAAATTGCTGTAACTGTGCAATGTTGGACGCAGTAATTGCCGAAAACACTGCTAATTACTGCCGTAAAAAAGCCGGTGTTATTTTGGACGCAGTATTTGCGGCAGTTAAACTAATCTTTTTTGAGGGTATTAGTGGCAGGCTTTTGGTAGCTGCGAAGAATATACTCCTACCTCTTACTGCTTCTAGGACCGTTTTAAATTCAGACAGTATTTTATCACCAATCATGTTTTAGCCTTCTGGTATTACTTTCATCCAAATACTGCACAATTTCCCCCCCATGTTGTGCAATATTTTGACCAGTCACCTCAAAAGCAGTGTACCACATGAGCTGGAGTGTCATTTGAGACATCATAATTGATCAATAAAATGAAATTAAATGGGGCGTTCATCGAAAAACAAAACTACATTTAGCCACTAGATGTCGATAAAGTTAAAGATTTACTCCCCAGAACTAACAGTAATTGGTGTAAAGCAGGGGTTCTCAAAGTGGGGGTCTACGGAGGTACTGCAGGTACCCCCAGGTCTTTAAAAAATATGTCATTATTTATTTTTTATGAATATTTCTATCAACAACAGATTAATCGAATTTAGGCCATGCAACCCGTTGAATAAGCGTAGACGGTGTAATAAAATACAATACAATGTAATATTTTGAATCTAAAATGTCTGTTTTTAACCCTGGGCAACATGGGCCTGGGAGGCTCACAGGGATATTGATATCCACAGTGCTCCACCAATTATACATTTTTATATGTAACACTTCTTGTATTCCCCACAAATTATTATAATTTGTTTATAAAAATACACTGTAATTTAAAGCTAGAATCCTTAATTAATACATACAAACATGTATCCAGTGATTCTTGAAGAATCTAACTTATAAATGCCTCAGGAGCTTAGTTCAACTGTAGTACCCCATCATAACCTAAAATGTAACCTTGTTTTACTCCAATGTTTGTAAACAATATAAATTATAAACAGTGTATAGCCTCAAAACATGGATTAAACTATCATTTTGATATCATGGATGGTAAGTCCTTGCATCCATAGCTCTGTCTATGAATTTGAGATTGGTTAAATTTCTCCAGGCCCATCCCTCAGCTTTTTACCAAAACAGAGGCGTGAGGAATTGCAGGAAATTAGCTTGAAACCTGCACCTTGTGAAGATGCTGGAGGAAACAGGTACAAAAGTATCTATATCCACGGTAAAACGAGTCCTATATCAACATAACCTGAAAGGCCGCTCAGCAAGGAAGTAGCCACTGCTCCAAAACCGCCATAAAAAAGGCAGACTATGTTTGCAACTGCACATGGGGACAAATATTTTAACTTTTTGGAGAAATGTCCTCTGGTCTGATGAAACAAAAATAGAATTGTTTGCCATAATGGCCATCGTTATGTTTGAAGGAAAAAGGGGGAGGCTTGTAAGCCGAAGAACACCATCCCAACAGTGAAGCACAGGGTTGGTAGCATCATGTTGTCGGGGTGCTTTGCTGCAGGAGGGCCTGGTGCACTTCACAAAATAGATGGCATCAGGAGGCAGGAAAATTATGTGGATATATTGAAACAACATCTCAAGACATCAGTCAGGAAGTCAAAGCTTGTTCGCAAATGGGTCTTCCAAATGGACAATGACCCCAAGCGTACTTCCAAAGTATGCTTGGGGACAACAACGTCAAGGTATTGGAGTGGCCATCACAAAGCCCTGACCTCAATCCTGTAGAAAATGTGTGGGCAGAACTGAAAAGGCGTGTGCGAGCAAGGAGGTCTACAAACCTGACTCATTTACACCAGCTTTGTCAGGAGGAATGGGCCAAAATTCAGCAAACTTATTGTGGGGAGCTTGTGGAAGGCCCAAAACGTTTGACCCAAGTTAAATAATTTAAAGGCAATGCTACCAAATACTAATTGAGTGTATGTAAACTTCTGACCCAGTGGGAATGTGTTGAAAGAAATTAAAGATGAAATAAATCATTCTCTCTACTATTATTCTGACATTTCACATTCTTAAAATAAAGTGGTGATCCTAACTGACCTAAGACAATAAATATTGACTAGGACTAAATGTCAGAAATTGTGAAAGACTGAGTTTAAATGTACTTGGCTAAGGTGTATGTCAACTTCCGACTTCAACTGTAGGTCTGAATAAAGTGACTAGGCAACAGGATAGACAATAAACAGTAACAGCAGCACATCTCACTCGAGTTAAGAGGGGGTACCTGATACATTTGCTCTCACAAAAAGGGTCCCCTGCCCCCAAAGGTTTGAGAAACCCTGGTGTAAAGTACTGTAAAGTGGTCCCCCCTTCTCTCCTACTCAGCTCAACTTGTTTGGAAGTGCAAGGTACAGTATGTCAGTGAAAGGTACAGTATGTCAGTGAAAGGTACAGTATGTCAGTGCAAGGTACAGTATGTCAGTGAAAGGTACAGTATGTCAGTGCAAGGTACAGTATGTCAGTGAAAGGTACAGTATGTCAGTGCAAGGTACAGTATGTCAGTGAAAGGTACAGTATGTCAGTGCAAGGTACAGTATGTCAGTGAAAGGTACAGTATGTCAGTGCAAGGTACAGTATGTCAGTGAAAGGTACAGTATGTCAGTGCAAGGTACAGTATGTCAATGAAAGGTACAGTATGTCAGTGAAAGGTACAGTATGTCAGTGCAAGGTACAGTATGTCAGTGCAAGGTACAGTATGTCAGTGAAAGGTACAGTATGTCAGTGAAAGGTACAGTATGTCAGTGAAAGGTACAGTATGTCAGTGAAAGCCATACTGAAAATGTAAGAATTTTCTTTCACCTAAATGTAGCTTTTTAATCAGCTGAAAGACACGTTGTCACTGTTTGAAAGGCAGAAGTAATAAACAGTGAGTCTCATATCCAGTGTTCAATTATTTACATTTAGATATCCAGCCCCATCCATGCTAATTATCTACACCACACAAAAATAGAAATGCAACATGCAAACAACTTCAAACATTTTACTGAATTACAGTTCATAGAACTGTTTTTACCAACACCCACAATAACATCTGCTAAACACGTGTTTCTGACCAATAACATTTGAATTGATTATAATGAAATCTGCCAATTGAAACACATTTATTAGGCCATAATCTATGGATTTCACATGACTGGAAATAGAGGTATGCATCAGTTGGTCACAGATACCTTAAAAAAAGGTAGGGGTGTGGATCAGAGAACCAGTCAGTCAGTATCTGGTGTGACCACCATTTGTCTCATGCAGCGCGACACAACTCCTTTTCATAGAGTTAATCAAGCTGTTGATTGTGGCCTGTGGAATGTTGTCCCACTCCTCTTCAATGGCTGTGCGAAGTTGTTGGATATATGAGGTGATGGCGGCGGAAGAATGGCACGACAATGGTACCTTGTCACGGTATCTCTGTGCATTCAAATTTTCATCGATAAAATACAATTGTGTTTATTGTCCATAGCTTATGCCTGTCCATACCATAAAACCCACCATCACCATGGGGCACTCTATTCACAACGAGGACATCAGCAAACCGCTCGCCCACACGACGCCATACACGCTGTTTGCCATCTGCCCGGTACAGTTGAAACCGGGATTCATCCGTGAAGCGCACACTTCTCCAGCGTCCCAGTGGCCATCGAAGGTGAGAATTTGCTCACCGAAGTCAGTTACAAAGCCAAACTGCAGTCAGGTTAAGACCCTGGTGAGGATGACGAGAACGCAGAGGAAATTCCCTGAGACGGTTTCTGACCTTTTGTGCAGAAATTCTTTGGTTGTACAAAACCACAGTTTCATCAGCTATGTGGATGGCTGGTCTCAGACCATCCCGCAGGTGAAGAAGCCGGATGTGGAGGTCCCGGGCTGGCGTGGTTACACCGTGGTCTGCTGTTGTGATACCGGTTGGTTTTACTGCCAAATTCTCTAAAATGACGTTGGAGGTGGCTTATGGTAGAGAAATGTAATATCAATGATCTGGCAACAGCTCAAGTGGACATTCCTGCAGTCAGCATGCCAATTACACGCTCCCTCAAAACTTGAGACATCTGTGGCATTTTGTGTGTGAAAAAAAGGCTAATTTTAGAATGGCCTTTTATTGTCCCCCAATGATCATGCTGTTTAGTCAGCTTCTTGATATAACACATCTGTCAGGTGGACGGATTATCTTGGCACAGAAGAAATGCTCACTAACAGGGATGTAAACAAATTTGTGCCCACATTTTTCAGTATACTTTCTCTGCCTTTGCATATTGAAAATGTCAATGACTGTAAGAGGGATGTGTCTAAAAGGAAGAACCCATAGAAGTGGAATCCATTGATTCTATTTCTATGTAAGAACCACTTGCAGATGCAGAGAGAAGCCATGAGTGTCCTCGGTAATGTTGTTTGATAATGTTTTGAGGAACATGTCTGAGTGTCCTCTGTAATGTTGTTTGATAATGTTTTGAGGAACATGTCTGAGTGTCCTCAGTAATGTTGTTTGCTCTGAAAGTGTTCTCAGTAATGGTGTTAAATCACGTTAAAGGGATATTTAAATATTTTGGCAATGAGGCTCTGAGAGTGTCCTCAGTGATGGTGTTTGTTATTGTTTGTTTGATAATGGTTGCTCTGAGAGTGTCCTCAGTGATGGTGTTTGTTATTGTTTGTTTGATAATGGTTGCTCTGAGAGTGTCCTCAGTGATGGTTTGTTCATGTTTGCTCTGAGAGTGTCCTCAGTGATGTTGTTTAATAATGTTTACTCTGAGAGCACACATCCCATCAGTCATCATGCACCTCTGGCTTCAAGACATTGAATTACATTTTCATTCAGAGAAAGAGAGGGAGAGAGAAGAGAGAGGGAGAGAGAGAGAAAGAGACACTAACACACCATAGAATCTCATACACTCACACACACACAGAGCGAGAGAAAGAGAGAGAGAAAGATAAAGAAAGAAAGAGAGCTTTCTCTCATACATGATGCTATTTATTTGTTTTTATCAATAGTACATTTGCTGTAATTTCTTGTTCATTTCCCACGCTAGACTCAGGGGGAAACAGTAGATCTGTTTAAACACGCCCCCATCACCCATCAGTAACACAACAGTTTGCTTGCTCACTGTCACATCTAAGTGAACAATTGGCTGTCCCATCCAACCCTGAGACTGATCCCAGCACAGCAGGGCTGCATAACAAGCTTATAGACAAGTTCCTTGCTCACTGTCACATCTAAGTGAACAATTGGCTGTCCCGTCCAACCCTGAGACTGATCCCAGAGGAAGACACCATGCTGCACAGCAGGGCTGCATAACAGACTTATAGACAAGTTCCCTTCTCACTGATAACATAGCAAGTGTAGACCTACAATACGTTGAAATAAATACCATCTACAGTCTACCATCTAACATAATAAGCTCTGTTGTAGATGAAATAACCACTTTTATTAAGCTCCATCTCAAAGACAATATTGTTTGGTATGTCAGTGTCATACCCAACAACGGTCCAACATACACAACCGTAAACATATAGTAGTACTGTAATGCTTAGCTCGGGGTCAAGAAGGAAGTTGACTTACTTCAGAGAGAGGTCATGACATCAAAACCGATGTCAATGTCTCGTTTACTCTGTCAATTTAAAGCATGTCCACAGCTATTTGTATATTCAAGGATATAGCCCACATGTGTTTATTTTTATGTGGCTTGACCCACTTGCTTTTAGCGTCCCAAATCCTATTGTAAACATAAGGGGATTTAGGTTTTAGCGATAGTGAATGTAGCCCCCTAAAATCCCCTCAAAATCCCCATAAAACCCCCTCACTCAATGAATACAAATACATTCACTGAATGATCTGCTGTATAGTCTTGATTCATTACATTTCTCCACTGGAAATTAATGCCACTTGATTAAATATGTTTTGCATGTTGATCAATGTAATAGACAAGCAGAATATTTTTTGTTTGTAAATTCGTGCATTCAAAAACATTAGTAATTTTCAAAGGCCAAAAGAATAGCCAATTCAAAACATGACTATAGGGACAGACAAGCCTAGGATGAGTACAGTACAGTGTCTTTGCCACAGGAGTAGATCATATAATGAATTCATTGCAGATACCATGAAACCCTATGTTTGTAAACGAATGGAGATTTGCCTAGTAGTAAACCTATTACATATCTAAATATTTTGATGTTTATTCGCTCTGACAAACACATTCAGTATGTCAACTGTCAGATTATCAAATTCCCCCAAAGCAGTCTAAAAGCCTGAAATAAACAGCATTTTACGGATTATCCTCCCAAGCTTTGACTCGGATATTCATGGGATCTGAATGTGGTGTACTGTAGTGGCCATGCTTTCCCAATATGGAATGTGGTGTACTGTATTGACCATGCTTTCCTAATATGGAATGGGGTGTCAATTATACTGTACATTGACATAGAATACTGAATACAAATTGACTTGGGGGTTGGGTCAATTCCTCCAAAAATGACTTCACAATTGTGTTAGGTAGTTGGGTAAATGTATAATGTAGTTGGGTCAAAGTCATGGGATCTTGGTGCACACATACAATATTCTGTCGATTCTCAAATCTGTAGTCTGATCTAATCCTGTCAAATATGACATTTCAGCGCGTTGTGGAGTCCAACGTAGATTTCTCGGTGTCAGAAAGAGTTCATGGCTGTCCATCCTGTCAGGCTTGGATGCCATTTACATTCCAAATGTTGACATTTCGGGAGGCACACATCACTTTATGATGAATCTGAGATGGAAAAATCCCTCATCCCTTTGATTCAAAGCAAATGTAAAATGTAAACGGCATTCCAAGTAATGTGTCAGATTAGGAGATAAAGAGCTTTGCTATCAGAGCCTGAAATAACAAGTCACTTGAATACAGTAATTCCCAAGTAATTTACCCTGAATTAGAGATCACCATTCTCCACCAAGACTGCTTCTGTATACACACTTCTTCCTAATAATGCTCTTCATTTAACTGGTGAGGTCTGCAGTATGTTCACAAACTAGGACCTATTTTGCTTTGCTGACCCAAAAATACAGTAGGCTGTTTTTAAAATCTAAGAGTTGCTATAAGGATAAATACATTTACATAATTTAGCAGAAGCTCTTATGCAAAGAAATGTACAGTAGTGAGTGCATGGGACTCGAACCCACAACCCTGGGGTTGCAAACACCATGCTCTACCAATTGACCCACACGGGACCTCATGCAAAGCATTATATTAAATCTACCTGAATTATTGAACCCTGCCTCTCCCATGTGTTCTACAATTGCAGTAGCTACAGTAATGAACTTTCAATTGGTTTTTAAGACTTCCCATCCATCTCGTCTAGACCGAAGGGTGTAAACAACGCAATGGTAGTCACTTTGCGATTGGCTGGGATAAGCGTGTGCGTACCCGGTGGGTGGAGCTAAAGGGGGTGTGAAAGAAATGACCACAAATGTCCAATTTCGGCAGTTTGCATGACGTTTGTTGTAGCTATGAAATTCTCGCGTGGCTAATGTTCGGGGAATATATTCCGATTTGATTTATAGTCCATCCGCGTTTGGCAAGGAAGCTCGCAACGGCTCAGTGTTGGCAATTTATCATCTTTCTCTTCTTTGAACTTTTCCACTTTCTCTAGCTAAATTAGGTTGTTAATATATGTAGCAAACATCTCTTTCTTTTCGCTTAATAATGCAGGTATGCATTTAACTGGCTATATCGTTTTGTAGTATGCATGAAAATGCATCTTACTGACCATGTTTTGGTTTGATTGTCAGCTAGCTAACATGATGCATGTTATTTAGCTAGCCTAGCAGAAGCAGGGATTTGACTGCGTACCCTGTCCTGTCAGCTAGCTAGTTGTCTTTCTAGTGCGCTTGGCATTCCATAGTACACATTGGAAAAAATAGCACCAACATGTATGCAAGTCGCAAGAGGAAAAAGCCCCAGAGAAGGTACAGTCACGTTAGCTAACTGATCGCCGCTACAACAGCATAGCCAGCTAGTTAGGGGTTGTAGACAACGTTTATGTCACTACTAGTCTAGTGCATGTTAAGTATACCACATCAGTGTACAGAATTAGGATGTCTTGTGAGTGACAGTTCAATTGTAGTACTGTTATTATGTTCATGGAATAGGGTTGACTGACACTCCCTAGTCTGATTTGTATGAGGTCTGAATGAGGTACAGAAAGAAGCATGTTTCAACCTTGGACAATGATACTTCTTTATGATATTTCTTTCTGTGGACTCCATGAGTTGCATTCATTCACACTTTCGTAAACATACAGTATCTACCATTTAGGCTACATAACAAGACCGAGGAATATCATCATATGAGACATTGATGGCAGACATTCTCCTCCTCGTAGTGTGAAGCCACCTCCAGAAGGAGCCAAATCAAACCCTTCCAAGAGGCACCGGGAACGCCTGAATGGGGAGTTGGACAGGCTGGCCAGTCTGCTTCCTTACCCCCAGGATGTCATCTCCAAGCTGGACAAACTGACCATCCTCAGGCTTTGTGTCAGCTACCTGCGTGCCAAGAGCTTCTTCAATGGTAAGGCATGATCATAACACACCCTATTGTCCATATTTAGGGTTGGATTATGTAAAGATATTATCGCTATGGATCTGACTGTCTGATTTATTTTAATTTTTAAAACTTTTATTTAACTAGGCAAGTCAGTTAAGAACAAATTCTTATTTATGATGACGGCCTAGGAACAGTGGGTTAACTGCCTTTTTCAGGGGCAGAACCACATATTTTTACCTTGTCAGCTCAGGGATTCGATCTAGCAGCTGGCCCAACGCTCTAACCACTAGGCTACCTGCTGCCCTGATCAACTATATCAGTCACTATCAACTACTGAGGTGTCTGGAAGGCAGTGGCTAGATCTCTCGCTCTCTCTCGCTTGTCGCTCTCTCTCTCAAGAAAGGGAGGACTCTCTGAAATAACAGGATGCCATCAGGGTGTGTGAAATCCTGTGGAAAGTAACATATAAATGTGTAATCTTGTGATCTGTCTTAGCGGAAGTGCTGCAACAATAGATAGTTTTCTAGCATTAACCACATACATTATTAAAGGGTTCTGAGGGATCTGCCAAGGGAAACCTGTGACCACATCCTCCCCCTTGCAAGACATTATGTTTGCATCTCAAATGGCACCCTATTCGGGTCAAAAGTAGTGAACTATATAGGGTAAAAGGTGCTGTTTGGGATGCAGACTAGGCTGTTTGGACTCTAAGAAAGTAGGACTGTGACGATACCCGTATTGCAGTATTTTTTTCCATGGCAAAAATGAAAACTCGAAGTAAACTCTTTGGTCCTTTTAAAACCTGCTGTATGTAAAGTATTGTGGCTATAGCTTGGAAAATAGATACATGTCACTCTGGATGACAACATAATGATGTTTGTTTCCAACATTAAGGCTTTGTTTTGTTTCCTTGCCATGATACTAACGAATATTGCGATACTGGTATCGTCCCGGTTCGAGTATCCATCCTCGGGACCCGCACTCGGCTGTTTGGCCCCCCAGTCGGCTGTTTGGACCCCCACTCGGCTGTTTGGACCCCCACTCGGCTGTTTGGACCCCCACTCGGCTGTTTGGACCTCCACTCGGCTGTTTGGACCTCCACTCGGCTGTTTGGACCTCCACTCGGCTGTTAAAAACAAACTGAAATATCACATTTACATAATTATTCAGACCTTTGTACTTTGTTGAAGCAACTTTGGCAGCCTCTAGTCTTCTTGACACTACAAGATTGGCACACTGATATTTGGGGAGTTTCACCCATTCTTCTCTATAGATTCTCTCAAGCTCTGTCAGGTTGGATGGGTAGCGTCGCTGCACAGCTATTTTCAAGTCTTTTCAGAGATGTTTGATCGTGTTCAAGTCCGGACTCTGGCTGTGCCACTCAAGGACATTCAGAGACGTGTCCCAAAGCCACTCCTGCGTTGTCTTGACTGTGTGCTTAGGGTCATTGTCCTGTTGGAAGGTACAGCTTCGCCCCAGTCTGAGATCCTGAGTGCTCTGGAGCAGGTTTTCATCAAGGATCTCTCTATACTTTGCTCCGTTCATCTTTCCCTCGATCCTGACTAGTCTGCCACTGAAAAACATCCCCACAGCATGATGCTGCCACCACCATGTTTCACCGTAGGGATGGTGCCAGGTTTCCTCCAGACGTGACGCTTGGCATTCAGGCCAGAGATTTCAATCTTGGTTTCATCAGACCAGAGAATCTTGTTTCCCATGGTCTGAGAGTCTTTAGGTGCTGTATACGGGGTATTTGGAAATAGCCACGGGATGCTTTTTCTATACCGACAATACAGATTAAACTATTTATTTGAAGTGTTTCAATACATTTTAATATTTGTAGCAAATGTTTTTTATGAAATGCCTGCAGTCAACGTGTGCAATACCTTAGGAGATGAAGCAGATTGTGTTCTTCATTTCACCTGTCACATTATTGTACATTATGATGCTTACCGTAGTTCCCCAGAACAGTTGAGACTGTCACATTATGAAGCTCACCGTAGTTCCCCAGAACAGTTGAGACAGTCACATTATGAAGCTCACCGTAGTTCCCCAGAACAGTTGAGCCTGTCACATTATGAAGCTCACCGTAGTTCCCCAGAACAGTTGAGACTGTCACATTATGAAGCTCACCGTAGTTCCCCAGAACAGTTGAGCCTGTCACATTATGAAGCTCACCGTAGTTCCCCAGAACAGTTGAGACAGTCACATTATGAAGCTCACCGTAGTTCCCCAGAACAGTTGAGCCTGTCACATTATGAAGCTCACCGTAGTTCCCCAGAACAGTTGAGACAGTCACATTATGAAGCTCACCGTAGTTCCCCAGAACAGTTGAGCCTGTCACATTATTGTACATTATGAAGCTCACTGTAGTTCCCCAGAACAGTTGAGTCAGTCACATTATGAAGCTCACCGTAGTTCCCCAGAACAGTTGAGCCTTTCACATTATGAAGCTCACCGTAGTTCCCCAGAACAGTTGAGCCTGTCACATTATGAAGCTCACCGTAGTTCCCCAGAACAGTTGAGACAGTCACATTATGAAGCTCACCGTAGTTCCCCAGAACAGTTGAGACAGTCACGTGTTTGTTTGTAAATGGCACAACAGGAGAAAACGGGAGCAGGTGAGTCCAGCTGTGTGTTGACATGAACCTGTTTTATATTGAAAGTCAATAGAGTGATCAGGGACGTGCAACTATAGCTTTCCTTCACAGGAAAAACATTAATGCAACACATTCGGCAGAAAATAGCTTCATTTTCATCAGATGGCAGCAGAAATGCCACCAAGTACATGAGCTTACAATGAAAAAGCAAGGTATTTTTTGCAAAAACTATGCATAGCCATCATATTTCTAATATTTATCATATAAAGAATGTAGCCAGCTACATTTCCTAATGTTTTGTTTAAAGTTAATCTGGCATTTTTAAGGTGGAAAATGGCTGGCTACATTGAGAAAAGTACCGGAGAACAGTAGCAACACATCAGTCCGAGTGCTGTCTGCTGATAGAATGATGGAGAACAGTAGCTACACATCAGTCAGTGCTGTCTGCTGATAGAATGCCCATTCCTGAATTCTCATCTGAGTGGAGAAGTGCAACTGAAGCACGAAATGAGTCTAATGCAGAGCAGAAATTACAATAAGATCCATTTTACATCTGCATTTACAGAACGTGGGAAGATCTTTCTAAAGACTTTTCAAAATTCTGTGTAAACGTGACCCCGAAGTTTAACTTGCTACTTAATCTAAGTGGCTGAATTAATAAGGTGAATTTTTCATCATATTGTTTTAGCTTTCTGCCATGTTTGAGAAGTCAAAGTCCTTTGAATGAGTTATCTGTACAGCTGGCACTGCTATCTTTTCATTTCCTTGCGTTTTTTTTTCTCCTCCGTTCTCAGCCTTCTTCTCCTACCCCCTATTCTCCGAGCAGAGCAGGCAGGTCCGTTGCCCTAGCGACTCCAGACTCCACACAGACACAGCATGTAGCCTACACATGCTGCTCCAGAGCCTGTACCGTTCTTCCTTCAGACAAGCATGTGTCAAAACTTTGTTCATTTGCACAATGTCTCTCGTTCACAATCACTTGGAAATGTCAAAATTCCATTCGGTAGTTCCTACCTATGTATGTGTAACTTTATGAGATGGATTGCCTGTCTTTGCAACTTTGAGTTCCCTATCCACGTTCTACTGGCACAACTCTCCTACTGTAGCTAGGCTATAGGGCCCGACCAGCACAGTTAGGGTCTGTTCTCTTAATCACACTGAAACATAAGGCATCTCACTGCACCATCTATCTGAAGATGATTTGCCGTTGCCTAGCCTATATGGCTACCACAGTACACACAAATAGAATACAATTTTTGGTTGATTTAAAATGCCCATCAAATTCTCTTCCACAGGAACAACTAGTACCATTAGCGGTGTGCACATTAGGTCTATCTCACATTATTGTGAATGGGTCTGTAGTGATGCACTGTAACTGGCTCCTCTGCATTCCTTCAGTGTGTGATGGAAATCCTCTATGGGACAGCAACCTTAATCTTGATTTTATTGTATTGTGTTGCAGTGACCCTACAATCCACAGCCTCCCAGCGCCCAGAGAGTAATGTTCTGAAGAAGAAAGAACTTCACGTTCCAGAGGGAGAGCTCTTACTACAGGTTAGTGGGGTCTATTCAGTAGCCACCCTGTCTGTTACTACAGGTTAGTGGGCTCTATTCAGTAGTTACCCTGTCTGTTACTACAGGTTAGTGGGGTCTATTCAGTAGCCACCCTGTCTGTTACTACAGGTTAGCGGGGTCTATTCAGTAGCCACCCTGTCTGTTACTACAGGTTAGTGGGGTCTATTCAGTAGTTACCCTGTCTGTTACTACAGGTTAGTGGGGTCTATTCAGTAGCCACCCTGTCTGTTACTACAGGTTAGTGGGGTCTATTCAGTAGCCACCCTGTCTGTTACTACAGGTTAGTGGGGTCTATTCAGTAGTTACCCTGTCTGTTACTACAGGTTAGTGGGGTCTATTCAGTAGTTACCCTGTCTGTTACTACAGGTTAGTGGGGTCTATTCAGTGGCCACCCTGTCTGTTACTACAGGTTAGTGGGGTCTATTCAGTAGCCACTCTGTCTGTTACTACAGGTTAGTGGGGTCTATTCAGTAGCCACCCTGTGTTACTACAGGTTAGTGGGGTATATTCAGTAGCCACCCTGTGTTACTACAGGTTAGTGGGGGTCTATTCAGTAGCCACCCTGTCTGTTACTACAGGTTAGTGGGGTCTATTCAGTAGTTACCCTGTCTGTTACTACAGGTTAGTGGGGTCTATTCAGTAGTTACCCTGTCTGTTACTACAGGTTAGTGGGGTCTATTCAGTAGCCACCCTGTCTGTTACTACAGGTTAGTGGGGTCTATTCAGTAGCCACCCTGTCTGTTACTACAGGTTAGTGGGGTCTATTCAGTAGCCACCCTGTCTGTTACTACAGGTTAGTGGGGTCTATTCAGTAGCCACCCTGTCTGTTACTACAGGTTAGTGGGGTCTATTCAGTAGCCACCCTGTCTGTTACTACAGGTTAGTGGGGTCTATTCAGTAGTTACCCTGTCTGTTACTACAGGTTAGTGGGGTCTATTCAGTAGTTACCCTGTCTGTTACTACAGGTTAGTGGGGTCTATTCAGTGGCCACCCTGTCTGTTACTACAGGTTAGTGGGGTCTATTCAGTAGCCACTCTGTCTGTTACTACAGGTTAGTGGGGTCTATTCAGTAGCCACCCTGTGTTACTACAGGTTAGTGGGGTATATTCAGTAGCCACCCTGTGTTACTACAGGTTAGTGGGGGTCTATTCAGTAGCCACCCTGTCTGTTACTACAGGTTAGTGGGGTCTATTCAGTAGTTACCCTGTCTGTTACTACAGGTTAGTGGGGTCTATTCAGTAGCCACCCTGTCTGTTACTACAGGTTAGTGGGGTCTATTCAGTAGCCACCCTGTCTGTTACTACAGGTTAGTGGGGTCTATTCAGTAGCCACCCTGTCTGTTACTACAGGTTAGTGGGGTCTATTCAGTAGCCACCCTGTCTGTTACTACAGGTTAGTGGGGTCTATTCAGTAGCCACCCTGTCTGTTACTACAGGTTAGTGGGGTCTATTCAGTAGCCACCCTGTCTGTTACTACAGGTTAGTGGGGTCTATTCAGTAGTTACCCTGTCTGTTACTACAGGTTAGTGGGGGTCTATTCAGTAGCCACCCTGTCTGTTACTACAGGTTAGTGGGGTCTATTCAGTAGCCACCCTGTCTGTTACTACAGGTTAGTGGGGTCTATTCAGTAGCCACCCTGTCTGTTACTACAGGTTAGTGGGGTCTATTCAGTAGCCACCCTGTCTGTTACTACAGGTTAGTGGGGTCTATTCAGTAGTTACCCTGTCTGTTACTACAGGTTAGTGGGGTCTATTCAGTAGCCACCCTGTCTGTTACTACAGGTTAGTGGGGTCTATTCAGTAGCCACCCTGTCTGTTACTACAGGTTAGTGGGGTCTATTCAGTAGCCACCCTGTCTGTTACTACAGGTTAGTGGGGTCTATTCAGTAGCCACCCTGTCTGTTACTACAGGTTAGTGGGGTCTATTCAGTAGTTACCCTGTCTGTTACTACAGGTTAGTGGGGTCTATTCAGTAGTTACCCTGTCTGTTACTACAGGTTAGTGGGGTCTATTCAGTAGCCACCCTGTCTGTTACTACAGGTTAGTGGGGTCTATTCAGTAGCCACCCTGTCTGTTACTACAGGTTAGTGGGGGTCTATTCAGTAGCCACCCTGTCTGTTACTACAGGTTAATGGGGGTCTATTCAGTAGCCACCCTGTCTGTTACTACAGGTTAGTGGGGTCTATTCAGTAGCCACTCTGTCTGTTTCTACAGGTTAGTGGGGTCTATTCAGTAGCCACCCTGTGTTACTACAGGTTAGTGGGGTCTATTCAGTAGTTACCCTGTCTGTTACTACAGGTTAGTGGGGTCTATTCAGTAGCCACTCTGTCTGTTACTACAGGTTAGTGGGGTCTATTCAGTAGCCACCCTGTGTTACTACAGGTTAGTGGGGTCTATTCAGTAGCCACCCTGTCTGTTACTACAGGTTAGTGGGGTCTATTCAGTAGCCACCCTGTCTGTTACTACAGGTTAGTGGGGTCTGTTCAGGATCCACCCTGTCTGTTACTACAGGTTAGTGGGGTCTATTCAGTAGCCACCCTGTCTGTTACTACAGGTTAGTGGGGTCTATTCAGTAGCCACCCTGTCTGTTACTACAGGTTAGTGGGGTCTATTCAGTAGCCACCCTGTCTGTTACTACAGGTTAGTGGGGTCTATTCAGTAGCCACCCTGTCTGTTACTACAGGTTAGTGGGGTCTATTCAGTAGCCACCCTGTCTGTTACTACTGGTTAGTGGGGTCTATTCAGTAGCCACCCTGTCTGTTACTACAGGTTAGTGGGGTCTATTCAGTAGCCACCCTGTCTGTTACTACAGGTTAGTGGGGTCTATTCAGTAGCCACCCTGTCTGTTACTACAGGTTAGTGGGGTCTATTCAGTAGCCACCCTGTCTGTTACTACAGGTTAGTGGGGTCTATTCAGTAGCCACCCTGTCTGTTACTACTGGTTAGTGGGGTCTATTCAGTAGCCACCCTGTCTGTTACTACTGGTTAGTGGGGTCTATTCAGTAGCCACCCTGTCTGTTACTACAGGTTAGTGGGGTCTATTCAGTAGCCACCCTGTCTGTTACTACAGGTTAGTGGGGTCTATTCAGTAGCCACCCTGTCTGTTACTACAGGTTAGTGGGGTCTATTCAGTAGCCACCCTGTCTGTTACTACAGGTTAGTGGGGTCTATTCAGTAGCCACCCTGTCTGTTACTACAGGTTAGTGGGGGTCTATTCAGTAGCCACCCTGTCTGTTACTACAGGTTAGTGGGGGTCTATTCAGTAGCCACCCTGTCTGTTACTACAGGTTAGTGGGGGTCTATTCAGTAGCCACCCTGTCTGTTACTACAGGTTAGTGGGGGTCTATTCAGTAGCCACCCTGTCTGTTACTACAGGTTAGTGGGGGTCTATTCAGTAGCCACCCTGTCTGTTACTACAGGTTAGTGGGGGTCTATTCAGTAGCCACCCTGTCTGTTACTACAGGTTAGTGGGGTCTATTCAGTAGCCACCCTGTCTGTTACTACAGGTTGGTGGGGGTCTATTCAGTAGCCACCCTGTCTGTTACCATAGCACTCCAGGGCCTGTATTCATAAGGTAAGTACTTTATTAATCCCACACAGGGTACATTTGATTGCACCAGCCAATACATACCCTAATAAAACACAACAAAGGACAAACCGATATTAAAAGCAGCTCATATTTTTGTCGTCTCAGAGTAGGAGTGCTGATCTAGGATCAGTTTGTCCTTTTTTTTTTTAGATCTTAATGAGTAAGCTTACATTAACAGTTCGGACCTGATCCTTTACATTGGAAAGTTATTGGTTTAAGTTGAGATGAACTGCAGTTGAACCACACCATGCAGGGCCATGTGGCATGTTAGCTTTTTCTGTCCAAATAATTCCAGAGTTAATCATATACTGTTGCGTGTCTGATCCTTGAACTGTCTGATCTTTGAACTGACTCTACATGGAATAGGGTAGATACAAACACAATGCCTGCTTCCCAAATGGAACCTGTATAGTGCACTACTTTTGACCAAATGCACCCTATTCCTTAAAACAATATTTTTAAATGTTGATTTTATTTTTTCAAACAATACAAAACATACCCATACAAACGACAACATCACACAAACATGGACTATAACACACCTGCCGAGACAGACCCACACACCCCCATCTCCAGCGCCCGCATCACTATCCGCCACGTGGCCTCAAACTGCACCATTTTGTTTCTCTGAGTCGCCCACACACTTTCAACATTTAGATAATAAATAATTTGACCTTTCCATTGTGTTAACAACAGAGGATTGGTTGATTTTCCTGCTTTTAAGCATGTTTTTTTCCAGATGAATGGTGAGGGTGCAGTGTGAGAACCCATGGGTTCTCACTGCACCCTCATATGCCATGACAGACAGGCATATTAAAATACATTTACATTGTTATTCTTCTGACAGACAACATTCTAACTCCGCCCATAACTTTAGTCTTTAGAACATTCCCAGAAAGCAGGGATTATTGAGTCATACTTTTTGACCAAATGTATTGCAATACATAGGGAATAGGGTGCCATTTGGGACACATACAAAACTCTATAGGCCTTTCAGTTCCTTTGACATTTTGCTGTTTGCTGTTTATAGCTGTAGGCCTACTTCATATGACCACATGTAGTCTAGATGTGTGTAAACATGTATACTAAACACATATATAAAGGCAACAATTTCAAAGATTTTACTGAGTTACAGTTCATATAAGGAAATCGGTCAACGGAAATAAATTCATTAGGCCCTAATCTATGGATTTCACATGACTGGACAGGGGTGGAGCTGTGGGTGGGCCTGGGATCGTCCAAGTGGGTGGGACTTACTGCCAAATTCTCTAAAACGACGTTGCAGGCAGCTTATGGTAGAGAAATGAACATTCAATGATCTGGCAACAGCTCAAGTGGACATTCCTGCAGTCAGCATGCCAATTACACGCTCCCTCAACTTGATACATCTGTGGCATTGTGTTGTGTGACAAAACTGCACCTTTTTAAAGTGGACTTTTATTGTCCCCAGCAGAAGGTGCACCTGTGTAATGATGCTGTTTAATCTGCTTCTTGATATGCCACACTTGTCAGGTGGATGGATTATCTTGGCACAGGAGAAATGCTCACTAACAGGGATGATTTTATTTCAGCTCATGAAACATAGGATCATCACTTTACATGTTGCGTTTATATTTTTGTTCAGTGTATAACGATATACTAATCCGTTCTATTCCACTCTCCTCTCAGGTGTTGAATGGCTTTGTTCTGGTTATCACGGCTGGTGGCACAATCTTCTATGCATCCTCCACCATCCAGGACTACCTGGGCTTTCACCAGGTAAAGGCTCTTTAACCTCTCTACAACTGGGCTTTCACCAGGTAAAGGCTCTCTTAACCTCTCTACAACTGGGCTTTCACCAGGTAAAGGCTCTTTAACCTCTCTACAACTGGGCTTTCACCAGGTAAAGGGCCTCTTTTTAGTCTGGTTGACACCAGCTCTGAGTCTTCCTGAGACTGGAATGGCTGCTTTGATGTGTCGGCACGAAGGATCAATAGTGAAGGGTTGGATATCCCCATTTCAAATTGAATGAATCATGATCTGTTATTTTTTACATAGGACCACCTTCAGCTTCCAGCCAGCCCTTCCGGGATAAGCAAAAACACACTGTAGCTAGCACAAACCTTCGTAGTTTGGACATCGTTTGCCGCTAACATGATGAATAGGGTGCATAAAACATCACACACATTTTCCAAACGTTATTAAAACCCTTCTACACTAAAATGAGTGACATATAGAGAACTGCAACTTGTTAAACGTTACGATCTTGTAGCTAGCAAGCAGCAACTAACGTTAGCTAGCATTGTTCAGCCCATAGAAACACAGACAGCTAATAAGTTTAGCTTGCTGGCTATCAAATCAAAATCTGCCAGCTAATCAAATGTATGTTTTATTTCAAATGTAACTAATTCGCTAATTATAGGCTGAACATTTCCTTAACCCACTAAAGTTATTAATTTTCCTTCTTGGATGTCTTCGATTTACTTAGAATGCATGTAAGATTCACATTGCCCTACTATCTAGCTAGCTAACTACTACTGTACTACCCATGTTCAGTTCTGGCAAGTTTCCTCCCTGCCTCCTAATTTTGCATGAACATGAACTACCCTAAACATTAATAGATTACCAAGATCAGACTACAGCAAGTATGACCAGGAAAACCAAAAGAGAGATTAATCCTCTTTCATCAAGTCAGCCTAGAATGTCTAATGTAACAATTACTACTGTAAAGATAAAACAGAGAGCATGTACAACATTTACTACTGTAAAATGAATGCATGTGCAACATTTACTACTGTAAAAACGATTGCATGTGCAACATTTACTACTGTAAAAATAAACCAGAGTGCATGTACACTTCCCTTTATTTGACAGGGTTATATAATGCATGAAGCAAACATGGAATGAATTTGAAATGTGAAGGTGTAAACTCAGTGAAAATGTAGAGTGAAGGTGTATTTCATTCCTCTCTGTACTCTGGTGCAGTGGAACAATTCTTGTTCAGGCTGATTCTGAGGGAAACACAGAAACCAACTGCAATTGGACCATAGAACAAATATGGCTCAGCTTGCTTTATGAAGGGTGCTTCATCTAGTATGCACCTGTAATTAAAAAATTATTCACACCTTATATGTCATCACTTTGTTGATAGTTTGTCATCACTTTCAGTCAATCATTTGGAATGAAAAGGTCTAGGTAGCCTAGCCAGCCAGTGCATTTGTGGCACACCTCATATGTCAGTGTTAGTTCTGACTGTGATAAAAAGTAGGCTATAGATTCTTAATTCTCATCCTCATTCAAAATAAATAGTTATTGAAGCACATTTGATTACTATGCTAGTAGTTCTTGCATTAAACAATGTTATGTATGGAGTTTCCATAGTTTAATCTAGTAAAAGTACTTTCTGTAATGCCTCTGTCGTAGAAATTCTACACAGGGTCACCCAAAGTCAATCTTAAATTAATAATTTGTTATTATTAGCACTGGTTCCAACCAACTCAATGCATCAAGTACACATGTCGATCAGGAGCTCTTCCGGGACAGTCCCGTTAGTTCTCTTATATACTGCTGACAAGTTATATTTGCATGATTTAGCTTATTCATCATTCATAATTAATTAATCATTAACGTTTGCTTCATTCATGTGACCGAACAATACCTCATGAGGCTTCTTCTCTCTAGGCTGAGACTTTGAAACTGAGATATTGGGGCGAACTGCCAAATTGCACATTTGTAGATCCTGATATTGAGGATTTGTTCAATCATTCACTAGCATGAACACAGAAATTGGTTATTAGAAGAGCACAAACATAAAATGCTCCATCACATTCCCTCTTACCTGTCAATCTTTGATGATTATCATTATATTTTAAGGTAAGCATTATATTATAGCTTCTCTCAAAAGGTACTGTACTTCTGTTAAAGGGAAATGCACACAAAACCAGACACTTTATCATTTAAAACCCTTCATTCTGGGTTATACAATCTAATTAGTATGGTAATACTATCATCATAATAGAGGTTATACTGCTATTAACAGGAGTGAATTTATATAAAATACACACACATGCACAGCAAGTTAAATAACACAATTAGGCAAACTAAGAAAAAAAACATATGAAGCAGCCCATTTGGTCATTTGGGATCCACAACTTCCCAACAGGGATTCCAACCAAGTTGCAGGCGTCCACTCTGTGGGGAATTATTCTTAGCAACAGTGGCAATGTATTTGGTGAGATCAGTCATATTAGAAGAGTGATCTGGGACAAAAGTACAACTTTCATCATCAATGATTACACATGTGCCCCCTTTACCTGCCAAAAGATAGTCAAAAGCCTCTCTGTTTGGCAGAGCCAATTTACACAATTCTTTTAGCATCTATGTTTCTAGAGATCTCCAGAATTTGGTCTAGGGCACATCCATATTGAATTTCACAGGGAAGAGAGAGCACACGTTATAACAATTTCACACCAACCTTGATATGAATGAGATTAGGGCAAGATTAGCCCAAACTACAATCTAGTGGCTCATCACATTTTCTGGGCATAGCTTTGTCTCTAGAAGCCTTTCCAAATCATAATTAGAACTATTGATAAATTATCCAGCACACATTTATAATGACAGTCCCCCCTTAGTGCTTCACGTTGGTTCTCTCACTCAAATTTGAAGAACCTCAATTCAGCACACACCTATACAGGTAGAATTTACATTGACACAGTATATTCATCTTATATTTCTAGCATTAACTTTTTTTCATCACAGCCTTCATTTGTGGTAATGACAGATTATCTCAATGCAGTTCTAGTGTAAAGTACTATACATTTGCCGTGTGCAGACCTCCACAATCAACCTGATACCCCAAATAAACAATTTAGGATAACCCTAAATTAATTACGGGCACGGTTGACTCCACCCCCTCCCCCTCGACACTCATTCTTGTGGCGTTTCCGTTTGTCCTCCCAATGGCACATGTTCAAAATGGATGGCCCTTGATAATGTCCCCATTTCTCTCACCTGAGCCGCCACTGTTCTTTCCAGTCCATTATGTCTTGTCCATTTTCCTACCAGTACTCCTGCAGCATGAGAGAAGTTTGGACGGGATCTCTCCATGATCACTCCACGTGGACACATGTTGCACTCCTGAGAAAATTGCATGAGAGAAAAGGCAGTTGATAGTTTTTACTGGATGCTGGGTACAGGTTGCTGGCTCGGACTCAGGTTTCAGGTGGTGAAGGACCATAGTGAACGCCATTGTTGCCATTACTTCAGCCGGTTAGTGGGGGTGAGATTCACTTTGTTCTCGGCCTAATTATACCTTCTATGCATCTAGATACCATCTGTGGTCACCTTCACCATAACCTCGAGAGAGGACCGACCAGAACAACAGTTTAGTTTAGGGCATATCTGATTCCGGAAATCCAGACAAATTACTCACTGTATGACAAATTAATACTACTACCAATATTCTTATTAATTTTTATTTTTTTCACCTTTATTTAACCAGGTAGGCCAGTTGAGAACAAGTTCTCATTTACAACTGCGACCTGGCCAAGATAAAGCAAAGCAGTGCGACAAAAACAGTTACACATGGGATAAACAAACGTACAGTCAATAACACAATAGCAAAATCTGTATACAGTATGTGCAGATGAAGTAGGCAGGTAAGACAATAAATAGGCCAATAGTGGCGAAGTAATTACAATTTGGCATATTTACACTGGAGTGATATGTGCAGATGAGGAATAAAAATCAATGTGCAGTCATGTGAATCACATGTGCAGTCATGTGAATTAAATATATTTGCATATTTACCAAAGGGCCCCAGGGGACTGGTAATTCCCCCTTTGGACACATGACTCACATCATGATTCATGCAGCAAAAAAAAATGACAACACTGCATGTTAAATACAAATTAAATTATAATTACAACCCTTGATAACTCCACAAGGAAATAATTGTATCCCATAAGGTAATGGTCAAATAGACTAGAGAAAGGTGTCCCTCATTCAGGGGCAGCGCTCTCTCTCTCTCCTTCTCGTGTTCCGAATCGCACACAGGAATGTTGATAAATTATAAACCTCTTCCTAATTCTCTAGTGTTTACGTAGCCCATTTTAAATCTCAACCAATGTCTCTAGTCTTTCTAATGAGGGTGATCAGGCCTCACCAGAAAGTCAGAACAGAGAACAGAGGTCAGAGGTCAGAGGTCAATCAACCCCATTAAGTGAGTGTTTCTTTCCCTGTACCTCAGACATTACTTCAAGATATTTCAATCATTTCAAACATTTTGTGTGTCAGGTTTACAATGGGATTTACATTTATTGTATTGTCTAGCAACATTAATGTCCATGTTTGCATTGTTTTCTTGTAGTTTACTAGACTTGTATTTTGATGATGGTGGATGTTTTTGCTTCTCAGTCAGACGTCGTCCATCAGAGTGTTTATGACGTCATTCATATGGAGGACCGAGCAGAGTTACAGAGACAGCTCCACTGGGCCCTGAACACCCCTAACACCGGACAGCTGGTCTCAGGTAACCTCCAACCCCACTCTCACCCCTGACACCGGACAGCTGGTCTCAGGTAACCTCCAACCCCACTCTCACCCCTGACACCGGACAGCTGGTCTCAGGTAACCTCCAACCCCACTCTCACCCCTGACACTGGACAGCTGGTCTCAGGTAACCTCCAACCCCACTCTCACGCCTGACCCTGGACAGCTGGTCTCAGGTAACCTCCAACCCCACTCTCACCCCTGACACTGGACATCTGGTCTCAGGTAACCTCCAACCCCACTCTCACCCCTGACACTGGACAGCTGGTCTCAGGTAACCTCCAACCCCACCCTCATCCCTGACACTGGACAGCTGGTCTCAGGTAACCCCACCTTCATCCCTGACACTGGACAGCTGGTCTCAGGTAACCTCCAACCCCACTCTCACGCCTGACACTGGACAGCTGGTCTCAGGTAACCTCCAATCCCACCCTCATCCCTGACACTGGACAGCTGGTCTCAGGTAACCCCACCCTCATCCCTGACACTGGACAGCTGGTCTCAGGTAACCTCCAACCCCACTCTCACGCCTGACACTGGATAGCTGGTCTCAGGTAACCTCCAACCCCACCCTCATCCCTGACACTGGACAGTGGTCTCAGGTAACCTCCAACCCCCGTCTCATCCCTGACACTGGACAGTGGTCTCAGGTAACCTCCAACCCCCCTCTCATCCCTGACACTGGACAGCTGGTCTCAGGTAACCTCCAACCCCACCCTCATCCCTGACACTGGACAGCTGGTCTCAGCTATCCTCCAACCCCACCCTCACACTGGACAGCTGGTCTCAGGTAACCTCCAACCCCACTCTCACCCCTGACACTGGACAGCTGGTCTCAGGTAACCTCCAACCCCACCCTCATCCCTGACACTGGACAGCTGGTCTCAGGTAACCTCCAACCCCACCTTCACACTGGACAGCTGGTCTCAGGTAACCTCCAACCGCACTCTCACCCCTGACACTGGACAGCTGGTCTCAGGTAACCTCCAACCCCACCCTCATCCCTGACACTGGACAGCTGGTCTCAGGTAACCTCCAACCCCACCCTCACACTGGACAGCTGGTCTCAGGTAACCTCCAATCCCACCCTCACACTGGACAGCTGGTCTCAGGTAAAGCTGCATTTTTCCCCTGCGCTGGAATGAGTTTTTCACCACACAGACAGCCGACATGCAATTTGTACCAGCACGTCTGTTTTTTATAGGCTATCACTCTCCAATCCACACTGTCTAATCTATCTTGCCCCAGATCTTATATTAATTGAGCTCCCCCTGCGTTGGCAGGTTCCTTCATTATATATATTAGTCCTAGGGTGTCTGCTACCTAATGTTCTAATATGACATGAAGTCCAGCAGCTCCATGTATGCTGGTGAAGCACAGGGAAACATGGTATCTACTAGGAAGTGAAGAGCGCCACAAAAGGAAATAACCTCCTTGAATGTACAGTATCTCTGCTGTGTCAGCCAGGAATGAAGGCCTAGATGTTCTAGTCCATCCAACTGGTCTATTGCAGTCGACTGGTCGATCTAGAAACCTGTCCAAGTAGATCGCCAAACATTTCTGTATAAAGCCCAACAATAAAGCCTTGCATTCCTATTTTTGTATTACTTTTACAATGATTGTTTTAGGTGCACTTGATTCAGCTGTCCTGCACGCCGGGTCGTTGAAGTGTTCCCATTTTGTCCCATTTCATGTGTCTGAAGGTACAAACTCCACCTACCTGGCAGGTCCGGATAGCAAATCAAGTGCATCTATAGGCCTACCGCTGGCCAATCAGATATCTCAGATCACTGTGTCACAGCTTCCACGAGCCCACAGTGAAGTTGATCGTCGACTACTGTGAGATTTCAAAACTACTGCGAGAAACAAACTCATGACTAGAGAGACTGTCAACAAATACAGTGAAGAGATGCTGTTTTTATGAGAGTTCATGTTTAAGATTTTATTCAGCATCGTCAACACTTTTTTTCAACACTTTTATAAAGCCATAAAACACCCTCTACCTATCCACTCGGCTTGTGTCTTTCTAAAATCGAGGAGTATTTCACATTCTCTGGTCATACGAGTAACAACGTTGTTTCCATGGGGAGAACCATATTTTTTTTGTACGGGTCCTTTGCCCTACTCGTGTTACACTGATCATAGAGGACTGGTGGTTTACTATCTTTGATATTATCCAGTCTGTCACTGTATTCTCTCTCCATATCGTATTGTGGAGCAGTGTTTCACCTTGCATCCTGAGAGGCGGTTTAGCACCTTGGACCAGAAGTGGCACCTGGCTGGGGTGAGCCTGACCTAGGCCCAGCCCTGGATAAGAAACTCTTACCTAGCATTATGTCTTTCCTCAGTAGGAAATGGCTAATGACATGTGGCATAACATTCTGGTTTGTAGTGTGGGGACGAGACTGTTAACAGTCCCCTCCGGGTGAGGTTTGCAGCTCGGGGTGAGGGCTGCTGCGAAGAGTTAGTCTACTATATGAAGATACTATTTTCTCTAGACATCCTGTAATTCACTATTATAGATATAGTATGCTGTATTTGTAATTTTATGACCCCCCCCCCCCACCCCTCTGGCCTTTGAAGATTCAGCCTCGCCACAGGCTGTCACAGCCTACAAGCCAGAGGCACTCCCACCAGAGAATTCCACCTTCCTGGAACGCAACTTTGTCTGCAGGTTAAGATGTCTCCTGGACAACTCCACTGGCTTCCTAGTAAGTTCGTGGAGGAAATCTCTGCCATTTCTGGAAAATCTAGGGAATTTTAGGGAAGGATTTTTCAACCCTAATCATTTAAAATAATTATTTTAAAAGATTACTTGTGAACAGTGTGTACTAGAGCGCAATGGAAATCAACTCTTATCTCCCGCTGATACTCTTGAGATTGTAATTGCATTATGACAGCCACTGAAGTCACTTTCTTTGAGGATGAGTGGTGTGTCAGGAAGGGGTTAAATATGTGTTGTCCTGAAGTGGGGGAATCAGTGTGAGGCTTCTCCAATTCCCCTTTGAGTTCAGGAAAGGGTGGGGCCAAAGACTGCTTATCCAGACCAGGAAGTTTTCCTACAGATAGCGTTTGCAGTCGAGCTTTGAGAACACAAAAATATTCTCTACTTTTTTGGATTGTTTTTGCATTTCTCTACAGTTTTGTGAATGTCAAGTTATAATCACTGAATAATTAGATTTAGCTGGAATTGGAAATTGTTTTCTTATTACATAAACTCAGTATTGTAGCTCCAGCACCACCTCAACATCAATATATGTGAAAACGGCGTGTTTCTATGTTCTGTAGTAAAAAAGTCAGGAAGATGTGTTTCCAATGACAACCAATTCATAGACAATTAGGAGGCAATTAGTAGGTAATGCCTCCTCATAATTGGTTAAAATCACATGATGTGCACCGATGATGTCATTGGAAACACTTATCTTCCTCCATATTTTTTACTACAGTACATAGAAAGATGCCATTTTCACATATGTTGATGATGAATAGGAAGTTGAACATTTGTGAAATGTCCCTTTAAGGTGCTACCAGTTGCATGGAGAAAAGTGTACTCAATAAAAAGAGCTCCAGCTCATTGATAATCTTGACGCTCCTTCCAACAGTTTAATGGGATCTTATTTAACCAATGTTCCTGTCTGAATCGACCGTCATCAGGATGGAATAGGGGGCCATTTGGGACACAGCCCTGACTATGTTTAATGGCTATTCTGCGTTCTCCAGGCCCTGAACATCCAGGGGCGTCTAAAGTTCCTCCATGGCCAGAGCGATAGGACAAAGGAGGGCAAGGCCATCCCGCCTCAGCTGGCTCTGTTCGCCCTGGCCTCTCCCTTACAGCCCCCCACCATCCTGGAGATCCGCACCAAGAACTTCATCTTCAAGACCAAGCACAAGCTGGACTTCACCCCCATTGCCTGCGACGCCAAGTGAGTGACGATAACAGTAGTGGGCCTGTCTAGTGGACCTGTCTAGTGGGCCTGTCTAGTGGGCCTGCCTAGTGGGGCTTACTGCTGCTAAGCACCAACAATACACAGGGAACATGACCACTTCACTACAATATTTTACATTGAATTCAAAGCTTGCCGTCTGAATGGTAAATCATTTTATTGTTCACCTGCCCAGGTACTGGAGTTGTGAACGAGCTATTGAGCTAAATCTAGTACAATGCATCACGTGTCTTGTGAGATGTATGTTTTAATTGTATGTGGTCCCTGTCAAATAAACCTAATAATTCAAATCATTTATACATTTTAAGAGGAACCATCAGCGCAATCTCATCATATTTGAGATTATAAACTGGGTGGTTCGAGCCTTGAATGCTGATTGGCTGAAAGCCGTGGTATATCAGTATACCGTATACCACGGGTGTGACGAAACATATATTTTTAATGCTCTAATTACATTGGTAACCACTTTATAATAGCAATAAGGCACATTGGAGGTTTGTGGTATATGGCCAATATACCACGGCTACACTCCGCTTTGCGTTGTGCTTAAGAACAGCCCTTAGACGTGGTATATTGGCCACATACCACACCCTCTTGTGCCTTAATGATTAATTATGCTTTTAGATCACAAGTGTGATCTATTCAGAAGTAGGGAGGAGACATGTTTTGATCATGTTTTCATTGTGCTTCCTGTGTTTTTCCTGTCCTCCTGTACAGAGGGAAGATGGTGCTGGGTTACACTGAGGCTGAGCTGTGCAACCATGGCTCAGGATACCAGTTCATCCATGCTGCTGACATGCTGCACTGTGCTGAGAACCACATGAGGAGTAAGACTGCTCTCCTGCTGCACACAGTCCTATCATGTAGTGTAGTTCATGGAGACTGACAGACCGAGATCAAAAACGTGCGGGTCACATTTCAAACGCACAGTGTACTGCATGTTGAGTTGCACATTCTACATGTTGAGTAGTTCATTCTACATGTTGAGTTGCACATTCTACATGTTGAGTTGCACATTCTACAGCCAGTGTCCCTGAGGGGACTTTCTGAACAGATTCATTCCTGCAACTTCTAAAAAATGAATGGTGTTTTAAGATATGACAAGACAAGACCACACTTTATTAATCCCTGAAGGCAATTTTGATTGAAATTAGATTTAGACTTTTAGTGACACGCAGAGGTGTGAACGTTTAAACATTCAAACTTTTATACAAAGTTGGGATCCTTAATGTTATGAAAAATCCTAGGTTTTTTTTGCTAAAATCGGTGCAGTTAAAATGATATTTTCAGTTTTATAGCCTAACTAAACGATATGCTATAAATGCCTGTGGAAAGTTGTGTAATTTTAAATAAAACCTTAGGCTACTTTGGTGAATTTGCGAAACATGCAAGACAAGACATCATTTTTGCCTGCCCCCTCCCCTTCGTGCTGGCTCGTCTGCTCTTTATTAATGATGGGAGTGTGTGTTCAGTCTTCGGTCTGTTGTGTGTAATATATCCTAGCCTATTCATTGGTGATAGGTACGGCTGGGTGATATGGCCAAAATATCATATCAGGCAAAAAACTATTATATTGACGATAATTTGTTTTTGAATAATACCCTAGGGTGGCAACACATACATTCTAAGTGATTTCAATGGGTCTCCATTCTGATTGTTCAATGCTGATACTGTTCAATTCAACTTCAACCAAAACAATTATTGAACTGTTGGAATCATGGAAATAGAAGGATTATTCTAATTCTATAGTTGGAATATAATAGTGGGCCATTTGACTTCAGTGTTTGACATAACTACGAATGAAAATGCCAGGGAAGAGTTATTGTGACAGGGTAGGAACTGTTGATAAGTGTTTCCTAGGGGACTATAATCCTATAATCTTTGGCTACATTGAATGTTCTCTCTTAGCTACTTCATGTAGCTAACATATTCTTGCTTCGTGTATTCCTCTGATTTAGACAGCATGTTGATTTAGGTCTACACCATCACTGGTATTATCAGGCTGTATAGCTAATTACGTTTGCTCTGACTCAGTACATGTATTAGCTAGCTAGCGATTAGCATTAGCGGCTAACAGGATTTAGGCCCAACTTGCTAAGAAAAGACAACCAGCTGTTTTCAGATGTAAGAAACACAAATCAATAGTGTAATTGTAGAACGCTAGTAAAATTATATTAAGAAGCAAGGTGAAAACAGCATCATTTTCATTAACATTGTTGCATGTGCTGCATTGCCCATGCAATGCATGGTGCAGGCCTAGGTCTGTCTGGAAAGCAGCATGGAAAGAGTGGATAGAGATGACTCAAGTAGCGAAGTAAACTATAAAAACGGACGTTACACAAGGTGTACCACATTTAACAAACCAAACATTCAAATACCGTTATAGAAGGTAAAGTAAAAACCCAAACCGGTCCCTGCATCAATGCCTGTGTATCGTCAAATACGGTATAGCGCCCAGCCCTAGTGATATGCCCTGCTTTGCTGAAGTTACGAAACATTGCAAGCCAAGAAATGGCAAGATACAGCATTCCATTAACGTAAACTCACCCCATTCCGTACAAATGTGCGCAACCGCAACATTCAAACGAGGCTACAAAGAAAACTAATGGGACTGTGTTTGACGTCAAAATCAGGGATGTGAACTAAGTTTCTATTCAAGCGTTGATCGACATGGTAATGGCTCTACTATTGGGAGAAAAGTTGAAAAAACAGACGTCTAGACGTGTCATGTCATAACGTACAGCACTCTTAAAGCTACTATTTCGGTCTTATAGTCTCTCTCCACCAGGTGTAGCACTTCTATCATCCTTTAAAAACAAGAAATGGACAGTGACGGGATAAGGGGGGGTACCTAGTCATTTTTTGAGTCTTCACTGCAAGCGATCACGTCTCTCAAAAAACTGTTTACTTCTGAACATCACTTTAGCACTGCCCTAAACTTGATTCAAATTCGACACAAACCTTCAAATAGGTATGTAATGACACATGATATAAACTCTTTATAGTGTTTTTTTTTGTTTGTTTTTTTTAGATTTTAGAGGCGATAAGGTGATAAGTTGATAAAGTAAAAAAAAGCAATTTTCCCACACGACATCTCTCCTTCTCACTATCACGCATTAGTTTCGCTTCCCCACCCTCTATTTTTTAAAAGACCCAACGGGGCTCATTGCCTGCTTGAATTATGCAGAAACGGGCAATGTTTAGGTCATGTAATTGATTCTGTTGGAAAGGGAGAAATTGTGCTTTACAATGGTATTGACATTACAGTTGATCTGGAAGTATTACCTTTATTGGGGCGCTAAAATAAGGGCAATTGTACGGACCAAGGCGATGTACGAGTTTACGTTACGAGATACAGCTTTTGATTACAGATAGATAGGCCTAGTGCGTGTTTCTGACTGTTTGCCTGGTGGCCGACCTGCCTATAATGTGCGCCTCCTCTCTCTTTGCCCTCGCTAGCTCTCTATGAAAGATGCCAGTGTTTGTGTTCTCAGAAGTTTGGCAACTAATAATTCTCCTCCGTTCCAAAAATACTGAATCTTAGGGGTCGATTCTTAGTGCAATCTAATCTTAACACTCAGAAACAGGAGTCGGCAGCGGGAGTCGTTGTGCAAGGAGTCGAGGAATCTATTATTTTGTAGTCGACTCTCCACCACTACTTCATTGTCGTTAACTTTTGAAAAATGGCTGAGAAAGGCAAGCGACAGCAGCGAAGTCCCGTTAAATGAGAAGTAAATGGCAACTTTGGAATTGAGGTACAGGAATTGTAGTACCGGTGCAATGCTACAGCATCTGAAAGGGATGCACCGTGAGACCCAAACCGTTGCTGGCAGCTGCATTGTCAATTCACATGAAACGTTATGAATTTTCTGTATCTTTGTTACAGAAACAGCAAGGAGAAAATTCTGTTTAAATGTCAGCTTTTTTTTTCACCGTATGCCACATCCCTAGTGACTTTTGGTGATGTTTTTAGTTAATTAGTTAAACTGCATGAATGTGTCCTATACACATTTCTGCTGTGTAACCTGGTCAATGTGTGTGTTTCCATGCCCAGTGATAAAGACCGGAGAGAGTGGGATGACAGTATTCAGGCTGCTGACCAAGCTGACAGGCTGGGTGTGGGTGCAGGCTAACGCCAGACTGGTCTACAAGAACGGACGGCCTCAGTGTATCATCGCATCCCAAAGAGTCCTCACGTACGTCTCGGCACGCACACACACAACCTCATTGTTTAATGTCATTCCATTGGGGCGGCAAGTAGCCTAGTGGTTAAGAGCGTTGGGCCAGTAACCAAAAGGTTGCTGGTTGGAATCCTTAAGTGCAAAGCACTTAACCCTAATTTCTCCTGTAAGTCACTCTGGATAAGAGCGTCTGCTAAATGACTAAAATGTACTTGTTTTTAGTGATGAAGAGGGAGAGGACAACCTAAGGAAGCGGAGCCTCCAGCTGCCTTTCAGTTACACCACTGGGGAGGCTCTTCTCTACAACACCAGCTTCCCCAAGACTCTGGTAACAGGGGACTCCTTAGCAGGCGACACCACCAGCCCTGCAGGAAATATCACCAACAACAACCAGGATGGAACCCTGGACCCTGACTCACTGCTGGGCTCTCTGCTGAAACAGGACAAGTCCATCTACTGCTGCTCCCCTCACACTCAGAACGAGCTCCAACTCCCTCTCCAACTCCAGGAGGAGGTGGCAGGGGTTCCACAGGGGGATTGTGGGGGCATCTTCTCCAGCAGCTGGCAGGAGGGCAGCATCCGCTCTCTGTCGGAGAGTGTCCTCTTCAAGCAGGAGCCGTTGGGGGTCGGGGGTGGCGGGGGGATGGACGGCTTCTCATCGGAGGACAGGTAACTGATCACTTAATATTTATCTTATGTGTATCTGTGTGGTTGCTACTGTTTATGTAACCTTGACTGCACTACACATTTCCCAATTGTGACTATAAAGATATTGATTTGATTGACAGAGACAGGGATTTGTGGAGCTTCATGATGAACCTGGGCATCAGTAGGGAGGATCTGGAGCTGTTCCAGCAGGATGAGATGTTCCTTGATGTGGATCTGGACACTGGCCGAGACGACCTCCTTCCTGACCTGACAGACGAGATTCTCTCCTACGTACAGGAGTCTCTGAGGAAGAGGTCGGACTGGGGTCAGACTGTATTCTCTTGCAGGGGGGCTAAGTTAGGGGAACAGGACTATAGCTGCCCTACCACGCTGTTACACCAACCATCTATGGAACAATCACAAACCCCACATCTACATTCTACTACAGTTCCGTTACACCAACCATCAACCTCACGACCACATTCTTCTACAGTGCCTCAGTGTCAGTCACAGATACAGCCACCACAGCTGCCTGTAGTCCATCCCCTATCAGTTCACCACTATCGGCCTCCTCCCCACTACCCACAGCAGCCAATACCGCAGCAGTGTTTACACACACAGCCCCACCCACAGGCAACACAGCAGCAGCAACAGAGCCATCTAAATGGACAGGTATTGCCAAACCAACAGCAGCAGCAGCTGTGTAACAGACTGAAGCACATGCAGGTGACTGGGACGGGTTCAATAACACAAAGACAGAACGACATCACCAAGCAGCAGCAGCAGATTCCTCCATTGTTCAATGTGGAGCAGCCAGGGGGGCTCCAGACTCACCACGGCCACCCCCAGCATGGGCACCTCTGCCTGGGGGAAGCTTCCCTGGGCCTCCCCTACAGGAACCAGCTGAACACTTTGTCTGTTAGCAGCTCTTCAGTGCTCTCCTCCTATGTACCCACCACGGGCCTCCAGAGCCAGGGGGTGGACGGAGACCTCATGCCCCAGAATTTTGAGGAGTTGCTGGGCAGCCTGGAGTCCAGTGGTCCCCGAGGGACAGAGGATGGTAGGGGAGCGCTCCAGTGGAGTGTGGTGGAGGCCCTGGGTGTGTTCCAGCAGCAGAGGCACCTCCCTGACGGCCTGGCTCAGTCTCAGGCCACCAGCCAGGGCTGCGCTCAGCATGCCTATCCCCTGGCTATGGGGCTCAGCCAGGTCAATAGAGCAGAGTGGCCATTCACCACACAGGTAAGAAAGGTGACACTAACCTGGGTAGTGTTCATTAGGCGTCAAACAGGTAAAGGGGGTCCTACCTGAACTTGTCTAATAAAAATGATAATAAATACAAAATTGTGCCCCATGGAACAAGATCAAATGTATTTATAAAGTCCTTTTTTTACATCAGCAGATGTCACAAAGTGCTTATTCAGAAACCCAGCCTTAAACCACAGACAGCAAGCAATGCAGATGTAGCAGCACCGGGACTAGGGCCCTGAACTAATTATGTAAAATGTTAGACCTATGCGCTTTACTTCCTCTAGCTATATGCTCATCATATGAACGTTGAATACCAATGGCACATACTTACCTGCGTATCAGATTTACCAAGGGAATGAGACTTTAGAAACAGAAGGTCATTATCATTTGATCATTGAAAGCCAGTGGGTATTTACACATCAAGGCAATTTAGACCAGAAAAGGGAGGCTTAGCTAAGTCGGCCATTTTCCTCTGTTCCAGTTCCAGAACGGGAGCCTGAAGGAGGCTGGTCCAGCCCCTGGCCCTGTACCCAACCCTGGGTCCTCCAGGGGGGCAGACCATGGACATGCAGCAGCGAAGCAGCCAATTCACCAGCCCCCTCCTCCCTCTGCTGACCTCCCTCTGAGTGGATTTATGTGAGACTGAAGGCCCTCCTCCCTGGAGGCTCCAGAGCCAGACATTCCAAGGCCAGCCAGCTGCCCCGGTCCCCCGGAGGGAGCAGAGCCCTGACTGACGACAGCGCCACACAACAGAGGCTAGAGGGATAAGGATCCTCCTGTCTGGCACCCAGCTGCACATGGCTCCCCTGCGACCACTGACTGTTTCCCAAATCGGCCCTTGTCAAAAGTAGTGCACTATATAGGGGATAGGGTGCAATTTGGGCTGCTGTCTTAAACAGGAACCAGGGCATGTCTGGGAGTATGGAGGACTTGGACTGGAGGGGTCCCGTGTGGATCATTTTGTTAGAGCTTGGCACTTGCAACGCCGGGGTTGTGGGTTTGATTCCCATGGGGGACCAGTATGAAAATGTATGCACTCACAACTATAAGTCGCTCTGGATCAGAGCATTTGCTAAAATAATCGAATGTAAAAGTGAGATTCAGATCCAGAGAGACGTGTCTGAACGTCAGACAGCAGGCAGAGGGACAGTCCGAGACAGAGAGATTGTGACAGACAGACGGAGGGAGACCAGAGGAAGTGGATAATCAATCAAATTTATTTATATAGCCCTTCTTACATCAGCTGATGTCACAAAGTGCTGTACAGAAACCCAGCCTAAAACCCCAAACAGCAAGCAATGCAGGTGTAGAAGCACGGTGGCTAGGAAAAACTCCCTAGAAAGGAACCAGGCTATGTGGGGGGGCCAGTCCTCTTCTGGCTGTGCCGGGTGGAGATTATAACAGAACATGGGCAAGATGTTCAAATGTTCATAGATGACCAGCAGGGTCAGACAATAATGATCACAGTGGTTGTAGAGGGTGAAACAGGTCAGCACCTCAGGAGTAAATGTCAGTTGGCTTTTCATAGCCGATCATTCAGAGTATCTCTACCGCTCCTGCTGTTTCTAGAGAGTTGAAAACAGAAGGTCTGGGACAGGTAGTACGTCCGGTGAACAGGTCAGGGTTCCATAGCTGCAGGCAGAACAGTTGAAACTGGAGCAGCAGCACGACCAGGTGGACTGGGGACAGCAAGGAGTCATCATACCAGGTAGTGTATAGAAATGTAATGGACTAATGACATGTTTGAATGTGGACTTGCTTTAAAAAGAAAACTCTTGTCAGCCATTTAGTTTGTCCAGAAAAACATCCTGTTGGTTGCAGTCATGGTTTACTGGTCAGTGTGTCAGCATGCCAGGTCATGAACCTGATGTAATACTGAACAAGCAGTTCTTCCATTGGTCAATGAGTAAGATGAGATGATGCAGAACTCAAATGTTACCAATCCGAAGAGCCCATAGTCACAAAGTATCTCTGAGTAGGACTGCTGAACTAGGATCAGTGTTTTCTTTTAGATCATAATAAATATGATTATATGGAGAAGGGGGGTGGATCTGATCCTAGATCAGCACTCCTACCTTGAGACACTTTATGAATACGGAGCCTTGCTTTTAAATATATAAAAGCCATTGATTGCTTAGAAATAATCACTTGCATTTAAAAGTGTAGTTGAATGAAACAAACCATAAGCTATTTGAGCTATCCATGAGATGGAGTATCTGTCTACACTCTGCTTCATATTTTTGTACAGAATGCATTGACAATCCTACTAAATCATGAAGTAATATTATGAGCAATTTGATCGCTTTATGGATCCTGTCTATCTGTTCTTCAGCCCACTCACTTGCATTGCAAGACAGGCAAAGTAATAATGATTTATAGATGAGTTAGTAGTCCAAGACCCAATGACATTTTCTACATCTCAAATAGCACTCTATGCCCTATGTCGTGCACTACTTTTGACCAGGACCCATAGGGCTCTTGTCAAAGTAGTGACCTATATTGTGAATAGGGTGCCATCTATAGGGAATAGGGTGCCATCTGGGTCTTTGCCATCGAGTTCAAGTGGCAGATCAATGTGTTTGATCTACATATCTAACTTGAAGAAAATGTATGCACTTATTTATGGCAAAATAACCTATTGCACTCTTAGTGAAAGTAGAAGACTGTTGTATGTAGCACTATAAATAATGTACCTTGTTTAACTGAGCCAATCATGTTCATGTTGCTATGCAGAATAGTGCAGTGGAACATTATACCCCTTGTTGTTTGGAGGTCTGTCACTTCATTGACATAATTCAGTGAAAGTCAGGGTTTATTTAATTTATTTTGTCAAAAGACAAATCAAACTTTGAATATGTTCAAATTCAATCAATGAAAATGTTCAGTTTTGCATTTGTTTGTATTTTGTATGAAATTGTGTACAATTTGTGTAATGAGCAATCATGACACTGCAGGAAGAGAAAGTTTACCGTTATTCTGTTCTTTCACACGCTGATAAATGTTGATCAAGTACTGTTGAAGGGTTTTATTTACACTAGCCCTTGACCAAGTACAGTCGAAGGGTTTTATTTATACTGCTGTACAGAGTAGGTTTTCTGTCATAAATAAGCTACCGGTAATTTACCAAAGCTACTGGAATCTTCTATAATTTTGGTAATTAGCATAGACTGCAATAAACTCCGTTAAGTTCAGTCATTTATACTTTTTTTATTATACTTTTTTTTGTTGTACTTTGGATCCCTTTTTCTCCACAATTTTTGTGATATCCAATTTGTAGTTCGTCTTGTCCCATCGCTGCAACTCCCATACGGACTCAGGAGAGGCGATGGTCGAGAGCCCTCCGAAACACAACCCTGCCAAGCCACACTTCTTCTTGACACACTGCTCACTTACCCCGGGGGCCAGACGCACCAATGTTTCTGGAGGAAAATCTGGTGACCGTGTCAGCGTGCATGCGCCCGGCCCGTCACAGGAGTCGCTAGAGCGCGATGTGACGAGGACATCCCGGGACAATGCTTGGCCAATTGTGCGTTGCCTCATGGGTCTCCTGGTCAAGGCCGTCTGCGACACAGATGGGGATCAAACCCAGATCTGTAGTGACGCGTATTTAGAGAAATTAGCCTAACTAAGGAAAAAAGCATCAAACCCAGATCTGTAGTGACGCCTCAAGCGTATTTAGAGAAATTAGCCTAACTAAGGAAAAAAGCATCTAATCAACAATGGCGTTATTATCATTTGACTCTCCAACTCTTTCAACTATTGACTTTTATCACAGCTGCCACTAGTTTGATGGCAAAACGTTGATAACAAATACATATTGACATAGTAGCAAAATATATAAAGGATGTTTTATGCTGAAACCCTCATATTTAACACTGATGGTATTTGCTAAGTTTGGTTGATATTTAGGAAAATGTTTTACAGTGTTGTCATCTTTAATTATTTCATATTTTACATGTGATAAGGCCACACAGTGGGCCAGAGACGATTAGACACCTGTAATAATCTGAAGTACCAAACATGGCCACTAGATGTGCTAAATGACAAAAAATTATTGAAAGTTACAAAACTTTTTAGAGTGCCGCTAGGTAAAACCCCAACACCCTGGACAGACAGGAACACAGTAGAGCTGATGCAGCTTTATAACACTCTGGACAGACAGGAACACAGTAGAGCTGATGCAGCTTTATAACACCCTGGACAGACAGGAGCACAGTAGAGCTGATGCAGCTTTATAACACCCTGGACAGACAGGAACACAGTAGAGCTGATGCAGCTTTATAACACCCTGGACAGACAGGAACACAGTAGAGCTGATGCAGCTTTATAACACCCTGGACAGACAGGAACACAGTAGAGCTGATGCAGCTTTATAACACTCTGGACAGACAGGAACACAGTAGAGCTGATGCAGCTTTATAACACCCTGGACAGACAGGAACACAGTAGAGCTGATGCAGCTTTATAACACCCTGGACAGACAGGAACACAGTAGAGCTGATGCAGCTTTATAACACCCTGAAGAAGGATGAAATGCACCATTCAATAATAAACATCTTCAATGCAACTTCCACTGTCCTAGAGTGACTCACATCTAGCTTGCTCCAAATCCTCAATGAACCTTAATTAGACTGCAAGCCAAGGCGCTTCTTCCTTTGCACTGTAGCTTTGACAGTCAGAGCAGTACCCATGGACTGCTGCACTGCAGAGCATGTTGAGTCCTATCTTCCTTCAAGCCCATTCATCCTCAGCTTTATAAATATTCTCTACGACTCTGGTCAAAAGTAGTGCACAATTAAGGGAATTGGGTGCCGTTCGGTATTAGACTGTGAGGGATGAGGCCAGCAACATGACATGTAGTCAGTATCAGACTTAGGGATGAGGCCAGCAACATGACATGTAGTCAGTATCAGACTGAGAGATGAGGCCAGCAACATGACATGTAGTCAGTATCAGACTGAGGGATGAGGCCAGCAACATGACATGTAGTCAGTATCAGACTGAGGGATGAGGCCAGCAACATGACATGTAGTCAGTATCAGACTGAGGGATGAGGCCAGAAACATGACATGTAGTCAGTATCAGACTGAGAGATGAGGCCAGCAACATGACATGTAGTCAGTATTAGACTGAGAGATGAGGCCAGCAACATGACATGTAGTCAGTATCAGACTGAGGGATGAGGCCAGCAACATGACATGTAGTCAGTATCAGACTGAGGGATGAGGCCAGAAACATGACATGTAGTCAGTATCAGACTGAGGGATGAGGCCAGAAACATGACATGTAGTCAGTATCAGACTGAGAGATGAGGCCAGCAACATGACATGTAGTCAGTATTAGACTGAGAGATGAGGCCAGCAACATGACATGTAGTCAGTATCAGACTGAGGGATGAGGCCAGCAACATGACATGTAGTCAGTATCAGACTGAGGGATGAGGCCAGAAACATGACATGTAGTCAGTATCAGACTGAGAGATGAGGCCAGAAACATGACATGTAGTCAGTATCAGACTGAGGGATGAGGCCAGCAACATGACATGTAGTCAGTATCAGACTGAGGGATGAGGCCAGCAACATGACATGTAGTCAGTATCAGACTTAGGGATGAGGCCAGCAACATGACATGTAGTCAGTATCAGACTGAGGGATGAGGCCAGCAACATGACATGTAGTCAGTATCAGACTTAGGGATGAGGCCAGCAACATGACATGTAGTCAGTATCAGACTTATGGATGAGGCCAGCAACATGACATGTAGTCAGTATCAGACTGAGGGATGAGGCCAGAAACATGACATGTAGTCAGTAACAGACTGAGGGATGAGGCCAGAAACATGACATGTAGTCAATATCAGACTGAGGGATGAGGCCAGCAACATGACATGTAGTCAGTATCAGACTGAGGGATGAGGCCAGAAACATGACATGTAGTCAGTATCAGACTGAGAGATGAGGCCAGCAACATGACATGTAGTCAGTATTAGACTGAGAGATGAGGCCAGCAACATGACATGTAGTCAGTATCAGACTGAGGGATGAGGCCAGAAACATGACATGTAGTCAGTATCAGACTGAGGGATGAGGCCAGCAACATGACATGTAGTCAGTATCAGACTGAGGGATGAGGCCAGCAACATGACATGTAGTCAGTATCAGACTTAGGGATGAGGCCAGCAACATGACATGTAGTCAGTATTAGACTGAGAGATGAGGCCAGCAACATGACATGTAGTCAGTATCAGACTGAGGGATGAGGCCAGAAACATGACATGTTGTCAGTATTAGACTGAGGGATGAGGCCAGCAACATGACATGTAGTCAGTATCAGACTGAGGGATGAGGCCAGAAACATGACATGTTGTCAGTATTAGACTGAGAGATGAGGCCAGCAACATGACATGTAGTCAGTATTAGACTGAGGGATGAGGCCAGAAACATGACATGTAGTCAGTATCAGACTGAGGGATGAGGCCAGAAACATGACATGTAGTCAGTATTAGACTGAGAGATGAGGCCAGACAGAAGTCAGTCTGAAGGAGGAGGATTGATTCTGACAGAGGTCTAAAGTCATAGTATGCATTCCAAATGGCACCCTATGGGCCCTAGTCAAAAGTAGTGCAGTAGTGTAACTAACCTATATACAGTAGAACACCACTATGATGGTAACTAACCCATATACAGTAGATCACCACTATGATGGTAACTAACCTAAATAGATCACCACTATGATGGTAACTAACCTATATAGACCACCACTATGATGGTAACTAACCTATATAGACCACCACTATGATGGTAACTAACCTATATAGACCACCACTATGATGGTAACTAACCTATATAGATCACCACTATGATGGTAACTAACCTATATAGACCACCACTATGATGGTAACTAACCTATATAGATCACCACTATGATGGTAACTAACCTATATAGATCACCACTATGATGGTAACTAACCTATATAGATCACCACTATGCTGGTAACTAACCTGTATACAGTAGAACACCACTATGATGGTAACTAACCTATATACAGTAGAACACCACTATGATGGCAACTAACCTATATAGATAACCACTATGATGGTAACTAACCTATATAGATCACCACTATGATGGTAACTAACCTATATAGACCACCACTATGATGGTAACTAACCTATATAGATAACCACTATGATGGTAACTAACCTATATAGATCACCACTATGATGGTAACTAACCTATATAGACCACCACTATGATGGTAACTAACCTATATAGATCACCACTATGATGGTAACTAACCTATATAGATAACCACTATGATGGTAACTAACCTATATAGATCACCACTATGCTGGTAACTAACCTATATATATCACCACTATGATGGTAACTAACCTATATATACCACCGCTATGATGGTAACTAACCTATATAGAACACCACTATGATGGTAACTAACCTATATAGATCACCAATATGATGGTAACTAACCTATATAGATCACCACTATGATGGTAACTAACCTATATAGACCACCACTATGATGGTAACTAACCTATATAGATCACCACTATGATGGTAACTAACCTATATAGATCACCACTATGATGGTAACTAACCTATATAGATCACCACTATGATGGTAACTAACCTATATAGACCACCACTATGATGGTAACTAACCTATATATACCACCACTATGATGGTAACTAACCTATATAGATAACCACTATGATGGTAACTAACCTATATAGATCACCACTATGATGGTAACTAACCTATATAGACCACCACTATGATGGTAACTAACCTATATAGATCACCACTATGATGGTAACTAACCTATATAGATAACCACTATGATGGTAACTAACCTATATAGACCACCACTATGATGGTAACTAACCTATATAGATCACCACTATGATGGTAACTAACCTATATAGACCACCACTATGATGGTAACTAACCTATATAGACCACCACTATGATGGTAACTAACCTATATAGATAACCACTATGATGGTAACTAACCTATATAGACCACCACTATGATGGTAACTAACCTATATAGATCACCACTATGATGGTAACTAACCTATATAGATAACCACTATGATGGTAACTAACCTATATACAGTAGAACACCACTATGATGGTAACTAACCCATATACAGTAGATCACCACTATGATGGTAACTAACCTAAATAGATCACCACTATGATGGTAACTAACCTATATAGACCACCACTATGATGGTAACTAACCTATATAGACCACCACTATGATGGTAACTAACCTATATAGACCACCACTATGATGGTAACTAACCTATATAGATCACCACTATGATGGTAACTAACCTATATAGACCACCACTATGATGGTAACTAACCTATATAGATCACCACTATGATGGTAACTAACCTATATAGATCACCACTATGATGGTAACTAACCTATATAGATCACCACTATGCTGGTAACTAACCTATATATATCACCACTATGATGGTAACTAACCTATATATATCACCACTATGATGGTAACTAACCTATATATATCACCACTATGATGGTAACTAACCTATATAGATCACCACTACTGTGCTCCTCACGGAATGTTTACATCTTGGCTCCTGGAATCTCATGATGATACTTAACATAAGTCACCAGGGATGTCCCAGTTCTGAGGGTGTTTTTACACTAATACAATATGTGAAGTAGGTAGGCAGAAAGGATAGCCGTTCCACAACTTTCTATCGACTGGTAGTAACAACCTGTTAACCCCAATGGTAATGTGTTATGTCATGTTGAAACACACATGAGGCCTGTTGTCTATGGGAGAATAAAATGTGACATGTTTTATTTGTGGCTAAACTGACATGTCTAATTCGGTTGATTGTTGAGGAATGTGAATCGTCTAGTTTGGTGGCATTCGGTTCTCACAGCTTTTTTCTGTGAAAATCTGTAGATACAGAAAATTATTTGTTTTTGTAGACCAACATTGTATATATTTTATTTTAGACTAGCTGAGTGTATTTTTCTCATTTTAGACAGATATAATAGGTCTTAGTATTGTCTTGTAATTTCCTGGGTTTGATCTCTCTGAAATGTGGTATAACACCGCCCCCTGCTGTCTACTCTCCCTGAAACCACGACAGCACCAGAGCCATGAGAGAATGTGCAATATTTAGGTCTAAATTCCACATCAGGTTGACAGAGTGAGGCATCTCTTTCCAGACAGGGGAACAACTGCAAATTTCTTTCCCCCAAAAATATTCTAAAATGCCAAGCTATCAATGACAGGGATTTTGGCCATGCTAGGAATGTGACATGTTCATTGGAATCATTGGAGTCAGGATGGATTTGGTTTGTGGGAACTGGTCTATTGTGCTCCACACACTGCCTGTCTTGTGTCCAAGCCTCTGGCGCTGTGCCACACTGGTGCCCCGCTAGTCCTGTCTGGCTCTAAGCCACAATGGCATTCCATTCCTTGCCAGTTCTGTCTGGCTCTAAGCCACGCTGGCATTCCATTCCCGGCCAGTCCTGTCGGAGCTGTTTCCACTGTCCATCCAGAGGAGATTATTGTCCTGTATCATCAGCTGCTGTGGCTAACATTCCATGTTAGGAGACTTTCACACTGATCTGTTAACTTAAATATGACCTTTTCACTCGCTCAAGAGTGCTAATGAATCCTTGACAGAAAAATGATTGATACAAAAATGTCCCATATTCCTTAACATTGAAGCAATATTAGAATAGTTGAAGTAACTCATGATAGCATGAATAGTATTATAATTCAGTTACCACGCTCAACTGTACCACGCTCAACTGTAACTGTATCAACCAGCCATTACAAAAAAAGTGGTATTGGAGGGCCCTTTTCCTCTGGTCTAAAAAAATATCCCAATTTCCCAGGGCAGTGATTGGGGACATTGCCCTGTGTAGGGTGCTGTCTTTTGGATGGGACGTTAAACTGGTGTCCTGACTCTGTGGTCACTAAAGATCCCATGGTACTTATTGTTAGAGTAGGGGTGTTAACCCTGGTGTCCTGGCTAAATTCCCAATCTGGCCCACAATCCATCACGGTCACCTAATTGTCATGTACTGTCATGTTGTGTCTTGTCTCTGTCCTTTCCCTTCACCCTGTCTCCCTCTGCTGGTCGTTGTTAGGTTACCTTTTCTCCCCCGCTTTCCCCCAGCTGTTCCTTGTCTCCTCTAACTACCCATTCACCCCTTTTCCCACCTGTTCCCTTTTTCCCTCTGATTAGGTCCCTATATCTCTCTCTGTTTCTGCTCCTGTCCTTGTCGGATTCTTGTTTGTTGTGTTTCATGCCTGAGCCAGACTATCGTCATGTTTGCTGTAACCTTGTCCTGTCCTGTCGGAATCTGCCGGTCTATCTGAGCCTACCTATGTTTGGTTATTAAAGAAGCTCTGTTTAAGTTAGTTCGCTTTTGGGTCCTCATTCACTCACCATAACAGAAGAATCCGACCAAGAATGGACCCAGCGACTTCGGATCCTCTCCGCTCAGCCGTCGGGATCCAGGGAGCGATGCTAGGCAGACACGAGCAGGAAGTGTCTGCTGCTCGACATGCCGTTGAGACCCTGGCCACCCAAGTCTCCAACCTCACAGAACAGGTTCACCATCTCCGCCTCGATCCACCGGCCACTTCCAGGGCTGTCGAATCTCCGGAGCCCAGAATCAATAACCCGCCGTGTTACTCTGGGGAGCCCACTGAATGCCGCTCGTTCCTCACCCAGTGTGATATTGTGTTTTCTCTCCAGCCCAACACTTACTCCAGGAGCACTGCTCGTGTCGCCTACGTCATATCTCTCCTTATTGGACGGGCTCGTGAGTGGGGCACGGCAATCTGGGAGGCAAGGGCTGAGTGTACTAACCAGTATCAAGACTTTAAGGAGGAGATGATACGGGTTTTTGATCGATCTGTTTTTGGGGAGGAGGCTTCCAGGGCCCTGTCTTCCCTATGTCAAGGCAATCGATCCATAACAGACTACTCTATTGAGTTTCGCACTCTTGCTGTCTCCAGTGGCTGGAACGAGCCGGCCTTGCTCGCTCGTCTTCTGGAGGGTTTCCGCGCAGAGGTAAAGGATGAGATTCTCTCCCGGGAGGTTCCTTCCAGCGTGGATTCCTTGATTGAACTCGCTATTCGCATTGAGCGACGGGTTGATCTTCGTCACCGAGCTCGTGGAAAGGAGCTCGCGCTCTCCGTCGCCTCCCTCTCCGCATCACTACCATCTTCCTCTGCCGGCTCGGGTGCTGAGCCCATGCAGCTGGGAGGTATCCGCATCTCGACTAAGGAGAGGGAACGGAGAATCACCAACCGCCTCTGTCTCTATTGCGGTTCCGCTGGTCATTTTGTCACTTCATGTCCAGTAAAAGGCCAGAGCTCGTCAGTAAGCGGAGGGCTACTGGTGAGCGCTACTACTCCTGTCTCTCCTTCAAGATCCTGCACTACCTTGTCGGTCCATCTACGCTGGACCGGTTCGTCAGCTTCCTGCAGTGCCTTAATAGACTCTGGGGCGGAGGGCTGTTTTATGGACGAGACCTGGGCTCGGGAACATGACATTCCTCTCAGACAGTTAAAGGAGCCCACGGCCTTGTTCGCCCTGGATGGTAGTCCTCTCCCCAGGATTCAGCGTGAGACGCTACCTTTAACCCTCACTGTTTCTGGTAATCATAGTGAAACCATTTCTTTTTTAATTTTTCGTTCACCTTTTACACCTGTTGTTTTGGGCCATCCCTGGCTAGTTTGTCATAATCCTTCCATTAATTGGTCTAGTAATTCTATCCTCTCCTGGAACGTCTCTTGTCATGTGAAATGTTTAATGTCTGCTATCCCTCCTGTTTCCTCTGTCTCTTCTTCACAGGAGGAACCTGGTGATTTGACAGGGGTGCCGGAGGAATATCACGATCTGCGCACGGTGTTCAGTCGGTCCAGGGCCACCTCTCTTCCTCCACACCGGTCGTATGATTGTAGTATTGATCTCCTTCCGGGAACCACCCCCCCCCGGGGTAGACTATACTCTCTGTCGGCTCCCGAACGTAAGGCTCTCGAAGATTATTTGTCTGTAGCTCTTGACGCCGGTACCATAGTCCCCTCCTCCTCTCCCGCCGGAGCGGGGGGTTTTTTTGTCAAGAAGAAGGACGGGTCTCTGCGCCCCTGCATAGATTATCGAGGGCTGAATGACATAACAGTGAAGAATCGTTATCCGCTTCCTCTTATGTCTTCAGCCTTCGAGATCCTGCAGGGAGCCAGGTTTTTCACTAAGTTGGACCTTCGTAACGCTTACCATCTCGTGCGCATCAGGGAGGGGGACGAGTGGAAGACGGCGTTTAACACTCCGTTAGGGCACTTTGAATACCGGGTTCTTCCTTTCGGCCTCGCTAACGCTCCAGCTGTCTTTCAGGCATTAGTCAATGATGTCCTGAGAGACATGCTGAACATCTTTGTTTTCGTTTACCTTGACGATATCCTGATTTTTTCACCGTCACTCCAGATTCATGTTCAGCACGTTCGACGTGTCCTCCAGCGCCTTTTAGAGAATTGTCTTTTTGTGAAGGCTGAGAAGTGCACTTTTCATGCCTCCTCCGTCACATTTCTCGGTTCTGTTATTTCCGCTGAAGGCATTAAGATGGATCCCGCTAAGGTCCAAGCTGTCATTGATTGGCCCGTCCCTAAGTCACGCGTCGAGCTGCAGCGCTTTCTCGGCTTCGCGAACTTCTATCGTCGTTTCATCCGTAATTTCGGTCAGGTGGCAGCTCCTCTCACAGCCCTTACTTCTGTCAAGACGTGCTTTAAGTGGTCCGTTTCCGCCCAGGGAGCTTTTGATCTCCTCAAGAATCGTTTTACATCCGCTCCTATCCTTGTTACACCTGACGTCTCTAGACAGTTCGTTGTCGAGGTTGACGCGTCAGAGGTGGGCGTGGGAGCCATCCTTTCTCAGCGCTCCCTCTCTGACGACAAGGTCCACCCATGCGCGTATTTTTCTCATCGCCTGTCGCCGTCGGAACGTAACTATGATGTGGGTAACCGCGAACTGCTCGCCATCCGGTTAGCCCTAGGCGAATGGCGACAGTGGTTGGAGGGGGCGACCGTTCCTTTTGTCGTTTGGACTGACCATAGGAACCTTGAGTACATCCGTTCTGCCAAACGACTTAATGCGCGTCAGGCGCGTTGGGCGCTGTTTTTCGCTCGTTTCGAGTTCGTGATTTCTTATCGTCCGGGCTCTAAGAACACCAAGCCTGATGCTTTGTCTCGTCTCTTCAGTTCTTCAGTAGCCTCCACTGACCCCGAGGGGATTCTCCCTGAGGGGCGTGTTGTCGGGTTGACTGTCTGGGGAATTGAGAGGCAGGTAAAACAAGCGCTCACTCACACTCCGTCGCCGCGCGCTTGTCCTAGGAACCTTCTTTTCGTTCCCGTTCCTACTCATCTGGCCGTTCTTCAGTGGGCTCACTCTGCCAAGTTAGCCGGCCACCCTGGCGTTCGGGGTACGCTTGCTTCCATTCGCCAGCGTTTTTGGTGGCCCACCCGGGAGCATGACACGCGTCGTTTCGTGGCTGCTTGTTCGGTCTGCGCGCAGACTAAGTCCGGTAACTCTCCTCCTGCCGGCCGTCTCAGGCCGCTTCCTATTCCCTCTCGACCGTGGTCTCACATCGCCTTAGATTTTGTCACCGGACTGCCTTCGTCAGCGGGGAAGACTGTTATTCTTACGGTTGTCAATAGGTTCTCTAAGGCGGCTCATTTCATTCCCCTTGCTAAGCTTCCTTCTGCTAAAGAGACGGCACAAATCATCATCGAGAATGTTTTCAGAATTCATGGCCTTCCGTCAGACGTCGTTTCGGACAGAGGTCCGCAATTCACGTCTCAATTTTGGAGGGAGTTTTGCCGTTTGATTGGGGCTTCCGTCAGTCTCTCTTCCGGCTTTCACCCCCAGTCTAACGGTCAAGCAGAACGGGCCAATCAGACTATTGGTCGCATCTTACGCAGTCTTTCTTTTCGTAACCCTGCGTCTTGGTCAGAACAGCTCCCCTGGGCAGAATACGCCCACAACTCGCTTCCTTCGTCTGCGACCGGGCTATCTCCTTTTCAGAGTAGCCTCGGGTACCAGCCTCCGCTGTTCTCATCTCAGTTCGCCGAGTCCAGCGTCCCCTCCGCTCAGGCTTTTGTCCAACGTTGCGAGCGCACCTGGAAGAGGGTCAGGTCTGCACTTTGCCGTTATAGGACGCAGACTGTGAGGGCTGCTAATAAGCGTAGAACTAAGAGTCCTAGATATTGTCGCGGTCAGAGAGTTTGGCTCTCCACTCAGAACCTTCCCCTTAAGACGGCTTCTCGCAAGTTGACCCCGCGGTTCATTGGTCCGTTCCGTATTTCTCGGGTCATTAATCCTGTCGCAGTTCGACTTCTTCTTCCGCGATACCTTCGTCGCGTCCACCCGGTCTTCCATGTCTCCTGCATCAAGCCCGTCCTTCGCGCCCCCGCTCGTCTTCCCCCCCCCCCCCCCCATCCTTGTCGAGGGCGCACCCATCTACAGGGTCCGTAGAATTTTGGACATGCGTCCTCGGGGCCGTGGTCACCAGTACCTCGTAGATTGGGAGGGGTACGGTCCTGAGGAGAGGAGTTGGGTTCCCTCTCGGGACGTGCTGGACCGTGCGCTGATCGAGGATTTCCTCCGTTGCCGCCAGGTTTCCTCCTCGAGTGCGCCAGGAGGCGCTCGGTGAGTGGGGGGGTACTGTCATGTACTGTCATGTTGTGTCTTGTCTCTGTCCTTTCCCTTCACCCTGTCTCCCTCTGCTGGTCGTTGTTAGGTTACCTTTTCTCCCCCGCTTTCCCCCAGCTGTTCCTTGTCTCCTCTAACTACCCATTCACCCCTTTTCCCACCTGTTCCCTTTTTCCCTCTGATTAGGTCCCTATATCTCTCTCTGTTTCTGCTCCTGTCCTTGTCGGATTCTTGTTTGTTGTGTTTCATGCCTGAGCCAGACTATCGTCATGTTTGCTGTAACCTTGTCCTGTCCTGTCGGAATCTGCCGGTCTATCTGAGCCTACCTATGTTTGGTTATTAAAGAAGCTCTGTTTAAGTTAGTTCGCTTTTGGGTCCTCATTCACTCACCATAACACTAATCATCTCTGGCTTCCAATTGGCTCATTCATCCCCCTTACCTCTCCCCTGTAACTATTCCTCAGGTCGTTGCTGTAAGTGAGAATGTGTTTTCAGTCAACTGACCTGGTAAAATAAGAGTTAAATAACCGCACAGCAAATACAGACATATTGTGAACCAAACAGCCATTCTGTTGATGAGACTTTTTTATTTATTTAACCTTTACGACCCTGGGCCAATTGTGCGCCGCCCTTTGGGACTCCAAATCACGACCGATTATGATACAGCCTGTATAGTTGTCCCATTGGGTGGCCATTACATCACAGATCAAGTCTAGCCTCTTCCTTCCACAGTTGAGCTATGAGCAGCCAGGTCAGGATGTGGTGTCAACTCTCATCTATCTGGGGAGACTGAAAACTGAACACACTCATTATCACTCTCTGGTGAATGTCCTACTGTTCTAGTAGTAGGCAGAGAGAGAGAATGAGAGAGAGAGAGAGAGAGAATGAGAGAAAAAGACAGAGCTCCTTGTGGGTTATGCTCACCAGTTATGCCTGGCAGTCTCACATTTCAAGGAAAGGAGAGAAAGAGAGGGGAGAGAGGAAAGGTGGTGGGTATGGCAGCCATGGTGTGCAGTTCCACCACTGAATTGATGGTTTTGGGTGGGTTGGTCCCTTTTAGCCAGAGGTAATCCTCCAGGATCTGTCCCTAAGCCCCCCTAAGGCCCTAGAAACCCCAGCTGGAATGCACTCTCACGGGGGACAGCTGGATGGGAGGGAGGGGAGAGTGGAGGGATGGGGGTTCCCACAAATTGAATTAAGAGAGGAGCAGAAAGGAGGGTGAGAGGGAGAAGGGGAGTAAACACATGGAGATGGAGAAAACAGATGCCCTTCGCTCTCACATGCCTCACCCTGATCTTAACCCCCTTTCTCCTGAACAGCAGCCTAACCCCCTCCCCCTTCCACCCCATCCCTGGACTCTGTAATGTGTGTACACTGACCTGTAGCACCTGTGCTCTACCCTCTCTCCCCTGACTACTGAGGAAGCCCAGGCCAGCTTGTATATTCTGCTAATGCAGGGATCTATGGCACTAGGACCTGATGCGTGATGTTGATCTGATGATTGGGCTACTCAGTCCAGGTGTGGTTGTATCCTGTGCTGCAGTGGGCCACAGTGGCGTGTGTGTGTCTGTGTGTGTGTTAGTGATGTGCGGGTTGACTAATAACCTGCAGTTACCGAGGTTATATCCGCATGGTGGGCGGGTTTCAGGTGATCATGAGAGATTGTGTGGATGAAAGGCAGTTTGGTGGGGGGTGAATTGAATAAAGAGAAAACAATACCTTAAGAAATGCATGTATAATTTTTGTGAAATATGTATCTCTAGGCTACATTGAGGTTTTTCTGTAATTATTTTATCAGTGGCATTAGTGCATACACCTAATCTTTATGGCCCTTTTTGGGAAAGGGGTCGATACACAGAAGGAAAAAGGACAATGTCAGAGTTGAATTCAATAAGAGAAAAGCTGTAAAATGGAGAGTTGAGAGTAAAGACAATGAAGGGCCAGAAACGTCATGTTTAGGAAAGATTTGGTGAAGTGGTGAAAGAGGATGATAGCAGTGCCGGATGTGTTGTGTGTGATGATTGTGAGGTGCTATGAATTCAACAGTCACAAGACAGTGACTTAAATTGGCCTGTGGCACGTCAAGGGAACTGAATCCTACTGTTCAGATGGGTTAAATAGATACTGATATCTGGACACTGACTGTCGGTCTATAACCTCTCACATAGCCTTAATATTAACTCCTGTAGAATCAAGCATTTCTTACAGTTTAATGACAGGACTACACCGAATATAGGCTACATTTTTACTCAGGAACAGGAGTGGAGAAATGTTGATCTTGAGCCAATGTGAATGTGCAGATAGCGCCTCTATGAATGTGCAGATACCGCCTCTACAGACAGTATCTATATTTATCAGCGTCATAAAAGCCGATAGTATTTCAACCACATAAAATGTGCATCCAAGCCGAACTGAAATGTTATTAGAAATATGTTGGGTTGTTTTCACAGCTTTATATTTCCTTACAACCGGTCAAACTTTTCCCTTTATTTTTTGTTATTGGACTTTCTCCCCGGTCCCTAGACGTCTTTTCTCCATGAAAGAAGCAGAGATCACAGAGAAAACTGTACCAATGTCAACTAGATTGAATCATTCATTCTATCAATGCATGACATTGTTCTGGTGAGCAAGGTTAGTCTTCTAGGGCAACGTATAATGACAGAAGAGAGGCTGCATGTATCTAATTACAGACAAGTTGACTAACAAATAGCCTACCAAAATGTTGAAAATTCTAAGCAGAAACATATCTAAATCAAGCAATAAAAATCCTGCAAAAATCGTTCTGGCGTCTCTGACTACAGCACATTTTCTTTATTAGCGGGTCTGGTGCTGGATTTTCACTTCATCACATTATAGTCGGGCGGTCGCTAATAGTTATTAGCAACTGCAGATGGTTGCAGGTGAGAAAACTGCTGACCCGCGCAGTGCTAGTGTGTGTGTGAGTGTGTGTGAGTGTGAGAGATTCTGCATGGAAGCATTGGTCCTCTGTCTCAGGCTGTCAGAATGAGGAATAGCAAACAGCTGGCCAGTGGAGAGGAGAACCTCAGATGAAAGAGTTGTCACCCACCAGGTCACTCAGCTGTTACTGCTGCTGCTGCATGGTGAGGAGGAGGAGTAAGAGAGGAGAGGAGGAGGAGAAGAGGAAGAGAGGAGAGGAGAGGAGGAGGAGAGGAAGAGGAAGAGGAGAGGAGGGGAGTAGGAGGTATGGGATGAGGAGGAGGGGAGCAAGAGGAGTAGGAGGAGGAAAGGAGGAGGAGGAGGGGAGTAGGGGGGAGAGCAGGAGGAGGGTAAGCAGGAGGGGAGAAGGGGGAGGAGAGGAGGAGGGGAGTAGGGGGAGGAGTGGAGTAGGGGGAGGAGAGGAGGAGGAGGGGAGTATGGGGAGGAGCGGAGGAGGAGGGGAGTAGGGGGAGGAGTGGAGGAGGAGAGGAGGGTAAGCAGGAGGAGGGGAGCAGGCGGAGGAGGAGTAGGAGGAGGGGAGCAGGAGGAGGAGAGGAGGAGGAGGGGAGTAGGGGGAGGAGTGGAGGAGGAGGGGACCAGGAGGAGGAGATGAGGAGGAGGAGTAGGGGGAGGAGAGGAGGAGGAGGGGAGTAGGGGGAGGAGAAGAGGAGGAGGGGAGTAGGGGGAGGAGAGGAGGAGGAGGGGAGTAGGGGAGGAGGAGGGGAGTAGGGGGAGGAGTGGAGGAGGAGGGGAGCAGGAGGAGAAGAGGAGGGTAAGCAGGAGGAGGGGAGCAGGTGGAGGAGGAGTAGGAGGAGGGGAGCAGGAGGAGGAGAGGAGTAGGAGGGGAGTAGGAGGAGGAGATGAGGAGGAGGGGAGCAGGAGGGGAGGAGGCTAAGCAGGAGGAGGAGGAGGAGGGGGAGGAGGAGGAGGGGAGCAGGAGGAGGAGGGGTGCAGGAGGAAGAGGAGGGGAGCAGGAGGAGGAGGGGATCAGGAGAGGGGAGCAGGAAGATGAGAGGAGGGTGAGGAGGGGAGCAGGCGGAGGAGGCGTAGGAGGAGGGGAGTAGGAGGAGGAGATGAGGAGGAGGGGAGCAGGAGGGGAGGAGGCTAAGCAGGAGGAGGGGAGCAGGCGGAGGAGGAGGAGAAGGAGGGGGAGGAGGAGGAGAGGAGGAGGAGGGGAGCAGGAGGAGGAGGGGTGCAGGAGGAAGAGGAGGGGAGCAGGAGGAGGAGGGAAGCAGGAGGAAGAGGGGAAGAACAAAAACAAAAACAAGAACAAGAACAAGAAGAACAGGAACTGCATCAGCTCACCAGTCATTTCCCATCGCTACAGGGGTGTAATGGTTATGGGCCACACGGCCTTTCTGCATAATCAAGACTGATAATGTCTTGCCATGACTGCTACTGGTGCTTCAGGTGGTCACTGGAGACATGCTAGTGTGGTCTTGGAACGTCTTACATTCTCCTCTTTAGTTTTGGGTCATCAGCCAGTCACTCAGCAGAGGGAATTGAATGGACAGCTCTGTAGTCACCATCCACCATGGACATCCAAATCATTGGCCCCTACAGAACACTACTTTTATGTCAGAAAAACAGTTTCAATATGCATTGTTGAAAAACAACTTTCACACTGACTGACTGAAAATGCATTTGTCCACCGGCAGCCCATGCCCAAAACAATGAACCAAAGAGAGACAGTGAAGAATGCCTTTGAAGTGACAAATAAAAATGTGAGGCCCTGGACAGCTGTGGATTTATGACGATGACAAATCTGCATATAATCTGCCCTAATCGTGCATGCCTTTGCTCCTGGTTAAGATAAAAGCATCTCTCTTCTCCCTACATTCCCAGCAATGACCGGTGATGTCACCAGAGGAGTGGGAAAGTGTCAGGTCTGAGGGCCCACAGCTTCTGGTTCACTGACTGGCTTTGAAGTGAGCAACCGGCTGCTGTGACACACCGTGACACACCGTGACATAACCCACCCTACCCCATACTTCGATGGGGAACAAGAGAAGACCCTGGTTGTGTACCAAATGGGCCCCTATTTCATATATAGGGCACTACTTTTGACCAGGGCCCACATACACTAATTTCACCCCTCAGGGCTCTGGTCAAAAGTAGTTGAGTACATAGGGAATAGGGTGCCATTTGGGACGTAGACCCTCACCATTGATACCTGTCCCTAAACACATTAGGGGAGGGCAAACACATCCACATATGCTATTGCATGACTTCAAGATGTTTACTGGACAATATAAATGTATGACCTGTGATTTGAAGCACACACCTACCACTTCAGTTATATGTGTAGTACATCACTCATAAATATGCAGGGGTATCCCTAGTGCAGAATGGGCTACATCAGAGAATCATAAATATGTAGGGGTATCCCTAGTGCAGAATGGGCTACAGTAGAGAATCATAAATATGTACGGGTATCCCTAGTGCAGAATGGGCTACCTCAGAGAATCATAAATATGTAGGGCTGTCCCTAGTGCAGAATGGGCTACAGTAGAGAATCATAAATATGTAGGGGTATCCCTAGTGCAGAATGGGCTACAGTAGAGAATCATAAATATGTAGGGGTATCCCTAGTACAGAATGGGCTACAGTAGAGAATCATAAATATGTAGAGGTATCCCTAGTGCAGAATGGGCTACAGTAGAGAATCATAAATATGTAGAGGTATCCCTAGTGCAGAAGGGGCTACAGTAGAGGATCATAAATATGCCACTAGTGCAGCATAGGCTTAGCTGGTGGTGATAGATTATTGGTTGGTAGATAGCCACAACTGTTGGAAGTGGTACAGACGTGCTATAAGACAGTTGTTGGACCTCCATGCAACTTCAGACGTAGGCAGCAGGGGAAGCTGTTTCCTAGAAGGTGAAGAGTGAACACCAGTGTTTTATCTGCTCCTTCCTGCTGCACCCAGCTGCAGCTAGACAGACAGCAACACTGTTTATTTGTTCAAGTGCTTCTCTGTGTAACCCTTCCTTCCTCACATAACGATATAAATGATATAGGTTGCATATTTTTGTGGTCAAAATTAGGCAAACAGTATTACTGAAATATTCAGGTACACTTTAGGTACACTCCCATGACGATTCTGACAAATACCTCAACACATTGGTTGTGTACCAAATGACACCCCTATTCCATACAAAGTGCACTACTTTTGACCAGAGCTCTATGGGGAAAAGGGTGCCATTTAGGAGACAGGCAGTATTACTGAAATCCTCAGGTAAGTTTTTGTCCTGACACTCCCATGACAATTGATTCTGACAAATACCTCACATACTTTACACTACAGCCATAAATCATATAAATCCTCCGTAAATCAGAGTTCATCCCTCATCGTGGCTCCCCTCCTCTAACAGGGGAGCAACCTGGTCTCAGAGTACTTCGTATTATTCTGTACGTAAATCTGAGACACTTCATTTAGTATGCTATACAAAAGGATGGTGGTTGGATGGGCTTTTAACGCGAATGTCTAGCAACCGAAAGGCTGCAAGTTCAAATCTCATCGCAGACAACTTTAGCATTTTACCTAAGTAGCAACCTTTCAACTACTTCCTACGTTTGAGCTACTTTGCAACTACTTATCACGTTAAATTTCCACCCAACCACCCTCCTTCCGGTTTTTTGTCTTAAGTAACCATCTGTCTTATGTAACCATACTAAACATAACATATCATACTAAATGGAGTGTTTTTTTTAATATATTTTTTATTTCACCTTTATTTAACCAGGTAGGCTAGTTGAGAACAAGTTCTCATTTACAATTACAACCTGGACAAGATAAAGCAAGGCAGTGTGACACAAACAACAACACAGAGTTACACATGGAATAAACAAGCGTACAGTCAATAATAACACAATAGAAAAAAATAAAGTCTATATGCAATGTGTGCAAATGGCGTGAGGAGGTAAGGCAATAAATAGGCCATAGAGCAGCAAAGTAATTACAATTTAGCAAATTAACACTGGAGTGATAGATGTGCAGATGATGTGCAAGTAGAAATACTGGTGTGCAAAATTGCAGAAAAGTAAATAAAAACAATATGGGGATGATGTAGGTAGATTGGATGGGCTATTTACAGATGGGCTATGTGTAGCAGCAGCGATCGGTTAGCTGCTCAGATAGCTGATGTTTAAAGATAGTGAGGGAGATATAAGTCTTCAACTTCAGTGATTTTTGCAATTCGTTCCAGTCATTGGCAGCAGAGAACTGGAACGAAAGGCGACCAAAGGAGGTGTTGGCTTTGGGGATGACCAGTGAGATATACCTGCTGGAGGGCGTGCTACGGGTGGGTGTTGTTATCGTGACCAGTGAGCTGAGATAAGGTGGAGCTTTACCTAGCATAGACTTATAGATGACCTAGAGCCAGTGGGTCTGGCCACGAATATGTAGCGAGGGCCAGTCGACGAGAGGCCACAGGTCGCAGTGGTGGTGGTATATGGGGCTTTGATGACAAAACGGATGGCACTGTGATAGACTGCATCCAGTTTGCTGAGGAGAGTGTTTGGGGCTATTTTGTAAATGACATCGCTGAAGTCAAGGATCGGTAGGATCGTCAGTTTTATGAGGGTATGTTTGGCGGCGTGAGTGAAGGAGGCTTTGTTGCGAATTAGGAAGCCGATTCTAGATTTAATTTTGGATTGGAGATGTTTAATATGAGTCTGGAAGGAGAGTTTACAGTCTAGCCAGATACCTAAGCATTTGTAGTTGTCCACACATTGTCAGAACCATCCAGAGTAGTGATGCTAGTCGGGCGAACGGGTGCGGGCAGCAGAGAAGGTACGGTGGGATTCGAAATGGCCAGTGATCTGTTTGTTAACTTGGCTTTCGAAGACTTTAGAAAGGCAGGGCAGGATGGATATAGGTCTATAACAATTTGGGTCTAGAGTGTCACCCCCTTTGAAGATGGGGATGACCGCGGCAGCTTTCCAATCTTTAGGGATCTCGGACGATACGAAAGAGATATTGAACAGACTGGTAATAGGGGTTTCAACAATGGCGGCAGATAGTTTTAGAAAGAAAGGGTCCAGATTGTCTCGCACAGCTGATTTGTTCGGGTCCAGGTTTTGCAGCTCTTTCAGAAGAACTGCTATATGGATTTGGGTGAAGGAGAAGCTGGGGTGGCTTGGGCAAGTAGCTGCGGGGGGTGTGGAGCTTTTGGCCGAGCTAGGGGTAGCCAGGAGGAAAGCATGGCCAGCCGTAGAAAAATGCTTATTGAAATTCTCGATTATCGTGGATTTATCGGTGGTAACATTGTTACCTAGCCTCAGTGCAGTGGGCAGCTGGGAGGAGGTGCTCTTATTCTCCATGGACTTTACAGTGTCCCAAAACTTTTTGGAGCAACAGGATGCAAACGTCTGTTTGAAAAAAGCTAGCCTTGGATTTTCATACAGAATAATACGAAGTGCTTGTGGTGCACGTTAGCTAACCCTTCCCCTAACCCTTACCTTAAACCTTTTAGCTAACCTTTCCCCTAACCCTAACCATAACATTAACCCTTTAACCTAACTCCTAAACTTAACCCTAACCCCAACCCCAACCGCTAGACTAGCTAATGTTAGCGAGCTCGGTAACGTTAGCCACCTAGCTAGAATTCGTAACATATCATGCAGTTACAAATCTATAACACATTGTACATTTTGCAAATTTGTAACATATAATACTAATTGTAATTGGTACCATATCATACGAAATGAGTGATGGACAGCCACAAATGAATTCATACCATACGAAACGTAACATATCATCCTACAGAATAATACGATATGCTCTGAGACCAGGTTGCCACAAGACACCCAGGGGAGAAAGTTCTCTTCAGTGGCCCTGAGGACAACCACCCCCGCCACCCATACACATACACAGACCACAGCTTCCCGCCCACCACAGTGGACCCCAGACACCTCAGACAGCCCAAACCAACAGAACATAAGCAGCCTGCTCTGCAGCATACTAACTGCACTTTCTCACAAAGACAAACTTAAATAATAACCCTATCACTCATTAATACCATTCCTTTGTGACATGCAATCTATTGTAATAGCAGTACAAAGTAAAAACACAATCACAAGGTAGTCTAGTATTATTTAAATGTATGTAGGGTAATCTGTTATCAAGATATTCACTGGCACCTGTAACAAGGCATGATTTTTAAGACTAGTTCTTCTTTATCCAGTGCAATCTTGTAGAGGTTGAAATATAACATCACTTTATATCCACATGTATTTATAAACACCGTTGCTATGTCTACAGTCCCTCAATACCACATAGGCTACAATTTTGATTGTACGGCTCCTGCTCTCTCCTCGTAGTTATTTTTAGCCCATTCGTCATACCGTTTTTAGACGCATTTCTATTCGCTTCGATTTTAAAACACGGCGCTCGCCTGACCCGAAGCCCTCTATCTGCCTTCGAGCAGGGTACTAAATTCACTTTACCGTTGCCAAATTGATCCAACCGAGTTTCTTCTCAACTCAACGTGGTTTTGTTGTACAGAAGGTAAGATAGCTAGTGTCAAATCCTTGCAATGAGATACAATAGTGCACCAGGTCGGTACAGTAGCAAACATGATCATGTTTTTAGTAGAGAATCTACTATTTTGAATCGGAATGTATTACTGTTATTTAGCCTATTACTGTCAACTCTAGCTTGGTCTGAACTTAATTGTATTTTATCACAGTTCAAAAGTGACTTCCATGTTTTCATTCATAGCCCACCTGTATCTTGCCACTTGCTTTTTTTATGTAAGAGGCTGTTTATTACATGATACAAAATGTTTTACTTAATAATAACCTAACTGAATTCATATTGCACATACTTCACATTACTCTGCATGAGCATAAACTACCCGATATTGTCCCCCTTAATTGTTTTACGCCGGTAGACAGATAAAATGCCATGCGCATTGATTCTGTCTCCAAGCAGTACCACAGCCAGACTATAAATAGACCAATGCCCACATGTATGATCTCACCACCAGACGTGACTGAAGTAACAATGAGTTAGCTGCCTGCAACAGTATCATCTCTGCTATTATCTCCACAGATAGATAGACATGGTGTTAAGCGGCTGACTTAAAAAGTGGTTGTTTAAATGCATTTACATAAGGTTTATATGGCCGGCTATGTTAGTAGAGGCTGCTGAGGGGTGGAATGGCATTAAATCCCTGGAAACTATGTGTTTGATGTATTTGATACCATTCCACTACCATTCTGCTCCAGTCATTACCACAAGCCTTTCCTCCCCAATTAAGGTGCCACCCACCTCATGTGGTGAGTGTGTGTGTGTGTGTACGTGTGTGTATGTGTATATGTGTGTGTGTGTGTACGTGTGTGTACGTGTGTGTGTGTGTGTGTGTGTGTGTGTGTGTGTGTGTGGCTTTACAATACACGCTATCAGTATATTAGTATTATCCCTTATCTAGATTGTTCACCTGTTGGTTACAGGGATGGTCCATTCTCATCAGCATCATAATATCTGTGGATCTCTTGTTCTACAGTCAACTTCTCTAGTCAAACAGCCAAAGAGCAAAGACAGGACAACAGCACAGAAGAAAAAATCAGCACAGTTATAAACCCACCACGGTCATCCTGGCTGATCGCCTACGAGCGTTACGTCTCACAGACAACCATACGACCAACAGATCCAGCTAGTGGTAAGTGACCCCCCCCCCCCCCCCATTCCCCCTACACAATAAAACAAAAACAGGATGTCAACATTGATTCCTTGCAATTTTAAAATATTTTTTCAGATTTGACTCTAAATCCAAGAGTGGACAGCTCAATTAAATATCAATCAGCATTGGCTGTAGGGATGTTGTGATATTGGTGAAAATGCATATTTGACTGTCTTGTTGACCCCAGTGTTTGAGTTGCCAAGTTTCCTATGGTAACTTATTGCAGACATGCTGCTAGATGGCTTTGATTCAATTTTTGAGTAAATTTCAGGTTTTATGAAGCTATTGTATCTGCCAATGTTCTGTCTCGAGGTGTCAGATGTTGACAAAAGCCAACTGTTATTTCGGCGTGGTAATGAGAACACACAGGAAGTGGGGGCTTGCCAGTATTCACTTGACATTTTCAACTGTGACAAGAACAAAATGCTCATGTGTTTTGATACGAAAGCCCTTCTCAGACCACGTGCAAACGACCCTTCAGTCTTTTCTCCACCTCATAATGTTGATGGTATTTTTACATCAGACTTTTTCTTGGCAGTGCGAGGGCTCACAGATGTCCACTCTGTGCTGTTCAGATGGCTTGAGGGGGCAGGTACCATCTGAGCTGTGTCATGGATGGACCGAGTCATTTTAACAGCTCCATGCACTTACAGTAGGTTTGACACAGTGCATCCTGATTGGCACCCTTTTCCCTATATAGTGCACTGCATTTGACAGAGCTAATAGAATAGGATGCCATTTGGGATGCAGCCTCAGTTTCATGGTACCAAAATGTTGCTTAGATTAAAACATTTTTTGGGATTAAATACAGAGGGACGAAACACGTTGATTTGACAGGTATTGTTAGTCACTTGTAGATTATGATAATGTACGTCCGTAGAGGTGTGGCCATATTACTAAGCACATTGGCAAGTCAGATCCAATGAGGCACAGCACAGTACGTGCTGCTAGTCAACACACACTGACAATACATTCATGTCTAGTTGGATATTTAACTTGTCGGTCCAATTCTGCGATAACACTGTGATTGCAAAGTGAATGTAATGTAATGTGTTTACTGAGTTTGATGATAATTGTTTATTGTTTTGACACATTGTACACAGGAAAGAATAATGCCTGTGAATGTGTTCATTCAACCAGTTAGAACAGCACTTGTTGAACATGGGCCCTGGTAAAAAAAAGTAGTGCACTGTCGAGTGCATAGAGTGCCATTTAGGACGTAGATATTGTTTCAAATGGGACTTGTTACAGTAAAGAGAAGTGTGCATTGCCTTGTAGTTTAGAGGGAATTGAAACTAAAGGCCTGTTGTTGAATGGCTTGGTCATCATAGTTTCTGTTCCACAAACACTCCTTTGATATAGTAGATGTCTCCATAGCAGGTTTGATTTGATGCCTTGTTATACAGTGTCTGGCTGTGTTTTCCCTCACATCTTACTGAAACCTGACCTGTAATGTAGTGAGGGACATGTAAGGGAACTGAAAGAAGAAATGCTGAACATTTTGTTCTTTTTATTATTCTCCTATTGATATGAAATGGCCTTTGGGAGCCCCCTTGTTGGCCTTTTCACCAAACTAATGACAGTTTTAAAGTGATGTGAGAGTGTAGGGTTTGAGAGTACTGAGGTTCACAACAGTGATGTGTCCAAAATGGCACCCTATTCCCCCCAGGGCTCTTGTCAAAAGTAGTTGCACTATATAGGGAATAGGGTGCCATTTGGGATGGAGGAAGAGGAAGTATGTATGATGACGCTGGTCAGAGGAATGATATACAGCACAGTAGTCAACAGTCATGTGCTTTATAACATGACTGTGTGAAAAATAACATTACTAATCGAAAAATGGGAAAATTGGGAGCAAAAAAAACAGATCATATTTTGCTATGTAATTATTGCCCGTATGCGAACCAAAATGAGAAGCTCTGACGTTAGTCATATTTCACACATTGAATTTCACACATTGAAAATGTGTGCCGTCAATTTAACCAGCATTTTCACCAACAGTAATCAGTTTTAACTTGACAAATTGAAATGCATTATAGAATCAGTTTCAACAACATAAAGCAGTTAACCTTATTACTGTAAGTTTCATACGTACAGTAGATATATAGGCAGTAACAATATAAATATGGCCATTTTTGACTAATAGAATGTGTTTATGGTCAATCAATATCCTACTATACATCAGACAGTTACTATACATCAGAGAGTTACTATACATCATACAGTTACTATACATCAGACAGTACAGTTACTATACATCAGAGAGTTACTATACATCAGACAGTTAATATACATCAGACAGTTAATATACATCAGACAGTTACTATACATCATACAGTTACTGTACATCAGACAGTTACTGTACATCAGACAGTTACTATACATCAGACAGTTACTGTACATCAGACAGTACAATTACTGTACATCAGACAGTTACTATACATCAGACAGTTACTATACATCATACAGTTACTGTACATCAGACAGTACAATTACTGTACATCAGACAGTTACTATACATCAGACAGTTACTATACATCATACAGTTACTATACATCATACAGTTACTATACATCAGACAGTTAATATACATCAGACAGTTACTATACATCAGACAGTTAATATACATCAGACAGTACAGTTACTATACATCAGACAGTTACTATACATCAGACAGTTACTATACATCAGACAGTACAGTTACTATACATCAGACAGTTACTATACATCAGACAGTACAATTACTATACATCAGACAGTTACTATACATCAGACAGTACAGTTACTATACATCAGACAGTTACTATACATCAGACAGTTACTATACATCATACAGTTACTATACATCAGACAGTTAATATACATCATACAGTTACTATACATCAGACAGTTACTATACATCAGACAGTACAGTTAATATACATCAGACAGTTACTATACACCAGACAGTTACTATACATCAGACAGTTACTATACATCAGACAGTTACTATACATCAGACAGTTACTATACATCAGACAGTTACTATACATCAGACAGTTACTATACATCAGACAGTACAGTTAATATACATCAGACAGTTACTATACATCAGACAGTTACTATACATCAGACAGTACAGTTACTATACATCAGACAGTACAGTTACTATACATCATACAGTTACTATACATCAGACAGTTACTATACATCATACAGTATAGTTAGTATACATCAGACACTATAGTTAGTATACGTCAGACAGTATAGTTAGTATACATCAGACAGTATAGTTACTATACATCAGACAGTATAGTTAGTATACATCAGACAGTATAGTTAGTATACATCAGACAGTATAGTTACTATACATCAGACAGTATAGTTAGTATACATCAAACAGTTACTATACATCAGACAGTACAGTTACTATACATCAGACAGTATAGTTAGTATACATCAGACACTATAGTTAGTATACGTCAGACAGTATAGTTAGTATACATCAGACAGTATAGTTACTATACATCAGACAGTATAGTTAGTATACATCAGACAGTATAGTTAGTATACATCAGACAGTATAGTTACTATACATCAGACAGTATAGTTAGTATACATCAGAAAGTTACTATACATCAGACAGTATAGTTAGTATACATCAGACAGTATAGTTAGTATACATCAGACAGTATAGTTACTATACATCAGACAGTATAGTTAGTATACATCAGACAGTTACTATACATCAGACAGTATAGTTAGTATACATCAGACAGTTACTATACATCAGACAGTATAGTTACTATACACCAGACTGTTACTATACATCAGACAGCTACTATACATCAGACAGTACAGTTGCTATACATCAGACAGTACAGTTGCTATACATCAGACAGTATAGTTACTATACACCAGACAATTACTATACATCAGACAGTTAATATACATCATACAGTTAGTATACATCAGACAGTACAGTTACTGTACATCAGACAGTTACTATACATCAGACAGTTGCTATACATCAGACAGTTACTATACATCAGACAATTACTATACATCAGACAGTACAATTACTATACATCAGACAGTTAATATACATCAGACAGTTACTATACATCAGACAGTTACTATACATCAGACAGTTACTATACATCAGACAGTACAATTACTATACATCAGACAGTTAATATACATCAGACAGTTACTATACATCAGACAGTTACTATACATCAGACAGTTACTATACATCAGACAGTACAATTACTATACATCAGACAGTTAATATACATCAGACAGTTACTATACATCAGACAGTACAGTTACTATACATCAGACAGTTAATATACATCAGACAGTTACTATACATCATACAGTTACTATACATCAGACAGTACAGTTGCTATACATCAGACAGTTACTATACATCAGACAGTTACTATACATCAGACAGTTACTATACATCAGACAGTACAATTACTATACATCAGACAGTTAATATACATCAGACAGTTACTATACATCAGACAGTACAGTTACTATACATCAGACAGTTAATATACATCAGACAGTTACTATACATCAGACAGATACTATACATCATACAGTTACTATACATCAGACAGTACAGTTGCTATACATCAGACAGTTACTATACATCAGACAATTACTATACATCAGACAGTACAATTACTATACATCAGACAGTTAATATACATCATACAGTTACTATACATCAGACAGTTACTATACATCAGACAGTTAATATACATCAGACAGTACAGTTGCTATACATCAGACAGTACAGTTACTATATATCAGATAGTTTCTTTACATCATACAGTACAGTTACTATACATCAGACAGTTACTATACATCAGACAGTATAGTTAGTATACATCAGACAGTATAGTTAGTATACATCAGACAGTATAGTTACTATACATCAGACAGTATAGTTACTATACATCAGACAGTATAGTTAGTATACATCAGACAGTTACTATACATCAGACAGTACAGTTACTATACATCAGACAGTATAGTTAGTATACATCAGACAGTATAGTTACTATACATCAGACAGTATAGTTAGTATACATCAGACAGTACAGCTACTATACATCAGACAGTGTAGTTAGTATACACATCAGACAGTTACTAGACATCAGACAGTATAGTTAGTATACATCAGACAGTATAGTTAGTATACATCAGACAGTTACTATACATCAGACAGTATAGTTACTATACATCAGACAGTTACTATACATCAGACAGTATAGTTAGTATACATCAGACAGTTACTATACATCAGACAGTATAGTTACTATACACCAGACTGTTACTATACATCAGACAGTATAGTTAGTATACATCAGACAGTTACTATACATCAGACAGTATAGTTACTATACACCAGACTGTTACTATACATCAGACAGTATAGTTAGTATACATCAGACAGTTACTATACATCAGACAGTATAGTTAGTATACATCAGACAGTTATTATACATCAGACAGTATAGTTACTATACACCAGTCTGTTACTATACATCAGACAGTACAGTTGCTATACATCAGACAGTTAGTATACATCAGACAGTACAGTTGCTATACATCAGACAGTTATTATACATCAGACAGTATAGTTACTATACACCAGACTGTTACTATACATCAGACAGTACAGTTGCTATACATCAGACAGTTAGTATACATCAGACAGTATAGTTAGTATACATCAGACAGTTACTATACATCAAACAGTACAGTTACTATACATCAGACAGTTAATATACATCAGACAATTACTATACATCAAACAGTATAGTTAGTATACATCAGACAGTTACTATACATCAAACAGTACAGTTACTATACATCAGACAGTTACTATACATCAAACAGTACAGTTACTATACATCAGACAGTTAATATACATCAGACAATTACTATACATCAGACAGTTACTATACATCAGACAGTATAGTTACTATACACCAGACTGTTACTATACATCAGACAGTATAGTTAGTATACATCAGACAGTTACTATACATCAGACAGTATAGTTACTATACACCAGACTGTTACTATACATCAGACAGTATAGTTAGTATACATCAGACAGTTACTATACATCAGACAGTATAGTTAGTATACATCAGACAGTTATTATACATCAGACAGTATAGTTACTATACACCAGACTGTTACTATACATCAGACAGTACAGTTGCTATACATCAGACAGTTAGTATACATCAGACAGTACAGTTGCTATACATCAGACAGTTATTATACATCAGACAGTATAGTTACTATACACCAGACTGTTACTATACATCAGACAGTACAGTTGCTATACATCAGACAGTTAGTATACATCAGACAGTATAGTTAGTATACATCAGACAGTTACTATACATCAAACAGTACAGTTACTATACATCAGACAGTTAATATACATCAGACAATTACTATACATCAAACAGTATAGTTAGTATACATCAGACAGTTACTATACATCAAACAGTACAGTTACTATACATCAGACAGTTACTATACATCAAACAGTACAGTTACTATACATCAGACAGTTAATATACATCAGACAATTACTATACATCAGACAGTTACTATACATCAGACAGTACAGTTACTATACATCAGACAGTTACTATACATCAGACAGTTACTATACATCAGACAGTTACTATACATCAGACAGTACAGTTACTATACATCAGACAGTTACTATACATCAGACAGTTACTATACATCAGACAGTACAGTTACTATACATCAGACAGTTACTATACATCAGACAGTACAGTTACTATACATCAGACAGTTAATATACATCATACAGTTACTATACATCATACAGTTACTGTACATCAGACAGTATAGTTACTATACACCAGACTGTTACTATACATCAGACAGTTACTATACATCAGACAGTTACTATACATCAGACAGTTGCTATACATCAGACAGTTACTATACATTAGACAGTTACTATACATCAGACAGTTACTATACATCAGACAGTTACTATACATCAGACAGTTGCTATACATCAGACAGTTACTATACATTAGACAGTTACTATACATCAGACAGTTACTATACATCATACAGTTACTATACACCAGACAGTTACTATACATCATACAGTTAGTATACATCAGACAGTTAATATACATCAGACAGTTACTATACATCAGACAGTACAGTTACTGTACATCAGACAGTTACTATACATCAGACAGTTACTATACATCAGACAGTTACTATACATCAGACAGTTAATATACATCAGACAGTTACTGTACATCAGACAGTTACTATACATCAGACAGTTACATTACATCAGACAGTTAATATACATCAGACAGTTACTATACATCAGACAGTTACTATACATCAGACAGTTACTATACATCAGACAGTTACTATACATCAGACAGTTACTATACATCAGACAGTTACTGTACATCAGACAGTACAGTTACTATACATCAGACAGTATAGTTACTATACATCAGACAGTTACTGTACATCAGACAGTACAGTTACTATACATCAGACAGTACAGTTGCTATGCATCAGACAGTACAGTTGCTATACATCAGACAGTTACTATACATCATACAGTTACTATACATCAGACAGTTACTATACATCAGACAGTACAGTTACTATACATCAGACAGTTACTATACATCAGACAGTTACTATACATCAGACAGTTGCTATACATCAGACAGTTACTATACATCAGACAGTTACTATACATCAGACAGTACAGTTACTATACATCAGACAGTTACTATACATCAGACAGTTACTATACATCAGACAGTACAGTTACTATACATCAGACAGTTACTATACATCAGACAGTACAGTTACTATACATCAGACAGTACAGTTACTATACATCAGACAGTTACTATACATCAGACAGTACAGTTACTATACATCAGACAGTACAGTTACTATACATCAGACAGTTACTATACATCAGACAGTACAGTTACTATACATCATACAGTTACTATACATCAGACAGTTACTATACATCAGACAGTACAGTTACTATACATCAGACAGTTACTGTACATCAGACAGTACAGTTACTATACATCAGACAGTACAGTTGCTATGCATCAGACAGTACAGTTGCTATACATCAGACAGTTACTATACATCATACAGTTACTATACATCAGACAGTTACTATACATCAGACAGTACAGTTACTATACATCAGACAGTTACTATACATCAGACAGTTACTATACATCAGACAGTTGCTATACATCAGACAGTTACTATACATCAGACAGTTACTATACATCAGACAGTACAGTTACTATACATCAGACAGTTACTATACATCAGACAGTTACTATACATCAGACAGTACAGTTACTATACATCAGACAGTTACTATACATCAGACAGTACAGTTACTATACATCAGACAGTACAGTTACTATACATCAGACAGTTACTATACATCAGACAGTACAGTTACTATACATCAGACAGTACAGTTACTATACATCAGACAGTTACTATACATCAGACAGTACAGTTACTATACATCATACAGTTACTATACATCAGACAGTTACTATACATCAGACAGTACAGTTACTATACATCAGACAGTTACTATACATCAGACAGTTACTATACATCAGACAGTTACTATACATCAGACAGTTACTATACATCAGACAGTTACTATACATCAGACAGTTACTATACATCAGACAGTTACTATACATCAGACAGTACAGTTGCTATGCATCAGACAGTACAGTTGCTATACATCAGACAGTTACTATACATCAGACAGTACAGTTGCTATACATCAGACAGTACAGTTGCTATACATCAGACAGTTACTATACATCAGACAGTTACTATACATCAGACAGTACAGTTGCTATACATCAGACAGTACAGTTGCTATACATCAGACAGTACAGTTGCTATACATCAGACAGTTGCTATACATCAGACAGTTACTATACATCAGACAGTACAGTTACTATACATCAGACAGTTACTATACATCAGACAGTTACTATACATCAGACAGTTACTATACATCAGACAGTTGCTATGCATCAGACAGTACAGTTGCTATACATCAGACAGTTACTATACATCAGACAGTACAGTTGCTATACATCAGACAGTTACTATACATCAGACAGTACAGTTGCTATACATCAGACAGTTACTATACATCAGACAGTACAGTTACTATACATCAGACAGTTACTATACATCAGACAGTTACTATACATCAGACAGTTACTATACATCAGACAGTTACTATACATCAGACAGTTGCTATGCATCAGACAGTACAGTTGCTATACATCAGACAGTTACTATACATCAGACAGTACAGTTGCTATACATCAGACAGTTACTATACATCAGACAGTACAGTTACTATACATCAGACAGTTACTATACATCAGACAGTACAGTTGCTATACATCAGACAGTACAGTTGCTATACATCAGACAGTACAGTTGCTATACATCAGACAGTTGCTATACATCAGACAGTTACTATACATCAGACAGTACAGTTACTATACATCAGACAGTTACTATACATCAGACAGTTACTATACATCAGACAGTTACTATACATCAGACAGTTACTATACATCAGACAGTTGCTATGCATCAGACAGTACAGTTGCTATACATCAGACAGTTACTATACATCAGACAGTACAGTTACTATACATCAGACAGTACAGTTACTATACATCAGACAGTTACTATACATCAGACAGTACAGTTGCTATACATCAGACAGTTACTATACATCAGACAGTACAGTTACTATACATCAGACAGTTACTGTACATCAGACAGTACAGTTACTATACATCAGACAGTACAGTTACTATACATCAGACAGTTACTATACATCAGACAGTAGAGTTGCTATACATCAGACAGTTACTATACATCAGACAGTAGAGTTGCTATACATCAGACAGTTACTATACATCAGACAGTACAGTTACTATACATCAGACAGTTGCTATACATCAGACAGTACAGTTGCTATACATCAGACAGTACAGTTGCTATACATCAGACAGTACAGTTGCTATACATCATACAGTTGCTATACATCAGACAGTTACTATACATCAGACAGTTACTATACATCAGACAGTATAGTTACTATACATCAGACAGTACAGTTGCTATACATCAGACAGTTACTATACATCAGACAGTACAGTTACTATACATCAGACAGTTGCTATACATCAGACAGTACAGTTGCTATACATCAGACAGTACAGTTGCTATACATCAGACAGTACAGTTACTATACATCAGACAGTTACTATACATCAGACAGTTACTATACATCAGACAGTTACTATACATCAGACAGTATAGTTACTATACATCAGACAGTACAGTTACTATACATCAGACAGTTGCTATACATCAGACAGTACAGTTACTATACATCAGACAGTTACTATACATCAGACAGTTACTATACATCAGACAGTTACTATACATCAGACAGTATAGTTACTATACATCAGACAGTACAGTTACTATACATCAGACAGTTACTATACATCAGACAGTTACTATACATCAGACAGTACAGTTACTATACATCAGACAGTACAGTTGCTATACATCAGACAGTAGAGAGACTATATGTGTACGTTATGCTGTATATTGTAGTACATTGTTGTCATTTGGGAATAGAGATTTCTATAGAGGGCAATTGAAAGGCTTGTAGGCTGTGGTAGTTGTTCTGTTTAATTCTGAGATGAATCCTCAGCATGCCATTAGGTTACCAGGCAACAGTGTGCTCTTCTGTCAAATGCTTCTTGTATTTATTTATTTACCTACTTAGCATTTAGTTATGAGGGCAGGAAGTAAATGGTTTCATGCCTGTCTGGCAATAAACAAGAATATTAGCTATATGCCAACAAATCACTTGATAAACTGTGTCATGCGCTTATGATAAAATATAATGTAGTTTTCCATTCAAGCTATGTACTTTTCACAGTATCTCCTCAGAAATGATTGAGGCTGAAAACATCTCTCCATAACTTTTCATAAATGCATGTTTTATACAGAACATTTCACCTACTTTGCAGTACAATTTGATACAGGATACAGGACGCGTACTCAGAGCGCTGACTAGTTGGCAAGTATCTTTTTCAATCTCTCCCTGACCCAGTCTGTAATACCTACATGTTTCAAGGAGACCACCATAGTCCCTGTACCCAAGAACGCCAAGGTAACCTGTCTAAATGACTATCGCCCCGTAGAAATCACATCTATAGCCATGAAATGCTTTGAAAGGCTGGTCATGGCTCAGATCAACACCCATCCCAGACACCCTGGACCCACTCCAATTCGCATACTGTCCCAACAGATTCATAGATGACGCAATCCCCCCCCACACACACACACACGGACACTATTTTTCCTACCTAAATGTACATATTACAGATGTAGGATCTTCATTTATTTGATCACCTACTTTACCTGCAAAACAATGTGATACATGATAGTAATAGCTTTCCTATAATGAGTAAGTTATGTATACATTATGGTATATATGCTGTTTATAGGGATTTGGGACTGTTGATATGTAGTGCTCGGCAGGGACAGATTGGGACTGTTGATATGTAGTGCTCGGCAGAGCCAGATTGGGACATTTAATGTGTAGTGCTCGGCAGGGCCAGATTGGGACATTTAATGTGTAGTGCTCGGCAGAGCCAGATTGGGACATTTAATGTGTAGTGCTCGGCAGGGCCAGATTGGGACTGTTGATATGTAGTTCTTGGCAGGGCCAGATTGGGACTGTTGATATGTAGTTCTTGGCAGGGACAGATTGGGACTATTGATATGTTGTCCTTGGCAGGGCCAGATTGGGACTGTTGATATGTAGTGCTGGGCAGGGCCAGATTGGGACTATTGATATGTAGTGCTGGGCAGGGACAGATTGGGACTATTGATATGTAGTGCTTGGCAGGGCCAGATTTGGACTGTTGATATCTAGTGCTGGGCAGGGCCAGATTGGACTGTTGATATGTAGTGCTGGGCAGGGCCAGATTGGGACTGTTGATATGTAGTGCTGGGCAGGGCCAGATTTGGACTGTTGATATGTTGTGCTGGGCAGGGACAGATTGGGACTGTTGATATGTTGTCCTTGGCAGGGCCAGATTTGGACTGTTGATATGTAGTTCTTGGCAGGGACAGATTGGGACTATTGATATGTTGTCCTTGGCAGGGCCAGATTGGGACTGTTGATATCTAGTGCTGGGCAGGGCCAGATTGGACTGTTGATATGTAGTGCTGGGCAGGGCCAGATTGGGACTGTTGATATGTAGTGCTGGGCAGGGCCAGATTGGGACTGTTGATATGTAGTGCTGTGCAGGGCCAGATTGGGACTGTTGATATGTAGTTCTGGGCAGGGACAGATTGGGACTGTTGATATGTAGTGCTGGGCAGGGCCAGATTGGGACTGTTGATATGTAGTGCTGGGCAGGGCAAGATTGGGACTGTTGATATGTAGTTCTGGGCAGGGACAGATTGGGACTGTTGATATGTAGTGCTGGGCAGGGCCAGATTGGGACTGTTGATATGTAGTGCTGGGCAGGGCAAGATTGGGACAGTTAATGTGTAGTGCTTGGCAGGGCCAGATTGGGACACTTAATATGTACTGTATTGCCAGATTGGGAAGAAGTGGAGACAGACAGAGGCTCAGAGAAAGGAGGAAGGCTGAGAGGTGAGAGACAGGTTTATAGTGCATGGCCTCAGAGGTTTGGGTTGCATCTCAAATGGCACCCTGTTCCCTATTTAGTGCACTACTTTTGACCTTGGCTAAAATCAGTTCTGGTCAAAAGTAGTGCACTATATCAGGAATAGGGTGCCATTTGGGACGTATCCTCTTGGGCTGTCTATATTTGGCTTTTATGCTCTGATGTGTTCTGATTACATTTTGTCTGTCTGAGGGATGTCAGCATCCCTCCTATCTTGCTACAGTATAATGTTAGCAGGGGATAACAGAGAAATGAACGGCTGTTTTCAGAGCATGAAAAATGCAGCTGGGTCAAGTGGGCGAGGGTCCTGAGTATATTAATCTACTGTATGTGTGTGTGTGCGCAAGTGTGTGTGTTTGTGTATGCATTATGTGTGTGTGTGAGGTTAAAGAGAGGCATGTGGTGTGGAGCGCTGGAGTCTATCTCAGTGTGTTTTCATGATAGGAACACCAGAGACGTGGTGTGGAGCGCTGGAGTCTATCTCAGTGTGTTATCATGATAGGAACACCAGAGACGTGGTGTGGAGCGCTGGAGTCTATCTCAGTGTGTTGTCATGATAGGAACACCAGAGACGTGGTGTGGAGCGCTGGAGTCTATCTCAGTGTGTTGTCATGATAGGAACACCAGAGACGTGGTGTGGAGCGCTGGAGTCTATCTCAGTGTGTTGTCATGATAGGAACACCAGAGACGTGGTGTGGAGCGCTGGAGTCTATCTCAGTGTGTTGTCATGATAGGAACACCAGAGACGTGGTGTGGAGAGCTGGAGTCTATCTCAGTGTGTTATCATGATAGGAACACCAGAGACGTGGTGTGGAGCGCTGGAGTCTATCTCAGTGTGTTGTCATGATAGGAACACCAGAGACGTGGTGTGGAGCGCTGGAGTCTATCTCAGTGTGTTGTCATGATAGGAACACCAGAGACGTGGTGTGGAGCGCTAGAGTCTATCTCAGTGTGTTGTCATGATAGGAACACCAGAGACGTGGTGTGGAGCGCTGGAGTCTATCTCAGTGTGTTGTCATGATAGGAACACCAGAGACATGGTGTGGCGCGCTGGAGTCTATCTCAGTGTGTTGTCATGATAGGAACACCAGAGACGTGGTGTGGAGCGCTGGAGTCTATCTCAGTGTGTTGTCATGATAGGAACACCAGAGACATGGTGTGGAGCACTGGAGTCTATCTCAGTGTGTTGTCATGATAGGAACACCAGAGACGTGGTGTGGAGCGCTGGAGTCTATCTCAGTGTGTTGTCATGATAGGAACACCAGAGACGTGGTGTGGAGCGCTGGAGTCTATCTCAGTGTGTTGTCATGATAGGAACACCAGAGACGTGGTGTGGAGAGCTGGAGTCTATCTCAGTGTGTTGTCATGATAGGAACACCAGAGACGTGGTGTGGAGAGCTGGAGTCTATCTCAGTGTGTTGTCATGATAGGAACACCAGAGATGTGGTGTGGAGCGCTGGAGTCTATCTCAGTGTGTTGTCATGATAGGAACACCAGAGACGTGGTGTGGAGCGCTGGAGTCTATCTCAGTGTGTTGTCATGATAGGAACACCAGAGATGTGGTGTGGAGCGCTGGTCAGGTGATCTAGAGGTTACACTGCTGCTACCTACAGCACATCTACAGTACTGTGTTGGAGTGGATTTGAATACGGCCTTCTAACATAATGTCTCTCTTAACTTCCTGTCCTTTTGTCACTGTCTCTAGACAACAATTCTTATTCGTATTATATATACATATATTATAAATACATTAGCTATATGCCATACATACAGTACATTATCTACGTATATCCCAAATGGCACCCTATTCCCTATATAGTGCACTACTGATGTGGGATGAAACCTTAGAAGACATCTAATTCTGACACTGCGGTTTTGCTAGTGGAGAACATTCTACACAGTACTGTATGTAGGGTAACTCATCCCTCAGTGTTGTTAGTGGAGAACATTCTACACAGTACTGTATGTAGGGCAACTCATCCCTCAGTGTTGTTAGTGGAGAACATTCTACACAGTACTGTATGTAGGGTAACTCATCCCTCAGTTTTGTTAGTGGAGAACATTCCACACAGTACTGTATGTAGGGTAACTCATCCCTCATTTCCAGTCATGTTCCTCACTCCTCTACTCCAATGTTCCCCACGCAACATCACCTGCAGCTGGAGCCACACTGAGGGAGAGAGGGTCAGAGCAGTCCTTACAGACATACCACGACATTTCTCCTACAACAGCTTCTCTTTTATAAATGAGTGGGCAGTGCTGTACTGTTGTATAGCCTAGTTGGAGGAATGTTGATACTCCCCATTGCACTTACCGGGGGAGTAGCCTTGCGCCACAGAGGGGCTCTCTCAGTCACTCAGACAGGCTGCAGCTGAGAGGTGGGCTGGGGGACTGGGGCTGGGGGACCTGGCTGGCTGGGGTTTTAGCCTGGGTTACATCCCAAATGGCACCCTATTCCCCGGGCCTGGTCATAAGCAGTGTTTTATAAAGAATTGGGTGCCATTTGGGACGCAACCTAAGCCTCCCTCTATTTGTTTCCATTTCCTGTCCCAGTGCATGCTGGGCCATGAATCATTCATGTCTCATCCTGTATGGATGAGAAATGGAATAATTTAAAGAGGCTGTCGCAAGTGTTTATGTTAGATTAATGTGTTTTTTGTCTTTTTTTTTGGTTTGTTTAATTTTAAACTACAATTTGACTTCAACTTTATTTGACAAACAATGTCTGCTATGTCACTGTATTTTCATATACTTTCATGTATTCTAATGCTGAAAGGCTTTTTCTAAATAAAATGTCAGTATACATGTGAAATTGTAAAAAAATAGAAAAACACACTTTTCAATGACGTGCGCCCCATAAATAGACCGGTGGCCGACCCATAAATAGACCGGTGGCCGACCCATAAATAGACCGGTGGCCGACCCATAAATAGACCGGTGGCCGACCCATAAATAGACCGGTGGCCGACCCATAAATAGACCGGTGGCCGACCCATAAATAGACCGGTGGCCAACCCATGTGGAGCTTGTTGTTTACGTTGCCCAGTCAAAGCAGCAAAGAGGCTCAATGTGTAGCAAGTGTGTAGCAGAGTTCACTAATGCAATGAAACTTGGAATAAAATGACGGAATGAAAAGTTTGTGAAATGAACAGGAGTAGGCTACAACGAGCAATCAACAGGTAGGCTGTTGATTTACCTGAATGGGGTTGTGGTTTATATGAATGGGGTTGTGGTTTATATGAATGGGGTTGTGGTTTATATGAATGGGGTTGTGGTTTATATGAATGGGGTTGTGGTTTATATGAATGGGGTTGTGGTTTATATGAATGGGGTTGTGGTTTACCTGAATGGAGTTGTGGTTTATATGAATGGGGTTGTGGTTTATATGAATGGGGTTGTGGTTTAAATTAATGGGGTTGTGGTTTATATGAATGGGGTTGTGGTTTATATGAATGGGGTTGTGGTTTATATGAATGGGGTTGTGGTTTATATGAATGGAGTTGTGGTTTATCTGAATGGGGTTGTGGTTTATATGAATGGGGTTGTGGTTTATATGAATGGAGTTGTGGTTTATATGAATGGGGTTGTGGTTTATATGAATGGGGTTGTGGTTTACCTGAATGGAGTTGTGGTTTATATGAATGGGGTTGTGGTTTATGTGAATGGAGTTGTGGTTTATATGAATGGAGTTGTGGTTTATATGAATGGGGTTGTGGTTTATATGAATGGGGTTGTGGTTTACCTGAATGGAGTTGTGGTTTATATGAATTGGGTTGTGGTTTATGTGAATGGAGTTGTGGTTTATATGAATGGAGTTGTGGTTTATATGAATGGGGTTGTGGTTTATATGAATGGAGTTGTGTTTTATATGAATGGGGTTGTGGTTTATATGAATGGAGTTGTGGTTTATCTGAATGGGGTTGTGGTTTATATGAATGGAGTTGTGGTTTATATGAATTGGGTTGTGTTTTATATGAATGGGGTTGTGGTTTATATGAATGGGGTTGTGGTTTACCTGAATGGAGTTGTGGTTTATATGAATGGGGTTGTGGTTTATGTGAATGGGGTTGTGGTTTATTTGAATGGGGTTGTGGTTTTACTGAATGGGGTTGTGGTTTATCCGAATGGGCGCAGCATGTAGCTTCAATTAGCCTAGCTAGCTATACTGTGTAGCTAGCTTCTCTAGGCTACTCCAGTCAAGACAGGCACTGTTATATGGGATGATAAATAACGTTGTGGCTGCTACAAGTTATTAAGTCTTGGCTGTCGCCGAGTTGCCTTGGCTACAGCGTCTCCCTCTCTCTCCCTCCATCTGCACGCTCCCATCTCACAAACCCCGGCCCCTCCGCAGCTGCAGCAATAGAGAGCAAGCCTCTCTCCCTAGTGCAGCAGTGCTCAGATTTGATGTGTGCATAAATGTGAGAAGTAAGTATATGCGACCAGGTATTGAATGTGCCCAGGAGACAGCCACCTTAGGGCCAGGGCCAGGGCCAGCTCCGTCATGACTCCAATGGTCGGCCAATCCAAGCAGATTATTCATGATGACAATATAAATATGTACAACAACAAAATAACAACTTAAAAGCATTCCCATCTTCAGAGGTGGACTAACACAAAGAAAGGCCTCTGAGAAGTTTCCAACCTCCTCTCTCTCCCGGACTGACAATCATCTTCATTGGCAGCACCTGTGTGCAAATAAAAGCTTGGCTCAGCAGATAGACCATTTTAGTGCTGCCACCTGGGGATGGAGTGTGGAAGTGTATCATGGTAGTGTGTTTGTCTATAACACCAACCTTCCCCCCCATATCATAACAAGGGCCTGTAGAGATTCAGAAAGCCCTTGCCCAATATCCTCTTCTCCCAGTTAGTCAGAAAGCCCTTGCCCAAGATCCTCTTCTCCCAGTTAGTCAGAAAGCCCTTGCCCAATATCCTCTTCTCCCAGTTAGTCAGCCACTCCCGTCTGTCCTGTAAAAACATGGAGCCCAGGTTGGTGATGACTTGGATCTTCAGAATGATGTGATGCTGTCACTGAGACGTCAACTGATCCTGATGGCAGAAACAGACCCTCAACAGACTTGACAGAGTCACGAGGTGTCACTCCTCCCCATCTCGTCCCATCAGCCACTGGGGTGCCCGTTTTCCCCTGGGCTGCCACGCTCTGTGTCCAAAGGGGCTGTCTTTGTTGTCTTCTTTCATCTGACAGGGGTACCTGCCACCTCGCCTGAAGCAGCCAGACCCCATCCTGTGAGTTATGGGGCCTGTGAGTTATGCCACTCCCCCCACCTGGCGTGAAATGTGCAGAACAAACTGGTGGGGGATTACACAGGGATTGGACACACTGACTCTGACTGGCCCTGGAGATCCAAGGATATAAGAGTCCCCCCACAACCCCTCGTAAAGACCCTCTGTCCAGATAGGTGTGAAAGAGGTTACCAGCCCATCTGTTTCCTCAACATGATCTTCCTCCCTTTGAGGTGACAACCTGGGATCATCCTCTGCTTTCTCTCGTTTAACTGGGTGTGCTCCGACGGTCTGACCTTCTCCACCAGGACATTGACTGAATTGACCATTTCCCAGAAGCGGTGGAGAACCCAATGAGGAAGATCCATCGTGTTCACATTAAAGGCAAAGGAAAATGTCAATCAATCATGTATATTGTAGAGAGAGGAGAGAAATGTGTTAAAGGCTTCTGAAGTTATTGGAAAGGAAAGAAGAAAGGTTTTCTATAAACACCAAGAATGTGGTGCATTTCAACATCAGTTAGCATCATCAGCAGGCAGAGCAGAAACACGATAGCATGAAAAGGCTCTTTTGATCTTTAGCGTTTTCCCCTCAGTTTCTGATTTCTCTTTTCTATGTTCAGAATGTTAAAAGGTACACTGGCTTATTCTGACATGCCGTGTTTAGTACAGGGAACAGGGTTGAAATGTTTGATGAAATCTTCTCTTTTTTCATCATGTTGTTTGTTCTGTGGCTCAACAGATTTGTCACACGTTGCATGTGTTTTAGGCAGTAGAGGCATAAAACTGAAATATCTCCCATTCAGCTTCATCAGATCCCATAGCTCTGAGACGAATGTAATGGTTTTTGTTGCTCCCAGTCTGTGGATGTTAGGGATATCAGTCTAAAGCTTGTTAGTCCCAGTGTTATTACTGGGGCTGGGTTGAAAAGTCAACATGGTTGTTACTGGATCTGAGATGAAAGGAGAGGTCAGCGACGTTGCAGCCGCTCCCAAACACAGCATGGGGTGTGTGTGTGCGTGCATGTGTGTGTGGTGTCTGTTTATCTGTGTGTGTGTGTGTGTGTATGTGTGCATGTGTGTGTGTTGTCTTTACTGCAGGGTGGGACATTTTTTTGCAGGTAAGTAATGCATTCACAGTGTACCTCCAGGGGGCACTGTTGCAGAGGGATTTGGGTTTCTATCCCAGATGGACCCACTGTCCTACCTATCGTTACCCTTATGCACCTTGTACACTAGCAGGTGGTGCCGCGCTGTGAAACACCGCTTCCCATTCATTTTCAATGGAAGGAAAGCGGTGAGAAGCGGAGAGGGCGGGGGATCTTTGTGCGGAGGGTAGGTGGCAGTGAAAATGTTCAACATTTCCCAACTTCATGCACATCACCAGCGACGACCACTGGGCGATGACCAATCATATTGACTGGTTCCCATTACCAAGTTGATGCTAGGAGACCCAAGGCTGGAGACTTTATTCAGCAAAGATGGCTGACAAAAATACTAGGATGGGAGCAAATGTAAGTAATTATAACGTCATAGCATATCATGCAAAAAAAATGTACAATTGAGAGGAATATGTTACTTAATGTAGAGACAAACGATTATGTATTTTTTTTGTCATTAAGTTAATTTATGAAAATCACTATTTAGCAAGCTATCTGACTAGCTAACATTAGCCAGCTAGCTGACTAGCTAACATTAGCCAGCTAGCTGGCTAGCTCTATGGGTGTTGTGACATGAGTATGAAATTGTAATTCTAGTTGTTTAATGTTTTATCGACTCCTGAAACAACCAGCAAACCAGGCTGTCGTCTTGTGAAACAGTGGATGTAAAGAATATACCTAGCTAAAGCATTTACTGCAAATGTAATGTACAATTGTGTACGCTTGCCTTGCTAATATTGTCCATACAATGAGGCCAAGGTAACGTAGCTAGCTAGCTATTTTCTTGCTTATTGTGCAGTGGAGGATAAAATTACCTGTATGCCTATGGATGTGTAGCTAGCTATGTAGCCGATCTGTGTATCGATCCAAAAACTTTTGGAATACATATTTGTTCAGAACCTAGTGATGCGCCTCAGCTATCAGTGTAGGCCGTCATTGTAAATAAGAATTTGTTCTTAACTGACTTGCCTAGTTAAATAAAGGTTAAATAAATAAAAATAAATACAAAATCATAGCCAGTTGTATCAACTTCAAAACAGTCTTAATGACATTAATGAAGCTTATGGATTGAGTAGAATGTAATATAACTTTGTGCCAAGCATGCAAGTTGTATGTATATATGTAGTTATTACCATGCATGAGATCCCCACATTGTAGCAGTGGTGTAAAGTACTTAAGTAAAAATATTTAAAGTACTAATTAATTTGTTTTTGGGGGTATCTGTACATTATTAATTTATATTTTTGCCAAGTTTTACTTTTACTTCACTACATTCCTAAAAAAATAATGTACTTTTTACTCCATACATTTTCCCTGACACCCAAAAGTACTCGTTACAATTTGACAGGAAAATGGTCCAATTCACACACTTATCAAGAGAACATCCCTGGTCATCTCTGTTGCTTCTGATCTGGGGGACTCACTAAACACAAGTGTTTTGTTTGTAAATTATGTCTTAGTGTTGAAGTGTGCCCATTTTTTTAAATGGTGCCGTCTGGTTTGATTAATATAAGGAATTTAAAATGGTGCCGTCTGGTTTGATTAATATAGTATATTTAAAACCAAATACTTCTAGACTTTTACTCAAGTTGTATTTTACTGGGTGACTTTCACTTTTACTTTTTCATTTTCTATTAAGGTATCTATACTTTTACTCAAGTATGACAATTGAGTACTTTTTCCACCACTGTATTGTAGCCTGTACATTTAATATATTCACTGATCATATACTCTACCTTGGCAACTAAAGGTGCAGTTCAAGTATTTCATTAATTAATTAACCTTTATTTAACTAGGCAGGTCAGTTAAGAACACATTCTTATTTTCAATGACGGCCTAGGAACAGTGGGTTAACTGCCTTGTTCAGGGGCAGAACGACAGATTTTTACCTTGTCAGCTCGGGGATTTGATCTTGCAACCTTCCGGTTACTAGTCCAACGCCTGTGAGATTATTTTTCAGTCATATCCAATACCAAGAGTATCAAATTTCAGTATTTGAATGATGCTGTGTCTGCATGTATGTATTACAATTATACACTTCAACAGTGTTTACCGCTCCTGGTTCTGGGACATCAATGGTTACACATTGTAACTATCAAATAGACTAGAACCAGGATTTAACTAGGTATAGGCTGATTTGTAATTCATATATACAGAAATATAATTGATAAAACAGTACACTACACTTCCTATGCATCATGTAAATTCTCTAAAACCGGTTCATCTCAGTATCTAATTTCCCTCATCTGCATTTATCTGATAAACACAGGATAGGTGTAGTACTTCATCAAATTAGAGACTTAATTTAAACCAGTAGAGAATGTGAAACGCTTTATTGAAAGAAGTTCATTATCCAAGTGTTATAAATATGTAATACATGCATTATAAATATTATACTTGTAATATTATTTTATAAATACAAGTTCAATCTGTACTTCAGTGCACATCTGTTGTGCATTATAAATACAGAGGAAGAAAGAGGAGGTGGGGAGAGAGATGTAAAAGACAGAAAGGGAAAGAGGTAAGAACAGAGGAACAGGGAAGACAGAATATGATTAATGAATCACATTGCTACCCTAATATTCTCTCAGTTCATCACAATTACATAAAAGTGTCTCTAGTGGTGTCTCCAAACCAGCCTATGGCTCCCAGTCGACCTGAATGTGATCTTAAGAGCGGGTGAGGTGGCGATGACAGGACTCGGGGTTGGCATCCTCTCTCACATCAAAACATACCTGCAGTCGAGAGACCGATGGAGAGAGAGAGAGAGAGAGATAGCATGTTTAAGTCTTGTGTTTTTTTTATTCTAACACTGTCAGTCATCATAATCATCAGGAGGTGAAATGCAAAACTGACTTTGGGGACTACCACATCTCTATCTGTATTTCATTGTAAAGCATTTGTTTAATAATACTTCCTGTTGACCCGACCAAGTGACCTCTCACCTCTGATCATGCTGTGCCCTCTATGTAGCCAGTTCAGAGGATTTAGGGAGAAGGGGAAAGAGGGATGAAGTGAAGGAGGGAGACTGTTATTGAGAAAATACGGTAGTTAAAGAGACAGTGTTCAACAGGAATATGTGTGTTTGGCCTCACCTGGAGTCCACACTAAGTGGCTGCAGAGTATTGAATACTGAAAAACATGCACAGACACACTAAGTGGCTGCAGAGTATTGAATACTGAAAAACATGCACAGACACACGAGGCCAAACAATACAGTGTAGTTACAGAAATAATGAAGTGTCTTACTATTCTCCATGGTTGGCCCTCTTGCCTATTCTCCATGGTTGGCCCTCTTGCCTATTCTCCATGGTTGGCCCTCTTGCCTATTCTCCATGGTTGGCCCTCTTGCCTATTCTCCATGGTTGGCCCTCTTGCCTATTCTCCATGGTTGGCCCTCTTGCCTATTCTCCATGGTTGGCCCTCTTGCCTATTCTCCATGGTTGGCCCTCTGGCCTATTCTCCATGGTTGGCCCTCTGGCCTATTCTCCATGGTTGGCCCTCTTGCCTATTCTCCATGGTTGGCCCTCTGGCCTATTCTCCATGGTTGGCCCTCTTGCCTATTCTTTGAAGGTGGAAGGAGCCACAGTTATACACCTGAGCTTGCCTACTGCACAACACAATCCATCAATCAGATTGATACACGGCTGTGTAGGTGTGGGTTATAAGGTGTCTAATTGTTCGAATTCTTAAAATAGCCTCTTTTGTTTTTGTACGGACATCACACCCCCTTATCTAAACAGCAGCCTCATCTGAGAAGTAGAAATCAAAGGGAGAGAAACTGGGAAATTAATATACAGTTGACATAGCTAAGTAAATTGAAGAATACTCTTATTGCAATGTGAATGGCTCTTAAACGAGCCTTTGGTTGTGCATAGTGTGGTCTATGGTGTTGCCAGGGAACAGCAACCTCGTTTAAGAAGTAGGAGGTGCAGATCTCCCGCACATGGATTGCCTCTCTTGCTGCGTTGTTGGACCCCATCTTTGAAACATCCTGCAGAACAGCAGGCTTCTCCTCTGGCACACAGCGGCGAGCTGCAGATCCCCTCCTGGTCCTCGTGTCTATCCTCAGGAAGTTATGCAGGACACAGGTAGCCTTCAAACACCTGAATTCCTCCAGGAGGCAGTCCCAGATGGCCCTGGTCACCCAACCTTGCAGTGCCCTACAGCCTACAAGGTAACTGTAGGTAATCATTTTGAAGGAATCTGGTAGGAATATGAAAGACAATGTAATTATTAGACTTTTACATCACCAGCTCAGTGTGGATTACTACAGTATAATATCCTTTCTAACAAATCATGATAACATTAGATAGATAGATAGATAGATAGATAGATAGATGCATGTGCACACAGACGTGCATGTGTAGCATGTGACAATAGCAGGATCATATCAAGGATAGCATCACAAATGACATAAATACCACTAGAATATTGATCATGAGTTGATCATTTGAATCACCTGTGCAGTGCTAAGGCAAAAACAAAATGTGCCCCTCTGAGTCCCCAGGACCAGGACTGAGAACCACTGCTCTTCATCTGCAGACAGGCTTCACAGATCTCTGTATCTGAGGACAGAAAACCTCACAAGAAACAGACTTCATTCTAGTCAAATTACACCACACTGAATATTATGTTACTATTATCTCTGTCCTCACTTCTAGGGACAGGAACTACACAAAGTATCTGCCCTATCCAGAATAGCCTACTCTCTCACTGACAGTTGGTGCTGCTATCCTTTCACCCTCCTACATGGCGGTTAGCTAGCTACCTACAAATGCATTTGGAGTTGTTTTTTTTATAGTGATAAATACATCAAGATAGCTAGCTAATATGAAGTTAGGTACAAACCTGCTATGCTGAATTCTTGATGCACAATCAAACATGCTGCCATATGCTGCCAGCACGCCCACAAGCAAGTCTCTCTGGACGGCCTTAGCGGCATGCAGCAATTTACAGTGTGCCAGTGTACACGAGCCGTTAGTACTGCTGTCTCAGTTCACTGTACTCTGATCCACCACAAGGGACAAACACACAAAACAATATATTTTAGAATCGGTAGCTAGGTTCCCATCCGATTGGCGACAGATTGTCATGTGAATACTCCACAGTGTGTGGTTATGTACTTTTTTCCTTAAATGTTCATGTACCGAATTAAAATCTAAAGTTCAATAGGTTTCCATCACTGTAGCAATATATATCATCGCGTGACTCCAAGTTTACTTCGATATGATGTTTATTATATCCATATTTGTGCATAAAAGCATTGCCACTGCCATTTTCCTCATAATAAATTATACCAACACAATAAGACCCCTCCATGTCGAACGATGATCTGTCGGCATTCATAAAATTGTAGCGAAACTTCCTGTTCCCATCACAGCTGTCATGATTTGTTTTTATACACTATTTTATAATGTCTATGGACTTCGCATAAAAGCTGTGGATGGAAACGTGGTTAGTGTAGTGAAACGTTTTGGCTGAAGTCCATCGACAAGCTCCACTGAATTACTCTTCTGACCATAGAAACATGTCAATTCAGCTTGAGAAAGTCTATGCTGTGAGGACAAGGAGACGCTGGTGGTGGGGGAGATTGATGTAGACAGGGGCTGGAGATGAGACTGGGAGACTGGGAGACTAGGAGACTGGGAGACTAGGAGATAGGAGACTGGGAGACTAGGAGACTAGGATACTGGGAGACTAGGAGACTGGGATACTAGGAGACTAGGAGACTGGGAGACTAGGAGACTAGGAGACTGGGAGACTAGGAGACTAGGAGACTGGGAGACTAGGAGACTGGGAGACTGGGAGACTAGGAGACTGGGAGACTGGGAGACTGGGATACTAGGAGACTAGGAGACTGGAAGACTAGGAGACTGGGAGACTGGGAGACTAGGAGACTGGGAGACTAGGAGACTAGGAGACTGGGAGACTAGGAGACTGGGAGACTAGGAGACTGGGAGACTAGGAGACTGGGAGACTGGGAGACTAGGAGACTGGGAGACTAGGAGACTGGGAGACTGGGAGACTAGGAGACTGGGAGACTAGGAGACGGGGAGACTAGGGACTCATCAGTGGTGGAAGTGAACGTTCTGTAAGAGGTCTGCCATTGCTTTTCTACCAAACAAATGGGATGACCCCTGACCTCTTGCCTCATCACTCTGAAGAGAGGAACACAGGAAGCTGGGAGCTCTAGGTGCAATTTAAATAGAAGGTCAGACGCTCTCTCAGGAGTGATTATTTCATTTTTTGAAAAAAAGTTATCCCAGGCCCAGCAATTTACAAGTAGTTTGTAAATGCCCGTAGCTCAACTAAAACATGTGGGTTGTGTGAATTTGTAAGTATGGTATACTGTATATGATACTGAAATAACATCCCAGACCTCAATAATGTCACCTGTAGCAAGCAAGGCCCTCAATCTTTAGCCCTCCAGGTTTTTACATTTTAATACAGACATGGTTGCATCCCAAATGACACCCTATTCCCTATTTAGTGCACTACTTTAGACCAGAGCCCTAGATAGGGAATAGGGTGTTATTTGGAAATTGGAACACAGAAATGAACTATTTTAACAGTGGTGGCAGTCAAGTCTGTGTGGACTATTCCCTAGCTAATACTGCACTGTTTTAGTTAATAGTCAGAGGAAGAGGTGTTTTTTCAGCAGCATTGTTGTGTCTGAGACCTCTGAGACAACACAGCAGGAGAGGACACACTCACCATGGTCAAGAGAAGAAACGGTGGCGTAGGTGGAAGTCGCTGGGACAATGAGCGACAGCCGCCCCTTCCTATAGGCAATCTGATTTCCTGGTCCGTTTTTTCTGTTGACCTTTGAAAGTCTATGAATGGAATCCTTGCTGCTTTAAAGGTCAGTGAGAAAATGTCAAGTCAAGTTAACTACTGTTACTTCCAGGGTATGTACTGTAGACTATCCATCATTAGTTGAGTATATAACAAGTTTAGTCATATTTTTATGTTTTATTTTAATGAATAGAATTGAATAGTATGTATAATATTTAGAATGTTTCAGAATTGAGCAGTTGTTGAACATACTCAGTCTTTATCCCTATTTCGCTTTCTAACTCTATATTATTCCCAATCTATCATTTAGCGAAATCAAGGACACATTTTGAAATACAGTACTGTTGGCTCACTATTTAAAAAGAAGATGAAGAACAAGCTATAAGGATGAAAAATACCAGATTTTTGTCACAGGTAGCCAGTTGACTAGCGCTAGCTGATGCTACCTAGAAAACATTGTTTATTATTATAAGAGAGCATGATCTGTCAATCTGTAGAAATAGTGGATCAATGTTTTCCTACAGAGATGAACACATTGATCAGTTTGATGATTTCGGAGAGGCGGAGAGGTGGAGAGGCGGAGAGGTGGAGAGGCGGAGCGGCAGCCTCTGTTTTCAGTGGTCCTTTGTGTTTGGCTGCTGGCTACCACTGCTATATTTAGAAAGCCTAGCAATGCAGCCCGCTGAAAGCACAGCATCAGGGACCTGGCTAAAGATAGAACGCTGACCTGTAGGTCAGGATACAATGCGGCTAGGATGCTTTTAAAATGGGCTTTCAGATTTAACACAAGAGTAAACACTGAGTGTACAAGACATTAGAAACACCTTCCTAATGTCTTTATTTTTATTTAACCTTTATTTAACCAGGAAATATTGAGTTGCATTTTGCTCTCAGAACAGCCTCAATTCGTCAGGGCATGGACTCTGCAAGTTTCCATGTTGACTCCAATGCTTGTGGCAAGTTGTTCTTTGGGTGGTGGTCCATTCTTGATACACAACTGTTGAGCGTGGAAAAACCCAGCAGCTTGCAGTTGTTGACACAAACCAGTGCGCCTGGCATCTACTACCATACCCCGTTCAAAGGCACTTACATCTTTTGTCTTGCCCATTCACCCTCTGAATGTAACACAATCCATGTGTCAATTGTCTCAAGACTTCCCTTCACTTACACGCATTGAAGTGGATTTAACAATTGACATCAATAAGGGATCATAGCTTTCACCTGGATTCACCTGGTCAGTCTGTGTCATGGAAAGAGCAGGTGTTCTTAATGTTTTGTACACTCAGTGTAGTCTTTCAAATGTAAGATCAGAATAAGGGGAATAGTCTGTTTTATAGATTGATCATAACTATGTTCTAGTAGCTGCAGCACTCAGGAGAAGGGTACATTACTGTGTTGTTTTGTTGAATATATACAGTAGGTCTATCTATGTACATGTATATATGCATGTATACACACACACACACGCACACACGCACGCACGCACGCACGCACGCACTCACGCACACACACACACACACACACACACACACACATACACTGCACACACACAGTACACACATACACTGCACACACACAGTGCACACACACACACGCAAACACGCACTCTAAAAAAGTAAATTACACCCAAAAACCCAAACAGTTATTTTACTTCCACAGACGCGTCCTAGACTCCCAGGGGTTCCCTTGCATTATTGCATTATAATTAGCTTCATCACCAAACATTGTTTTAAATTGAGGAACCAAACATTACTGCCTTTTAAAAGCTTTTTGTGTGCTATTTGATCCAACATGTAAAGTGCCCTCTGTATCACCCAGAAAGTCCAACAGGAAATACCACAGGACGCCAGACAGGCTAACCTAATAAAAGTGAGAGCGCCCAATCATTAGCCAGGGAAACTCACTCCCATAACGCGTCCAGATGTAAGCTAATTGGGTATAGACATCAAATCAACAGTTCTAATGCCTTTGCGCTTTTATGAGGCCCAGCCGCAAAAGTATGCCACAGTCAGAGAAAATTGACTTTCTTTATTTTTTTAAAGTGATTTTATCCTATCTTACCCATACACCTCAGTGGGTAGTCTAGGCTAGGGGGCTTTTCCTGGTTTCTCCATGCCGTGGTGAGTCACCGTCAGAGAGCTGATGTAATGTTGCAGGCTCCCGAGGCTCCCAGTTACACTGGTAATTGGTGTGTGGAGGTAATTTCCCAGCAGGGCTATGTCTCCTCTTAGGGCAGAGGAGGGCCAGCAGGAGGGACGGGGGACTGTTACCTCAGAAAGCCCTGTTACCAGGCACCTCCACCTAGGGATGGTCCCTAGTGGTTTAGGGAGGTTGTCACCTGGTCATATTTACATCCTCTGTGACATCCCAGGGTAGCATGATGAAACTCTGTTAATTCTGTGACATCCCTGGGTAGCATGATGAAACTCTGTTCAAACTGTAACATCCCTGGGTAACATCCCTGGGTAGCATGATGAAACTCTGTTCACACTGTAACATCCCTGGGTAGCATGATGAAACTCTGTTCAAACTGTAACATCCCTGGGTAGCATGATGAAACTCTGTTCACACTGTAACATCCCTGGGTAGCATGATGAAACTCTGTTCACACTGTTACATCCCTGGGTAGCATGATGAAACTCTTTTCACACTGTAACATCCCTGGGTAGCATGATGAAACTCTGTTCACACTGTAACATCCCTGGGTAGCATGATGAAACTCTGTTCAAACTGTAACATCCCTGGGTAGCATGATGAAACTCTGTTCACACTGTTACATCCCTGGGTAGCATGATGAAACTCTGTTCACACTGTAACATCCCTGGGTAGCATGATGAAACTCTGTTCACACTGTAACATCCCTGGGTAGCATGATGAAACTCTGTTCAAACTGTAACATCCCTGGGTAGCATGATTAAACTATGTTCACACTGTAACATCCGTGGGTAGCATGATGAAACTCTGTTCAAACTGTAACATCCCTCCCTGGGTAGCATGATGAAACTCTGTTCACACTGTAACATCCCTGGGTAGCATGATGGAACTCTGTTCAAACTGTAACATCCCTGGGTAGCATGATGGAACTCTGTTCAAACTGTAACATCCCTGGGTAGCATGATGGAACTCGGTTCACACTGTAACATCCCTGGGTAGCATGATGAAACTCTGTTCACACTGTAACATCCCTCCCTGGGTAGCATGATGAAACTCTGTTCACACTGTAACATCCCTGGGTAGCATGATGGAACTCGGTTCACACTGTTACATCCCTGGGTAGCATGATGGAACTCTGTTCAAACTGTAACATCCCTGGGTAGCATGATGGAACTATGTTCAAACTGTAACATCCCTGGGTAGCATGATGAAACTATGTTCACACTGTAACATCCCTGGGTAGCATGATGAAACTCTGTTCAAACTGTAACATCCCTGGGTAGCATGATGAAACTCTGTTCACACTGTAACATCCCTCCCTGGGTAGCATGATGAAACTCTGTTCAAACTGTAACATCCCTGGGTAGCATGATGAAACTCTGTTCACACTGTAACATCCCTGGGTAGCATGATGAAACTCTGTTCAAACTGTAACATCCCTGGGTAGCATGATGAAACTCTGTTCACACTGTTACATCCCTGGGTAGCATGATGAAACTCTGTTCACACTGTAACATCCCTGGGTAGCATGATGAAACTCTGTTCACACTGTAACATCCCTGGGTAGCATGATGAAACTCTGTTCAAACTGTAACATCCCTGGGTAGCATGATGAAACTCTGTTCACACTGTTACATCCCTGGGTAGCATGATGAAACTCTGTTCACACTGTAACATCCCTGGGTAGCATGATGAAACTCTGTTCACACTGTAACATCCCTGGGTAGCATGATGAAACTCTGTTCAAACTGTAACATCCCTGGGTAGCATGATGAAACTCTGTTCACACTGTTACATCCCTGGGTAGCATGATGAAACTCTGTTCACACTGTAACATCCCTGGGTAGCATGATGAAACTATGTTCACACTGTAACATCCCTGGGTAGCATGATGAAACTCTGTTCACACTGTTACATCCCTGGGTAGCATGATGAAACTCTGTTCACACTGTTACATCCCTGGGTAGCATGATGAAACTCTGTTCACACTGTAACATCCCTGGGTAGCATGATGAAACTCTGTTCACACTGTAACATCCCTGGGTAGCATGATGAAACTCTGTTCACACTGTAACATCCCTGGGTAGCATGATGAAACTCTGTTCACACTGTAACATCCCTGGGTAGCATGATGGAACTCTGTTCAAACTGTAACATCCCTGGGTAGCATGATGAAACTCTGTTCAAACTGTAACATCCCTGGGTAGCATGATGAAACTATGTTCACACTGTAACATCCCTGGGTAGCATGATGAAACTCTGTTCAAACTGTAACATCCCTGGGTAGCATGATGAAACTCTGTTCAAACTGTAACATCCCTGGGTAGCATGATGAAACTCTGTTCACACTGTTACATCCCTGGGTAGCATGATGGAACTCTGTTCAAACTGTAACATCCCTGGGTAGCATGATGGAACTCTGTTCAAACTGTAACATCCCTGGGTAGCATGATGAAACTCTGTTCAAACTGTAACATCCCTGGGTAGCATGATGAAACTCTGTTCACACTGTAACATCCCTCCCTGGGTAGCATGATGAAACTCTGTTCAAACTGTAACATCCCTGGGTAGCATGATGAAACTCTGTTCACACTGTAACATCCCTGGGTAGCATGATGGAACTCTGTTCAAACTGTAACATCCCTGGGTAGCATGATGGAACTCTGTTCAAACTGTAACATCCCTGGGTAGCATGATGGAACTCGGTTCACACTGTAACATCCCTGGGTAGCATGATGGAACTCTGTTCACACTGTAACATCCCTGGGTAGCATGATGGAACTCTGTTCAAACTGTAACATCCCTGGGTAGCATGATGAAACTCTGTTCACACTGTTACATCCCTGGGTAGCATGATGAAACTCTGTTCACACTGTAACATCCCTGGGTAGCATGATGAAACTCTGTTCACACTGTAACATCCCTCCCTGGGTAGCATGATGAAACTCTGTTCACACTGTAACATCCCTGGGTAGCATGATGGAACTCGGTTCACACTGTAACATCACTGGGCAGCATGATGGAACTCTGTTCAAACTGTAACATCCCTGGGTAGCATGATGGAACTCTGTTCACACTGTAACATCCCTGGGTAGCATGATGGAACTCTGTTCACACTGTAACATCCCTGGGTAGCATGATGGAACTCGGTTCACACTGTTACATCCCTGGGTAGCATGATGGAACTCTGTTCAAACTGTAACATCCCTGGGTAGCATGATGGAACTATGTTCAAACTGTAACATCCCTGGGTAGCATGATGAAACTATGTTCACACTGTAACATCCCTGGGTAGCATGATGAAACTCTGTTCAAACTGTAACATCCCTGGGTAGCATGATGAAACTCTGTTCACACTGTAACATCCCTCCCTGGGTAGCATGATGAAACTCTGTTCAAACTGTAACATCCCTGGGTAGCATGATGAAACTCTGTTCACACTGTAACATCCCTGGGTAGCATGATGAAACTCTGTTCAAACTGTAACATCCCTGGGTAGCATGATGAAACTCTGTTCACACTGTTACATCCCTGGGTAGCATGATGAAACTCTGTTCACACTGTAACATCCCTGGGTAGCATGATGAAACTCTGTTCACACTGTAACATCCCTGGGTAGCATGATGAAACTCTGTTCAAACTGTAACATCCCTGGGTAGCATGATGAAACTCTGTTCACACTGTTACATCCCTGGGTAGCATGATGAAACTCTGTTCACACTGTAACATCCCTGGGTAGCATGATGAAACTCTGTTCACACTGTAACATCCCTGGGTAGCATGATGAAACTCTGTTCAAACTGTAACATCCCTGGGTAGCATGATGAAACTCTGTTCACACTGTTACATCCCTGGGTAGCATGATGAAACTCTGTTCACACTGTAACATCCCTGGGTAGCATGATGAAACTATGTTCACACTGTAACATCCCTGGGTAGCATGATGAAACTCTGTTCACACTGTTACATCCCTGGGTAGCATGATGAAACTCTGTTCACACTGTTACATCCCTGGGTAGCATGATGAAACTCTGTTCACACTGTAACATCCCTGGGTAGCATGATGAAACTCTGTTCACACTGTAACATCCCTGGGTAGCATGATGAAACTCTGTTCACACTGTAACATCCCTGGGTAGCATGATGAAACTCTGTTCACACTGTAACATCCCTGGGTAGCATGATGGAACTCTGTTCAAACTGTAACATCCCTGGGTAGCATGATGAAACTCTGTTCAAACTGTAACATCCCTGGGTAGCATGATGAAACTATGTTCACACTGTAACATCCCTGGGTAGCATGATGAAACTCTGTTCAAACTGTAACATCCCTGGGTAGCATGATGAAACTCTGTTCAAACTGTAACATCCCTGGGTAGCATGATGAAACTCTGTTCACACTGTTACATCCCTGGGTAGCATGATGGAACTCTGTTCAAACTGTAACATCCCTGGGTAGCATGATGGAACTCTGTTCAAACTGTAACATCCCTGGGTAGCATGATGAAACTCTGTTCAAACTGTAACATCCCTGGGTAGCATGATGAAACTCTGTTCACACTGTAACATCCCTCCCTGGGTAGCATGATGAAACTCTGTTCAAACTGTAACATCCCTGGGTAGCATGATGAAACTCTGTTCACACTGTAACATCCCTGGGTAGCATGATGGAACTCTGTTCAAACTGTAACATCCCTGGGTAGCATGATGGAACTCTGTTCAAACTGTAACATCCCTGGGTAGCATGATGGAACTCGGTTCACACTGTAACATCCCTGGGTAGCATGATGGAACTCTGTTCACACTGTAACATCCCTGGGTAGCATGATGGAACTCTGTTCAAACTGTAACATCCCTGGGTAGCATGATGAAACTCTGTTCACACTGTTACATCCCTGGGTAGCATGATGAAACTCTGTTCACACTGTAACATCCCTGGGTAGCATGATGAAACTCTGTTCACACTGTAACATCCCTCCCTGGGTAGCATGATGAAACTCTGTTCACACTGTAACATCCCTGGGTAGCATGATGGAACTCGGTTCACACTGTAACATCACTGGGCAGCATGATGGAACTCTGTTCAAACTGTAACATCCCTGGGTAGCATGATGGAACTCTGTTCACACTGTAACATCCCTGGGTAGCATGATGGAACTCTGTTCAAACTGTAACATCCCTGGGTAACATGATGGAACTCTGTTAATTCTGTGACATCCCTGGGTAGCATGATGAAACTCTGTTCACACTGTAACATCCCTCCCTGGGTAGCATGATGAAACTCTGTTCACACTGTAACATCCCTGGGTAGCATGATGGAACTCTGTTCAAACTGTAACATCCCTGGGTAACATGATGGAACTCTGTTAATTCTGTGACATCCCTGGGTAGCATGATGAAACTCTGTTCAAACTGTAACATCCCTGGGTAGCATGATGAAACTCTGTTCAAACTGTAACATCCCTGGGTAGCATGATGGAACTCTGTTAATTCTGTGACATCCCTGGGTAGCATGATGGAACTCTGTTCAAACTGTAACATCTGTGGGTAGTATGATACAACTATGTTCAAACCGTGGACATAAAGATAAATAGACACACATTCAAATGTAGAAATGCTTAATCAAACTGGTCATGGGAGACACATGTACGCATAACACACGTACAAGTGTGTTACAAGTGTGTTACAAGTAAGCTGATATACCCCCCTCCCTTTGCCTCTAGAACAGCCTGAATTCTTTGTGGCATTAAACATTGCTCAATTGGTATCAAGGGACCTACCGTGTGTCAGACACAACATAAACCGGGATTCGAAACACCAGGAAGGGTTTTTCACTCCTCAATTGTCCAGTGTTGGTGATTCATATTGATCTTGAATCTTGAGATGATGTAACATCGCTGTGAGATACACTCTCTGTCTTACTAATGTGTTTGACATAAGAAAACCTTCTATGTCTGAGATAACAGGACTCTTTGAACTAGAATAGATAAAACAGTTCCTCCTCCCATGTCTCCTCCTGCCATCCTCCCCTGGCTCCTCCTGCCATCCTCCCCTGGCTCCTCCTGCCATCCTCCCATGGCTCCTCCTGCCATCCTCCCCTGGCTCCTCCTGCCATCCTCCCCTGGCTCCTCCTGCCATCCTCCCCTGGCTCCTCCTGCCATCCTCCCCTGGCTCCTCCTGCCATCCTCCCATGGCTCCTCCTGCCATCCTCCCCTGGCTCCTCCTGCCATCCTCCCCTGGCTCCTCCTGCCATCCTCCCCTGGCTCCTCCTGCCATCCTCCCATGGCTCCTCCTGCCATCCTCCCCTGGCTCCTCCTGCCATCCTCCCCTGGCTCCTCCTGCCATCCTCCCCTGGCTCCTCCTGCCATCCTCCCATGTCTCCTCCTGCCATCCTCCCCTGGCTCCTCCTGCCATCCTCCCATGACTCCTCCTGCCATCCTCCCCTGGCTCCTCCTGCCATCCTCCCCTGGCTCCTCCTGCCATCCTCCCCTGGCTCCTCCTGCCATCCTCCCATGTCTCCTCCTGCCATCCTCCCATGGCTCCTCCTGCCATCCTCCCATGGCTCCTCCTGCCATCCTCCCATGGCTCCTCCTGCCATCCTCCCCTGGCTCCTCCTGCCATCCTCCCATGGCTCCTCCTGCCATCCTCCCATGGCTCCTCCTGCCATCCTCCCATGGCTCCTCCTGCCATCCTCCCATGTCTCCTCCTGCCATCCTCCCCTGGCTCCTCCTGCCATCCTCCCATGTCTCCTCCTGCCATCCTCCCATGGCTCCTCCTGCCATCCTCCCCTGGCTCCTCCTGCCATCCTCCCATGTCTCCTCCTGCCATCCTCCCCTGGCTCCTCCTGCCATCCTCCCATGTCTCCTCCTGCCATCCTCCCATGGCTCCTCCTGCCATCCTCCCATGTCTCCTCCTGCCATCCTCCCCTGGCTCCTCCTGCCATCCTCCCATGGCTCCTCCTGCCATCCTCCCATGTCTCCTCCTGCCATCCTCCCATGGCTCCTCCTGCCATCCTCCCCTGGCTCCTCCTGCCATCCTCCCATGGCTCCTCCTGCCATCCTCCCATGTCTCCTCCTGCCATCCTCCCATGGCTCCTCCTGCCATCCTCCCATGTCTCCTCCTGCCATCCTCCCCTGGCTCCTCCTGCCATCCTCCCATGGCTCCTCCTGCCATCCTCCCATGTCTCCTCCTGCCATCCTCCCATGGCTCCTCCTGCCATCCTCCCATGTCTCCTCCTGCCATCCTCCCATGGCTCCTCCTGCCATCCTCCCATGTCTCCTCCTGCCATCCTCCCATGGCTCCTCCTGCCATCCTCCCATGGCTCCTCCTGCCATCCTCCCATGTCTCCTCCTGCCATCCTCCCATGGCTCCTCCTGCCATCCTCCCCTGGCTCCTCCTGCCATCCTCCCATGTCTCCTCCTGCCATCCTCCCCTGGCTCCTCCTGCCATCCTCCCCTGGCTCCTCCTGCCATCCTCCCATGGCTCCTCCTGCCATCCTCCCATGGCTCCTCCTGCCATCCTCCCCTGGCTCCTCCTGCCATCCTCCCCTGGCTCCTCCTGCCATCCTCCCCTGGCTCCTCCTGCCATCCTCCCATGGCTCCTCCTGCCATCCTCCCCTGGCTCCTCCTGCCATCCTCCCCTGGCTCCTCCTGCCATCCTCCCCTGGCTCCTCCTGCCATCCTCCCCTGGCTCCTCCTGCCATCCTCCCATGGCTCCTCCTGCCATCCTCCCATGGCTCCTCCTGCCATCCTCCCATGGCTCCTCCTGCCATCCTCCCATGGCTCCTCCTGCCATCCTCCCCTGGCTCCTCCTGCCATCCTCCCATGTCTCCTCCTGCCATCCTCCCCTGGCTCCTCCTGCCATCCTCCCATGTCTCCTCCTGCCATCCTCCCCTGGCTCCTCCTGCCATCCTCCCATGTCTCCTCCTGCCATCCTCCCCTGGCTCCTCCTGCCATCCTCCCATGGCTCCTCCTGCCATCCTCCCATGGCTCCTCCTGCCATCCTCCCATGGCTCCTCCTGCCATCCTCCCCTGTCTCCTCCTGCCATCCTCCCATGTCTCCTCCTGCCATCCTCCCCTGGCTCCTCCTGCCATCCTCCCATGTCTCCTCCTGCCATCCTCCCATGTCTCCTCCTGCCATCCTCCCCTGGCTCCTCCTGCCATCCTCCCATGTCTCCTCCTGCCATCCTCCCCTGGCTCCTCCTGCCATCCTCCCATGTCTCCTCCTGCCATCCTCCCCTGGCTCCTCCTGCCATCCTCCCATGTCTCCTCCTGCCATCCTCCCATGGCTCCTCCTGCCATCCTCCCCTGTCTCCTCCTGCCATCCTCCCATGTCTCCTCCTGCCATCCTCCCCTGGCTCCTCCTGCCATCCTCCCATGGCTCCTCCTGCCATCCTCCCATGGCTCCTCCTGCCATCCTCCCATGGCTCCTCCTGCCATCCTCCCATGTCTCCTCCTGCCATCCTCCCATGGCTCCTCCTGCCATCCTCCCATGGCTCCTCCTGCCATCCTCCCCTGGCTCCTCCTGCCATCCTCCCATGTCTCCTCCTGCCATCCTCCCATGTCTCCTCCTGCCATCCTCCCATGTCTCCTCCTGCCATCCTCCCATGTCTCCTCCTGCCATCCTCCCCTGGCTCCTCCTGCCATCCTCCCATGTCTCCTCCTGCCATCCTCCCCTGGCTCCTCCTGCCATCCTCCCATGTCTCCTCCTGCCATCCTCCCCTGGCTCCTCCTGCCATCCTCCCATGTCTCCTCCTGCCATCCTCCCCTGGCTCCTCCTGCCATCCTCCCATGTCTCCTCCTGCCATCCTCCCATGGCTCCTCCTGCCATCCTCCCCTGGCTCCTCCTGCCATCCTCCCATGTCTCCTCCTGCCATCCTCCCCTGGCTCCTCCTGCCATCCTCCCATGGCTCCTCCTGCCATCCTCCCATGGCTCCTCCTGCCATCCTCCCATGTCTCCTCCTGCCATCCTCCCATGGCTCCTCCTGCCATCCTCCCATGGCTCCTCCTGCCATCCTCCCCTGGCTCCTCCTGCCATCCTCCCATGTCTCCTCCTGCCATCCTCCCATGTCTCCTCCTGCCATCCTCCCATGTCTCCTCCTGCCATCCTCCCATGTCTCCTCCTGCCATCCTCCCCTGGCTCCTCCTGCCATCCTCCCATGGCTCCTCCTGCCATCCTCCCATGGCTCCTCCTGCCATCCTCCCATGGCTCCTCCTGCCATCCTCCCCTGGCTCCTCCTGCCATCCTCCCATGACTCCTCCTGCCATCCTCCCATGTCTCCTCCTGCCATCCTCCCATGTCTCCTCCTGCCATCCTCCCCTGGCTCCTCCTGCCATCCTCCCATGTCTCCTCCTGCCATCCTCCCATGGCTCCTCCTGCCATCCTCCCCTGGCTCCTCCTGCCATCCTCCCATGTCTCCTCCTGCCATCCTCCCATGTCTCCTCCTGCCATCCTCCCATGTCTCCTCCTGCCATCCTCCCATGTCTCCTCCTGCCATCCTCCCCTGGCTCCTCCTGCCATCCTCCCATGACTCCTCCTGCCATCCTCCCATGGCTCCTCCTGCCATCCTCCCATGTCTCCTCCTGCCATCCTCCCCTGGCTCCTCCTGCCATCCTCCCATGACTCCTCCTGCCATCCTCCCATGTCTCCTCCTGCCATCCTCCCATGTCTCCTCCTGCCATCCTCCCCTGGCTCCTCCTGCCATCCTCCCATGACTCCTCCTGCCATCCTCCCATGTCTCCTCCTGCCATCCTCCCCTGGCTCCTCCTGCCATCCTCCCATGTCTCCTTCTGCCATCCTCCCCTGGCTCCTCCTGCCATCCTCCCATGTCTCCTCCTGCCATCCTCCCATGGCTCCTCCTGCCATCCTCCCATGGCTCCTCCTGCTATCCTCCCATGCATGGATCATCGGTTAAGAACAACACATTTAGAAGTGGGATCATATGAGGGTAGAGGAGACCCCTAGGAGTCCCCTAAGCAAGCTGGTCCTGGGGCTCTGTTCACAAACACAAACAAACCCCACAGAGCCCCAGGACATGGCCAAATTTTCTATTGTTTTTTTCTCTCTTTTGTTTATTATCTATTTCACTTGCTTTGGCAATGTAAACATATGTATCCCATGCCAATTAAGGCCTTTGAAATGAATTGAGAAAGAAAGAGCGTTAGAGGGAGTGTGAGAGAGAGAGAGAGAGAGAGAGAGCAGCCATGCTGCATTGATTAAGCCACAGACATCACCATTTGGAGGAGAACAACACAGGACATCACCATTTGGAGGAGAACAACACAGGACATCACCATGTAGAGGGAAACAGCACAGTCAATCACCACGTAGAGGGGAACAACACAGGACATCACCATGTAGAACAACACAGGACATCACCACGTAGAGGGGAACAACACTGGACATCACCATGTAGAACAACACAGGACATCACCATGTAGAGGGAAACAGCACAGTCAATCACCACGTAGAGGGGAACAACACTGGACATCACCATGTAGAACAACACAGGACATCACCATGTAGAGGGGAACAACACAGGACATCACCATGTAGAGGGAAACAGCACAGTCAATCACCACGTAGAGGGGAACAACACAGGACATCACCATGTAGAACAACACAGGACATCACCACGTAGAGGGGAACAACACAGGACATCACCATGTAGAACAACACAGGACATCACCATGTATGAATGTTTTAGGTGGCAGAAAACCTGTTCTAGCGTGTGTCCTTGTGTGTGTGTGTGTGTGTGTGTGTGTGTGTGTGTGTGTGTGTGTGTGCTTGTGTGTGTGTGTGAGTGTGTGTTTGTGTGTTTGTAGTGAGTGCGTGTGTGTGTTTGTAATGTGTGTGTAGTGTGTGTGTGTGTGAGTGTGTAGTGTGTGTGAGTGTGTAGTGTGTGTGTGTGTTTGTAGTGTCCTTTCTCTGTTGACACCCTGATCTCTCTGAGTAGAGCTATAAAGGCCTTTATTGGAAAACACTCTGGGCCACCTCCACACACACACACACACACACACACACACACACACACACACACACACACACACAGTGTGGGGAGGGAGGTGACAGAGGCCCAGTCCCCCTACACTAGCACCTAGTCTCTCCAGGAGCAGAGTGGAGTGACTCCCTCTCCAGACGCCGTGCTGACGTTGACAGTTAAATGCTTTAATCGGACTAAATCAGACCACGGGCTCTGGTGACGCAGGAGAGCAAGCTATAACAGGCCACAGGTACTGGTCATGACTCTGTCCAGCCACACAACACCTCATCAGACTCAGGAAGAGGAGAGACGGGTTGAAATACAAAGTATAGGTTAATCCCTGCTCACGGCCTCCAATGAGTTGTCTCTGTTAGCTGCCAATGAAAGCTTGTCTGTGGAGAAAGTGGGGTGATTTTGTTAGATATGACTGATTGATTCGTGCAACGTTCCAAGACATGCATTGTTTATATGCAGTGCAAATATTTTAAATTATTCTGCCGGGGCAGCAGGTAGCCTAGTGGTTAGAACGGTGGACTAGTAACCCACAGGAGGTAAGATCAAATCCCTGAGCTGACAAGGTCAAAATCTGTAGTTCTACTCCTGAACAAGGCAGTTAATCCACTGTTCCTAGGCTGTTATTGAAGATAAGAATGTGTTCTTAACTGACTTGCCTAGTTAAATAAAGATCATTCAGGTCAGAGTTGAAAAATGCAATTATTTTTGGAATTGGTCATATTTAGGCAATATTGTAACACAGTATTCCTAGAACTCATTGTGAAATGATAATGGTATCATTATGTGACTAGTCATTCAGGAATTTCCTAGCCTGGTTAACCAGCTTTCTGTGTGTCAGGACTTTCCACCCAGTAGAGTTTTAATTTCTCATAATAGGAATTGCATTGTCATAATCCCAAACCTAATGCCTGGACGCTTGAGACTTCCTCTGTTTAGCCTGACCTCACCTGTGACCTGTGACCTGTGACAGCTCCAGGTCTCTAGGTTTTAGGATCAGAGCTGGTCTGTCACTGTGACAGCTCCAGGTCTCTAGGTTTTAGGATCAGAGCTGGTCTATCACTGTGACAGCTCCAGGTCTCTAGGTTTTAGGATCAGAGCTGGTCTGTCACTGTGACAGCTCCAGGTCTCTAGGCTTTAGGATCAGAGCTGGTCTGTCACTGTGACAGCTCCAGGTCTCTAGGTTTTAGGATCAGAGCTGGTCTATCACTGTGACAGCTCCAGGTCTCTAGGTTTTAGGATCAGAGCTGGTCTGTCACTGTGACAGCTCCAGGTCTCTAGGTTTTAGGATCAGAGCTGGTCTGTCACTGTGACAGCTCCAGGTCTCTAGGTTTTAGGATCAGAGCTGGTGGGTCACTGTGACAGCTCCAGGTCTCTAGGTTTTAGGATCAGAGCTGGTCTGTCACTGTGACAGCTCCAGGTCTCTAGGTTTTAGGATCAGAGCTGGTCTGTCACTGTGACAGCTCCAGGTCTCTAGGTTTTAGGATCAGAGCTAGTCTGTCACTGTGACAGCTCCAGGTCTCTAGGCTTTAGGATCAGAGCTGGTCTGTCACTGTGACAGCTCCAGGTCTCTAGGTTTTAGGATCAGAGCTGGTCTATCACTGTGACAGCTCCAGGTCTCTAGGTTTTAGGATCAGAGCTGGTCTGTCACTGTGACAGCTCCAGGTCTCGAGGTTTTAGGATCAGAGCTGGTCTATCACTGTGACAGCTCCAGGTCTCTAGGCTTTAGGATCAGAGCTGGTCTGTCACTGTGACAGCTCCAGGTCTCTAGGTTTTAGGATCAGAGCTGGTCTATCACTGTGACAGCTCCAGGTCTCTAGGTTTTAGGATCAGAGCTGGTGGGTCACTGTGACAGCTCCAGGTCTCTAGGTTTTAGGATCAGAGCTGGTCTGTCACTGTGACAGCTCCAGGTCTCTAGGTTTTAGGATCAGAGCTGGTCTGTCACTGTGACAGCTCCAGGTCTCTAGGTTTTAGGATCAGAGCTGGTCTATCACTGTGACAGCTCCAGGTCTCTAGGTTTTAGGATCAGAGCTGGTCTGTCACTGTGACAGCTCCAGGTCTCTAGGTTTTAGGATCAGAGCTGGTCTGTCACTGTGACAGCTCCAGGTCTCTAGGTTTTAGGATCAGAGCTGGTCTGTCACTGTGACAGCTCCAGGTCTCTAGGTTTTAGGATCAGAGCTGGTCTGTCACTGTGACAGCTCCAGGTCTCTAGGTTTTAGGATCAGAGCTGGTCTGTCACTGTGACAGCTCCAGGTCTCTAGGTTTTAGGATCAGAGCTGGTCTGTCACTGTGACAGCTCCAGGTCTCTAGGTTTTAGGATCAGAGCTGGTCTATCACTGTGACAGCTCCAGGTCTCTAGGTTTTAGGATCAGAGCTGGTCTGTCACTGTGACAGCTCCAGGTCTCTAGGTTTTAGGATCAGAGCTGGTCTATCACTGTGACAGCTCCAGGTCTCTAGGCTTTAGGATCAGAGCTGGTCTGTCACTGTGACAGCTCCAGGTCTCTAGGTTTTAGGATCAGAGCTGGTCTGTCACTGTGACAGCTCCAGGCCTCTAGGTTTTAGGATCAGAGCTGGTCTGTCACTGTGACAGCTCCAGGTCTCTAGGTTTTAGGATCAGAGCTGGTCTGTCACTGTGACAGCTCCAGGTCTCTAGGTTTTAGGATCAGAGCTGGTCTATCACTGTGACAGCTCCAGGTCTCTAGGTTTTAGGATCAGAGCTGGTCTGTCACTGTGACAGCTCCAGGTCTCTAGGTTTTAGGATCAGAGCTGGTCTGTCACTGTGACAGCTCCAGGTCTCTAGGTTTTAGGATCAGAGCTGGTCTGTCACTGTGACAGCTCCAGGTCTCTAGGTTTTAGGATCAGAGCTGGTCTGTCACTGTGACAGCTCCAGGTCTCTAGGTTTTAGGATCAGAGCTGGTCTGTCACTGTGACAGATGGTGCAGTTGTGTTTATTATTATTACATTTTTACGCCACGATGTCCATACACACAATAAAAAATATATTAAAGACAGACAACTTTACTATTTACATTGCAAGACTGACAGATCTTTAATCGCCCACTCCCCTCCCGGCACCACAGCCAAATTCCCCTTTAGATAGACTACATAGAGATGGATGGATCAGGAGTTTCCTAACTCTAATTGCTCTAATTTACTGGGGATTATGTCGCCTGTGGAGATAAAAACAATCACTAATTGTAGACCATGTTTTCCATGATGTAGGTACTTTAGGTTAGCCAGGCAGATATATAAATCTTACTAGGATAGATATATTTAAATCTCACTAGAATAGATACAATGATGTACAGTATGCATGGCTCTGCAAACCCGACATTGCAATCACATTGCCTCAATCTAAATCTAACATTTAAATGTAACTCAAGCTTTTAGGTAGCTGATAATTCCCAAGGCTGTCCAAATGCTCATTGCTTTATTAAGAAAAAGAAAAAGAGTGTATTGCCTACAGTATGACGCTGTTTAATATAACAGAAACAAATATGATAATTTAGTTTTATTCCAAAATGACATAGATTTTTTTGCCACTTGAGTATAGCCTGTGAGCTGTGCATTCCCTATTCTGTGTTTCCCATGTTGTGTTGTAATAAAAGCATTGAGGGTTTAACTGTTTGGCCAGCTGAAATAACACAGTCCAACTCCTTTCTCTCTTTCTCTCTCTGTCTCTCCTTCTCTCTCTCGCCCTCTCTCTCTCTCTCTCTCTCCCCTGCCTGTAGAGTCATAAAAGCGCTGAGCAGGACTCTATAAATAGCACTGTGCTGGCTTCACGCCCCTGGCTGGAGGACAGGTCAAATTATGAAGGAAAAGAAGATGACAATTTTAAAGGCATAGCCCGCTAGCTTAGCCAGTAACTCAACCCACTAACTTAGCCTGTAACTCAGCCCGCTAGCTTAGCCAGTAACTCAACCCGCTAACTTAGCCTGTAACTCAGCCCGGTAGCTTAGCCAGTAACTCAGCCCGGTAGCTTAGCCAGTAACTCAGCCCGCTAGCTTAGCCAGTAACTTAGCCCGCTAACTTAATCTGTAAATCAACACACTAACTTAGCCTGTAACTCAGCCCGGTAGCTTAGCCAGTAACTCAGCCCGCTAACTTAGTCTGTAACTCAACCCACTAACTTAGCCTGTAACTCAGCCCGGTAGCTTAGCCAGTAACTCAGCCCGCTAACTTAGTCTGTAACTCAACCCACTAACTTAGCCTGTAACTCAGCCCGGTAGCTTAGCCAGTAACTCAGCCCGCTAGCTTAGCCAGTAACTTAGCCCGCTAACTTAGTCTGTAAATCAACACACTAACTTAGCCTGTAACTCAGCCCGGTAGCTTAGCCAGTAACTCAGCCCGCTAGCTTAGCCAGTAACTCAACCCACTAACTTAGCCTGTAACTCAGCCCGCAAACTTAGTCTGTAACTCAACCCACTAACTTAGCCTGTAACTCAGCCCGGTAGCTTAGCCAGTAACTCAGCCCACTAACTTAGTCTGTAACTCAACCCGGTAGCTTAGCCAGTAACTCAGCCCACTAACTTAGTCTATAACTCAACCCACTAACTTAGCCAGTAACTCAGCCCGGTAGCTTAGCCTATAACTCAGCCCGCTAGCTTAGCCAGTAACTCAACCCACTAACTTAGCCTGTAACTCAGCCCGGTAGCTTAGCCAGTAACTCAGCCCGGTAGCTTAGCCAGTAACTCAGCCCGGTAGCTTAGCCAGTAACTCAGCCCACTAGCTTAGCCAGTAACTCAAGCCTGCTTAGCCAGTATCTCAGGCCCACTTAGTCAGTAAGTCAGGCCTGCGTCTATCAGTGGTCAGAGAGAACACTCGACCTGACGTGTATGTTATGAGTCTAATTATCATGTTATGGGTTCTCTACGGGGCTCTGATGGAATAATACACTGTTCTGTTTTTAGAGCCAGACCAAAGCGATTGCTTCCTTCCCCCTGCCATTCAAACAGATCATGTGGATGTATTATCAAACAATGAACTATTTTGTTCCTCTGTACCAGTGGAGGCTGCTGAGGGGAGGACGGCTCATAATAATGGCTGGAACGGAGCAAATGAAATGGCATCAAACACATGGAAACCATAGAAACGTGAAACATAGAAATGTGTTTGATGTATTTGATACCCTTCCACTCATTCCGCTCCAGCCATTACCACAAGCACGTCCTCCCCAATTAAGGTGCCACCCACCTCCTGTTCTCTGTAATGCTATCAATGCACAGCACTCCCTAGTGACCTAGTTCTGATGCAGTAGTTTGTGTTTTTAAAAAACCTGTTGTGTCACATGAAAGACTATGAAAAGGATAGTGTTGTCCTGTGTTTTAGACAAGGACAAACGGAAGCAAAGCTGAAAGCTGTTAAAGTTTTTTTTAAGGTCACTAACAAGCATTTACCTATACTTAAGATACTTTTTCTAAACTCTTAAATACAGCAACACACAATTAGCCAAATAGTTAATGTTCTGCTCAAAACCACATTTTGTTCATTAAATACATTTCAACATACAAAAACACTTTCTCTACCTACACTAACTCTATCAAAACACTTTCTCTACATACACTAACTCTATCAAAACACTTTCTCTACATACACTAACTCTATCAAAACACTTTCTCTACATACACTAACTCTATCAAAACACTTTCTCTACATACACTAACTCTATCAAAACACTTTCTCTACATACACTAACTCTATCAAAACACTTTCTCTACATACACTAACTCTATCAAAACACTTTCTCTACATACACTAACTCTATCAAAACACTTTCTCTACATACACTAACTCTATCAAAACACTTTCTCTACATACACTAACTCTATCAAAACACTTTCTCTACATACACTAACTCTATCAAAACACTTTCTCTACATACACTAACTCTATCAAAACACTTTCTCTACCTACACTAACTCTATCAAAACACTTTCTCTACATACACTAACTCTATCAAAACACTTTCTCTACATACACTAACTCTATCAAAACACTTTCTCTACATACACTAACTCTATCAAAACACTTTCTCTACATACACTAACTCTATCAAAACACTTTCTCTACATACACTAACTCTATCAAAACACTTTCTCTACATACACTAACTCTATCAAAACACTTTCTCTACATACACTAACTCTATCAAAACACTTTCTCTACATACACTAACTCTATCAAAACACTTTCTCTACATACACTAACTCTATCAAAACACTTTCTCTACATACACTAACTCTATCAAAACACTTTCTCTACATACACTAACTCTATCAAAACACTTTCTCTACATACACTAACTCTATCAAAACACTTTCTCTACATACACTAACTCTATCAAAACACTTTCTCTACCTACACTAACTCTATCAAAACACTTTCTCTACATACACTAACTCTATCAAAACACTTTCTCTACCTACACTAACTCTATCAAAACACTTTCTCTACATACACTAACTCTATCAAAACACTTTCTCTACATACACTAACTCTATCAAAACACTTTCTCTACATACACTAACTCTATCAAAACACTTTCTCTACATACACTAACTCTATCAAAACACTTTCTCTACCTACACTAACTCTATCAAAACACTTTCTCTACATACACTAACTCTATCAAAACACTTTCTCTACATACACTAACTCTTATCAAAACACTTTCTCTACCTACACTAACTCTATCAAAACACTTTCTCTACATACACTAACTCTATCAAAACACGGTAAACCCGACTCAATATCTAATCATTTTGTCAAAACACTAGCACATGTTTTCTATCCAAGAGGAGCATATAGTCAATCTTAGCACAACGACTTTCAAAATACTAACAGTTGATGGCATTACAAAAACTGCATTACTGTTTAGGTTTCGGTTCTACCTGCAGACATTAGACAATATGAAATCCATCGTTTTTTATAATTCAGTTTCGAGTGTCGAATGTGTGCAATTTTGGCAACATACTATCTAAAAGTGAATGAGTGATCTTTACTTCATAGAATGTACAGTGGAAACAAATAGGAAGTGCTGCAGTAAAATCGTTATCAGCAACATGAAATTACTGCCAGGGATCAACAACACATCCAACACACATGGCCTTTGGTTCAACAACACATCCAACATACATGGCCTTTGGTTCAACAACACATCCAACATACATGGCCTTTGGTTCAACAACACATCCAACATACATGGCCTTTGGTTCAACAACACATCCAACACACATGGCCTTTGGTTCAACAACACATCCAACATACATGGCCTTTGGTTCAACAACACATCCAACATACATGGCCTTTGGTTCAACAACACATCCAACATACATGGCCTTTGGTTCAACAACACATCCAACATACATGGCCTTTGGTTCAACAACACCTCCAACATACATGACCTTTGGTTCAACAACACATCCAACATACATGGCCTTTGGTTCAACAACACATCCAACATACATGGCCTTTGGTTCAACAACACCTCCAACATACATGGCCTTTGGTTCAACAACACATCCAACATACATGACCTTTGGTTCAACAACACCTCCAACATACATGGCCTTTGGTTCAACAACACATCCAACATACATGGCCTTTGGTTCAACAACACATCCAGCATACATGGCCTTTGGTTCAACAACACATCCAACATACATGGCCAATTACAGTAAAAAAGGCACAGAAGGTAAAAACAGTAAGATGCCCCGTTCTGTTCTAATCTATACCATCTTCAGCATTTGGCCACATGTTCTCATTCACATCACATCTTATGTCGTCTCTCGCTATGCACCTTGGATAGAAACGCTTGGCCTGCCTTATCCACCCCTGGCAGTCTTCAGCTGAAATGTCTCTGCATCTTGGATAGAAATGCTTGGCCTGCCTTATCCACCCCTGACAGTCTTCAGCTGAAATGTCTCTGCATCTTGGATAGAAATGCTTGGCCTGCCTTATCCACCCCTGGCAGTCTTCAGCTGAAATGTCTCTGCATCTTGGATAGAAATGCTTGGCCTGCCTTATCCACCCCTGACAGTCTTCAGCTGAAATGTCTCTGCATCTTGGATAGAAATGCTTGGCCTGCCTTATCCACCCCTGACAGTCTTCAGCTGAAATGTCTCTGCATCTTGGATAGAAACGCTTGGCCTGCCTTATCCACCCCTGACAGTCTTCAGCTGAAATGTCTCTGCATCTTGGATAGAAACGCTTGGCCTGCCTTATCCACCCCTGACAGTCTTCAGCTGAAATGTCTCTGCATCTTGGATAGAAACGCTTGGCCTGCCTTATCCACCCCTGACAGTCTTCAGCTGAAATGTCTCTGCAGACGGCATCCATTGCATCCAGAAGGGACATTTGGTCATGTGACCGATGATCATACACTTTCCACCTCCAGGCAGAAAAAAGGTTGGGGAACGGTGAGTGGAGGGGGGGGGGGGGGGGCATTCTTGGATGGTCTTCCAAACCAGTTTGTGATTGCATGTGAATGGTGGAATGCTACATTGTCCCATGCAATCACACATGTCCTCATGTTTCCTCCCAGCTGTTCTCTTTCTGCTTCTGGCACCAGTTGTTGGTGGAGGTCATCTAAAAACAAAAGAAGGTGCTCAGTGTTGCAGGGACCAATCTGGCATTTCTGCAGGACCAAACCAGCACTCGAGGTTGAAGCACACATTGGGATATTTGCTCCTCTCTGACCCGGCACGTCAACAGTGGCCCTTTTCTCTATGACGTTTCTTACCCTCCAATGTGCTTTTGCCAGGTTAAACCCTGCCTCGTCTACATAAATTATTTCCTTATGGGGTCTGATTAGCCTCCACCTCCATGACTCTCTGAAAGAAATCAAACACAGCATGTGTAAATGCTTTTCAGTATGTCCTACTGTATGTACTGTAACCTATGTTTACATGTAGAGTAGCATAGTGTAAAAGTCACTATAGAACTAGACATATTGGATAGACATCATACCTGGACGTATTGGTGCCGGAGTTCCTTGACCTGTTCCTTTCAAAAGTGTGTAAAACTGTTTCATTCCAACTCTGTGTTTGGTCAGAGTCTGAGCAATGGTAGTCAGGCTGATGCTTTCCACATTTTTAAATACCAGGTTGTACCAAAAAAGTGTTAAACAAATTAAAATATATTTTATATTTGACATTCTTCAAATAGCCACCCTTTGCCTTGATGACAGGGCAAAGTATTGACAAGTTTTTTTGAATTGAGAAACGAGCTTAAAGTTTTCTTTACTGACCATAATTTTCACTTGTCTGACCACTTGCATGATGACGAGTTTCTCACACGACTGGCCTGTCTGGGTGATGTTTTTTCTCACACGGCTGGCCTATCTGGGTGATGTTGTTTCTCACATGACTGGCCTATCTGGGTGATGTTTTTTCTCGACTGAATGATCTGAATCTAGGATTGCAGGGACTCTCCGCAACTATATATTCAATGTGCGGGACAAAATTGAGGCTATGATTAAGGAGTTGGAGCTCTTCTCTGTCTGCATTAATAAGGACAACACACAGGTCTTTCCATCATTGTATGATTCTTTGTGTGAAAATGAACTCAAGCTTATGGACAATGTCAAATGTGATATAGCGAAGCACCTGAGTGAGTTGGGTACGCAATTACACAGGTACTTTCCCGAAACAGATGACACAAACAACTGAATTCGATATACCTTTCATGCCCTGCCTCCAGTCCACTTACCATATCTGAACAAGAGAGCCTCATCGAAATTGCAACAAGCGGTTCTGTGAAAATTTAATTTAATCAGAAGCCACTGCCAGATTTCTGGATTGGACTGCGCTCAGAATATCCTGCCTTGGCAAATCCTGCTGTTAAAACACTGATGCCCTTTGCAACCACGTACCCATGTGAGAGTGGATTCTCGGCCCTCTCTAGCATGAAAACTAAATACAGGCACAGACTGTGTGTGGAAAATGATTTAAGACTTTGACTCTTTCCAATACAACCCAACATGTTGAGTCATTGCCAATTTTTGATGAACAAATACAGTTTTATATGTAAGATGGTTAAATAAAGAGCAAAATTGTTGATTATTATTATATTATTATTTGTGCCCTGGTCCCATAAGAGCTCTTTGTCACTTCCCACGAGCTTTGTGAGAAGTTGTGACAAAAACTCACACTCATTGTTATGTTTAAGAAATGTACCGTATGAGTGTGGCAGGCTTACAATGATGGCAAAAAAACAGCATTTGAGAGTGCGCTGACCCTGGTGCTAGAGGGGGTATGCAGCTGGAGGTTGAATGTTTGAAGGGGTATGGGACTATAAACATTTTGGGAACCACTGCCTTAGGGCACGCTTCCTCACATGATTGTCTGGCTCACGGCATGCTTCCTCACACGATTGGCTGGCTCACGGCATGCCTCCTCACACGATTGGCTGGCTCAGGGCATGCTTCCTCACACGATTGGCTGGCTCACGGCATGCTTCCTCACACTATTGGCTGGCTCACGGCATGCTTCCTCACACGATTGGCTGGCTCAGGGCATGCTTCCTCAAGAGCAGTACAGATTTAGGATCTTATTTGATGACTATTTTGTATCTGAGAATGTTCCAGCATGGCAGGAAAGGCCAACTTGTAGTGTAGGGTTAGGGTTAGGGTTAGGGTTAGGGTTAACCCTATTTTGTAGCTGAGAATGTTCCTGCACGGCAGGAAAGGCCAACTTGTAGGGTTAGGGTTAGGGTTAGGGTTAGGGTTAGGGTTAGGGTTAACCCTATTTTGTAGCAGAGAATGTTCCTGCATGGCAGGAAAGGCCAACTTGTAGGGTTAGGGTTAGGGTTATGGTTAGGGTTAGGGTTAGGGTTAGGGTTAGGGTTAGGGTTATGGTTAGGGTTAGGGTTAGGGTTAGGGTTAGGGTTAGGGTTATGGTTAGGGTTAGGGTTAGGGTTAGGGTTAACCCTATTTTGTAGCTGAGAATGTTCCTGCATGGCAGGAAAGGCCAACTTGTAGGGTTAGGGTTAGGGTTAGGGTTATGGTTATGGTTATGGTTAGGGTTAGGGTTAGGGTTAGGGTTAGGGTTAGGGTTAACCCTATTTTGTAGCTGAGAATGTTCCTGCATGGCAGGAAAGGCCAACTTGTAGTGTATTCAGGGTTTTAAAAAGGTTCTAAAGTTTGTCATTTCCACGTTAAAATGTAAGACTTGATTTGCCCTGATGAAACATGTATTAACGCCATCATAAAAATACCCATTCATTATAATCCACACAATAATTCACTTTTCTTGTTGCTGCAGGATTTGTTTCCTGTTATAGCAAACTGGCTGAAATGAAGATCCTACATCTGCAGTGTCCTGGATGCACACTGACCCCTGCTCTCTCTCCATCCTACAGTCTGAGATAATAGCTACTATTCCACTTGGTCAGGTGGTTAGGTCAGGGTGATCCCTGCTTCTACACCTGCATTGCTTGCTGTTTGGGGTTTTAGGCTGGGTTTCTGTACAGCACTTTGAGATATCAGCTGATGTACGAAGGGCTATATAAATACATTTGATTTGATTGGATTTTGATTTGATCTGGGAGGGTTGACACAGCTAGTTATATAATACATGTGTTTCTTTAACATGCAGAATATGGTGCTCGTTTGTTACTCTCAATGACTAACCAATCATCTTGAGATTGAACTAATGACCAACCTATCAGATATGGGCTGCTTGAACTAATAACCAACCTATCAGAAATGGGCTGCTTGAACTAATAACCAACCTATCAGAAATGGGCTGCTTGAAATAATAACCAACCTATCAGAAGTGGGCTGCCAATAAGAATAGAAGTTACGTTGTCAAAATACAGAATATCACAGGCACCATGTACGGATGAGGAAATATATTTGATTTGGATAGTATGTTTTGGAAAAAGGGATATAAGGATGAATCTTGTACGAGAGAAAGAAATGAAGAATCCCAGTTGAGAGAGGGTAGAGAGAGAGGGAGAGAGAGATGAGAGAGAGAGAGGGAGAGAGAGATGAGAGAGGGTAGAGAGAGAGAGAGAGAGATGGAGGGAAAGAGAAAGGAGAGAGAGATAAATAGAGTTGAAATGAGAGAAAGAGTGAGAGAAAAGAGCAAGAGAGAGAGAGAGGGGGAGAGAGAGGAATCAAGCAGAGTGAGCCTCCATCTGCAGCTTGGCTGGGCTCTGCTCTGGGAGAGAGGGAGGGGGAGAGTCAGTCAGGAGACATGCCTTCTGGCAGGAATCTAGCTGTAGAGCTGTAGAAGAGACAGCTGTGTTTGGTGGAGGTATTTTTAAACGCATCACTGCTGCTCCAATCCCCTCGCCTCGGCCCTCCTATTTATAGCTGGGGCCGGCCATTGTTCTATTTCTGTCACCTGTGGGCCACGCTGTTGTTAATTCACATGCAAATGAAGCTTGCACCCTCTCCGGCTCAAGCATTACTTTCCTGTGAGAGGTTGACGGATAAACAGTGCACGGCTTAGCTCATCTCTGACTAGTACACCCCCCACTGGAAGCTTGAAACACAGGCAGGCTCACTCTCACCGCTCAGACATTACTGAGAGAGGAACAGAGAGGAGAAGACAGACAGACGAGAGAGAGATCAGAGGGAATAAGAGCAGGGTAGTAGCTCGGTGTCACAACAAGAGAAGAGAATCAGACTGCCAGTCATCTTCTAACTCTGTCTGAACAGGGACTTCTTGACTGAAGCTCTGTGTTCTATTGTGCTGTGTAGTCACAGTATAGTGGGGAAAGCCTCACAGAGGGAGTGTGTGGTGTGGTTATTGTATTGCGTTTCAGCACAGCAAGAGAGAGAGAGTTTCCTCAGAGGAAAAGGAGGAGAGCTGTTTCTGTGTCTAGTCTCCGTACGCCGTCGTGGTCGTTCCCCTGAGTGCACTGCTGTGAGAGGGTTGGCTCTTTAGGGACAGGAAGAGCAGGACTTGCGATGCGACCTGAGCGCTGAGTGGAGTATGCTGCAGACGATTTACGAGAGCGAGTCAAATTTCTCCACCACAACAAACAAGCTCGTTGTCCAACAGCGACTCTTGGACCAGCAGAAGATGCACAACGTTAACTCAGGTGACCAGACCCACCATGCTCTCTCTCTGCTCCTAAAGGGATCTTTCTCTTTTTCCTCTGGATTTTTACAGCACTCTTATCCTCTCTCTCTGTTTCTCTTAATCTGGCGGTCTGCCGCTCTCTCTCCTTATTTCCCACTCTCTCTCTTTTTCTCTCACTCCCTACCTCCCTCTCCCTCGGTTTCATTCTCTCAACTCTCCGGTCTCTCCCAGTCAGTCTCTATCTGTCTGCCTCTGTGAAAGGAGGGCTCCAAACTTCTCAGCACAGCAACGCGTTATGATCAGGCACTGCTTTCTGTATCCAGGTATTTACATGTGTAATACTATACTGCATGGTTTTACAGTGTGCAGTGCTTCTGGATGGGCAGTTCCTCCTTGTATTCATTTACTGTCATTGTTTCTCTGTTTGCTTGTGTCTGAAAGGAGTAAAACAAACATGTTTAAAACGGTCTGTATAGTGAGTGTTAGTAAATACACATAGTTTTATCATTGTGTGGATATGGGACTGGGACTGGATGTTTTGGTGCATATTAATAGCACTGTGCTTTTTACACTCATTGTCACCACAATGAAATGGCATGGAAGGGATGTTGTGTTTGGATAGGGAGGCTTCCATGTCAGGCTTCACTTTTTGAGGTATAACAGTAGCAGGAAATGCCATGGTAAAAATACAGACAGTACAAGGCAAAGGGAAATGAACATCAAAAGATTATCTCTGCGTCTCTGTGGATGTTTACCGAACACAATGACATTCTATTCCTGACCTGAGAAATGAATCTCAGGGTTCAAACGAATCTGACATCATTCTGAGTAATGTCGGTTTTTCGGTATTCACTCAATGTGAGTCACTCTGCTATTCTCTGCCTTTTGGACTTGTGGTAGTTCAGAACATTCACTTGGCTGTTGTCATCTAATGGGACCAGCATTGTATTATGGGAAAGCACACACACTACAGTAAATGTCAGGAGTTTTGGTGGGCAGCATTGTTATGACAATACACAGATTGAGTCATGTACTGCGTATTGTGGGCAGAGTTGTATACAGGAAATGAATATTATGGCTATTGATTTCTCAATAACTTGTGAACATCAGAGATAAATGCTTAAATGATTCATTTCACACATCCTCACATTGATCACCAAGGATACCACATGCTCTGTGAACATGACTCTTATAGTGTGTTTCTGTAAACTCAGTGTATTTCTCCTCATTGTACTGTTGTCTGTTGTAGAACTATATTTAACCACCAGTACAATATATTAACTACAGGACAAACACATATCTACTTCATTAACTACAGAACAAACACATATCTACTTCATTAACTACAGGACAAACACATATCTACTTCATTAACTACAGAACAAACACATATCTACTTCATTAACTACAGAACAAACACATATCTACTTCATTAACTACAGAACAAACACATATCTACTTCATTAACTACAGAACAAACACATATCTACTTCATTAACTACAGAACAAACACATATCTACTTCATTAACTACAGAACAAACACATATCTACTTCATTAACTACAGAACAAACACATATCTACTTCATTAACTACAGTACCAAAACATATCTACTTCATTAACTACAGTACCAACACATATCTACTTCATTAACTACAGAACAAACACATATCTACTTCATTAACTACAGTACCAACACATATCTACTTCATTAACTACAGGACAAACACATATCTACTTAATTAACTACAGTACCAACACATCTCTACTTCATTAACTACAGGACAAACACATATCTACTTCATTAACTACAGTACCAAAACATATCTACTTCATTAACTACAGAACAAACACATATCTACTTCATTAACTACAGGACAAACACATCTCTACTTCATTAACTACAGGACAAACACATATCTACTTAATTAACTACAGGACAAACACATATCTACTTCATTAACTACAGAACAAACACATATCTACTTCATTAACTACAGTACCAACACATATCTACTTCATTAACTACAGAACAAACACATCTCTACTTCATTAACTACAGAACAAACACATATCTACTTCATTAACTACAGTACCAACACATCTCTACTTCATTAACTACAGAACAAACACATCTCTACTTCATTAACTACAGAACAAACACATCTCTACTTCATTAACTACAGGACAAACACATATCTACTTCATTAACTACAGAACAAACACATCTCTACTAAATTAACTACAGGACAAACACATATCTACTTCATTAACTACAGGACAAACACATCTCTACTTAATTAACTACAGTACCAACACATCTCTACTTCATTAACTACAGAACAAACACATCTCTACTTCATTAACTACAGGACAAACACATTTCTACTTAATTAACTACAGTACCAACACATCTCTACTTCATTAACTACAGAACAAACACATCTCTACTTAATTAACTACAGGACAAACACATATCTACTTCATTAACTACAGAACAAACACATATCTACTTAATTAACTACAGTACCAACACATCTCTACTTAATTAACTACAGAACTAACACATCTCTACTTAATTAACTACAGAACTAACACATCTCTACTTAATTAACTACAGAACAAACACATATCTACTTAATTAACTACAGTACCAACACATCTCTACTTAATTAACTACAGAACTAACACATCTCTACTTCATTAACTACAGAACTAACACATCTCTACTCATTAACTACAGAACAAACACATATCTACTTCATTAGCCACATAACTAAAAATCTCTACTTCATTAACTACAGAACTAACACATCTCTACTCATTAACTACATACTGCATTGTTATTCTATTCTGCTCTGTTCGATTATATTCTATTATAGTATGTCTCTATTCTGTCCTATTTTATTTTATTCTGCTCTGTTCTATTATATTCTATCCTATTCTATCCTGCTCTGTTCTATTATGTCTCTTTTCTGTCCTATTCTATTCTGCTCTGTTCTATTCTATTCTGTCCTATTCTATTCGGCTCTGTTCTGCTCTATTCTATTCTGTCCTATTCTGTTCTATTCTTTTCTGTCCTATTCTATTCGGCTCTGTTCTGCTCTATTCTATTCTGTCCTATTCTGTTCTATTCTATTCTGTCCTATTCTGTTCTGCTTTGTTCTATTATGCTCTAATCTGTCCTATTCTATTCTGGTCTGTTTGATTCGTTTGTATTCTGCTCTGTTCTATTATATTATATTGTATTCTGTCCTATTCTATTCTGCTCTGTTCGATTATGTTCTATTCTGTCATATTCTATGATATTCTACTCTGTTCTATTATATTATATTCTGTCCTATTCTGTTCTGTTCTGCTCTGTTCAATTCTGTTCTATTCTATTCTTCTCTGTTCTATTCTGCTCTGTTCTATTCTGCTCTGTTCTATTCTGCTCTGTTCTATTCTGCTCTGTTCAATTATGTTGTATTCTATTCTTCTCTGTTCTATTCTGCTCTGTTCTATTCTGCTCTGTTCTATTCTGCTCTGTTCTATTCTGCTCTGTTTTATTCTGCTCTGTTCTATTCTGCTCTGTTCTATTCTGCTCTGTTCTATTCTGCTCTGTTCTATTCTGCTCTGTTTTATTCTGCTCTGTTCTATTCTGCTCTGTTCTATTCTGCTCTGTTCTATTCTGTTGTTCTTTTCTGGTCTGTTCTATTCTGCTCTGTTCTATTCTGCTCTGTTCTATTCTGCTCTGTTTTATTCTATTCTGTTGTATTGTATCCTGTAGACAAGCTGAAAGGTAGTACAGTACATGATCCATGGTAGTCAGCAGAACAAGAAGAGCAGAACAAGTGTGAATAAGGCTCTAGCATGACACATTCTATCTCCTCTGCTCTGTCAATAGAACACCAGGTCAATCCCAACGTCCATTGCTGCGTTTCTCTCTCCTTCAAGCCAAGCATTTCAGCTCTTCTTGTTCTTCTTGTTCTTCTTGTTCTTCTTCTCACAGAACATTATCTGCCAAACAACAAGATATTTTAAGTGCCTGAAATTCAGGCTTCTTGCTTATTCTGTGGGTCAGCTATTCTTAGGTGTGTTATTTTGGGCTTATGGCATTAGCCAGCTAAGATTAGGCGCCTTGCTGTCTTTATCACTCCATCTCAGCAGCCAGCAGCACACCCCTGATATAACAGTGCTTTTGGAAGGAGAGATATACTTTATTTATCATTCATCTATTAAGTGTGTGTGTGTGTGTGTGTGTGTGTGTGTGTGTGTGTGTGTGTGTGTGTGTGTGTGTGTGTGTGCCTGTCTCTTATTCTGGTTTCACTTGTTGACGATTATATTTTCGGTTCTAAAAATAGCCTTGTCACATGCCTTTTATGACGGCTGCATGGGAGGCAGGGAGGCACCACAGTGACTGCTGCACAGCACATAGGTCTGTTCTGTTGGACTAAGACCATGGAGACAGGGTAAACAGTGTAGACAGGGTAAACAGGTTAAACAGGGTAAACAGTGCAGACAGGGTAGACAGGTTAAACAGGGTAGACAGGGTAAACAGGGTAGACAGGGTAAACAGGTTAAACAGGGTAGACAGGGTAAACAGGGTAGACAGGGTAAACAGGGTAGACAGGGCAGACAGGGTAGACAGGGTAAACAGGGTAGACAGGGTAAACAGGGTAGACAGGGCAGACAGGGTAAACAGGGTAGACAGGGTAGACAGGGCAGACAGGGTAGACAGGGTAAACAGACGTTGTTAGGAATTTGACCTAGTGAAGCTCACGTACAGAAAGATACCCATACATTCATTCCCTGACAGTACACATGTTAGACATAACATCTGAAACCATCTAAAATGGTGTGTTATGAGTGGGTTTATAATCACATTCAGTGGTGATGAAGCTGTTCTTGCCACTATCTGGAGAACCAACATTCATAAAGGTTTCTGTCCACAGAGCTCTTCATGAATTCACACTTCACTTAATAACACTCTCATCTCTCCGGCTTTCATGTTGAAGAAGCTCAATGAATTCAGAGGGAGGAAGACAACATGTCTTTGTGATTTTAATGAGATGAGCCATGTAGCAGTGACATCAACATGTTCTAACGTGACCAAAACAAAGTGCTCAGACACAAAGGCTTTTTGAAAAAGAGAAAATGACTAATTAGTTAACTGAATGTAATGTCAGGAAGTGGGATTGTTGAGAATAATAAAACACACAACAACACTGTGTTTATAATGCGCTCTAATATGACCATGGCCTCTCCTTTGTCTGCTGCTCTCTCTACCGTTATATTCATTTCAATCATCTGCTGCTTAACAAAGACTGTCATTGGTGAAGTAGATTTGTATATTGCATTACAGTTACTCTGTACCCCTTCTGCATTACAAATATGTAACAAGATGTTCCTCTTGAGCTGTTAAACAATAGTTGAACGTTCCAAATATACGGTTTGAAAATGAATAATACCAAGACTACGATAAGCATAGTCTTGGTATCAAGCAATTATTTCTTCACTCTAATAATTTGATGAAATTTAGAGGAACATAATATCAGAGGAGCAGCTGTTGTTGCGTAATTTCTAATACACAACGGCCAATCAGAGTGTCTGTACGGCCTATCAGAGTGTCTGTACGGCCTATCAGAGTGTCTATACGGCCTATCAGAGTGTCTGTACGGCCAATCAGAGTGTCTGTACGGCCAATCAGAGTGTCTGTACGGCCTATCAGAGTGTCTGTACGGCCTATTAGAGTTATCTATACGGCCTATCAGAGTGTCTGTACGGCCTATCAGAGTGTCTATACGGCCTATCAGAGTTATCTATACGGCCTATCAGAGTGTCTATACGGCCTATCAGAGTTATCTATACGGCCTATCAGAGTGTCTATACGGCCTATCAGAGTTATCTATACGGCCTATCAGAGTTATCTATACGGCCTATCAGAGTTATCTATACAGCCTATCAGAGTGTCTGTACGGTCTATCAGAGTTATCTATACGGTCTATCAGAGTTATCTATACGGCCTATCAGAGTTATCTATACGGCCTATCAGAGTTATCTATACGGCCTATCAGAGTTATCTATACGGCCTATCAGAGTTATCTATACGGCCTATCAGAGTTATCTATACGACCAATCAGAGTGTCTGTATGGTGTGAAGCTCTGTTGAGTTGCTCTGAATGTGCTGGACCTGTACAAGGAAAAAGACAGGCTTCGCATGGCATCCTGGGAAGGTAGTAAAGTGCTATACAAATGTGAAACGTACAGTTCTCTCTCTGTCTGCCACCCTTATGTACATTACCTTGATTGTGTTGCTATGTTACTGTACAGAACAGAACGGTAGTGATTTTGGGAGGTGACAGAGTCCTATAGACTGTATAAAGCAGTGCCCCATGGTTGGACAGTGTACAGAACAGAACGGTAGTGATTTTGGGAGGTGACAGAGTCCTATAGACTGTATAAAGCAGTGCCCCATGGTTGGACAGTGTACAGAACAGAACGGTAGTGATTTTGGGAGGTGACAGAGTCCTATAGACTGTATAAAGCAGTGCCCCATGGTTGGACAGTGTACAGAACAGAACGGTAGTGATTCTGGGAGGTGACAGAGTCCTATAGACTGTATAAAGCAGTGCCCCATGGTTGGACAGTGTACAGAACAGAACGGTAGTGATTTTGGGAGGTGACAGAGTCCTATAGACTGTATAAAGCAGTGCCCCATGGTTGGACAGTGTACAGAACAGAACGGTAGTGATTCTGGGAGGTGACAGAGTCCTATAGACTGTATAAAGCAGTGCCCCATGGTTGGACAGTGTACAGAACAGAACGGTAGTGATTTTGGGAGGTGACAGAGTCCTATAGACTGTATAAAGCAGTGCCCCATGGTTGGACAGTGTACAGAACAGAACGGTAGTGATTTTGGGAGGTGACAGAGTCCTATAGACTGTATAAAGCAGTGCCCCATGGTTGGACAGTGTACAGAACAGAACGGTAGTGATTTTGGGAGGTGACAGAGTCCTATAGACTGTATAAAGCAGTGCCCCATGGTTGGACAATGTACAGAACAGAACGGTAGTGATTTTGGGAGGTGACAGAGTCCTATAGACTGTATAAAGCAGTGCCCCATGGTTGGACAGTGTACAGAACAGAACGGTAGTGATTTTGGGAGATGACAGAGTCCTATAGACTGTATAAAGCAGTGCCCCATGGTTGGACAGTGTACAGAACAGAACGGTAGTGATTCTGGGAGGTGACAGAGTCCTATAGACTGTATAAAGCAGTGCCCCATGGTTGGACAGTGTACAGAACAGAACGGTAGTGATTTTGGGAGGTGACAGAGTCCTATAGACTGTATAAAGCAGTGCCCCATGGTTGGACAGTGTACAGAACAGAACGGTAGTGATTTTGGGAGGTGACAGAGTCCTATAGACTGTATAAAGCAGTGCCCCATGGTTGGACAGTGTACAGAACAGAACGGTAGTGATTTTGGGAGGTGACAGAGTCCTATAGACTGTATAAAGCAGTGCCCCATGGTTGGACAGTGTACAGAACAGAACGGTAGTGATTTTGGGAGGTGACAGAGTCCTATAGACTGTATAAAGCAGTGCCCCATGGTTGGACAGTGTACAGAACAGAACGGTAGTGATTTTGGGAGGTGACAGAGTCCTATAGACTGTATAAAGCAGTGCCCCATGGTTGGACAGTGTACAGAACAGAACGGTAGTGATTTTGGGAGGTGACAGAGTCCTATAGACTGTATAAAGCAGTGCCCCATGGTTGGACAGTGTACAGAACAGAACGGTAGTGATTTTGGGAGGTGACAGAGTCCTATAGACTGTATAAAGCAGTGCCCCATGGTTGGACAGTGTACAGAACAGAACGGTAGTGATTTTGGGAGGTAACAGAGTCCTATAGACTGTATAAAGCAGTGCCCCATGGTTGGACAGTGTACAGAACAGAACGGTAGTGATTTTGGGAGGTAACAGAGTCCTATAGACTGTATAAAGCAGTGCCCCATGGTTGGACAGTGTACAGAACAGAACGGTAGTGATTTTGGGAGGTGACAGAGTCCTATAGACTGTATAAAGCAGTGCCCCATGGTTGGACAGTGTACAGAACAGAACGGTAGTGATTTTGGGAGGTGACAGAGTCCTATAGACTGTATAAAGCAGTGCCCCATGGTTGGACAGTGTACAGAACAGAACGGTAGTGATTTTGGGAGGTGACAGAGTCCTATAGACTGTATAAAGCAGTGCCCCATGGTTGGACAGTGTACAGAACAGAACGGTAGTGATTTTGGGAGGTGACAGAGTCCTATAGACTGTATAAAGCAGTGCCCCATGGTTGGACAGTGTACAGAACAGAACGGTAGTGATTTTGGGAGGTGACAGAGTCCTATAGACTGTATAAAGCAGTGCCCCATGGTTGGACAGTGTACAGAACAGAACGGTAGTGATTTTGGGAGGTGACAGAGTCCTATAGACTGTATAAAGCAGTGCCCCATGGTTGGACAGTGTACAGAACAGAACGGTAGTGATTTTGGGAGGTAACAGAGTCCTATAGACTGTATAAAGCAGTGCCCCATGGTTGGACAGTGTACAGAACAGAACGGTAGTGATTTTGGGAGGTAACAGAGTCCTATAGACTGTATAAAGCAGTGCCCCATGGTTGGACAGTGTACAGAACAGAACGGTAGTGATTTTGGGAGGTGACAGAGTCCTATAGACTGTATAAAGCAGTGCCCCATGGTTGGACAGTGTACAGAACAGAACGGTAGTGATTTTGGGAGGTGACAGAGTCCTATAGACTGTATAAAGCAGTGCCCCATGGTTGGACAGTGTACAGAACAGAACGGTAGTGATTTTGGGAGGTGACAGAGTCCTATAGACTGTATAAAGCAGTGCCCCATGGTTGGACAGTGTACAGAACAGAACGGTAGTGATTCTGGGAGGTGACAGAGTCCTATAGACTGTATAAAGCAGTGCCCCATGGTTGGACAGTGTACAGAACAGAACGGTAGTTATTTTGGGAGGTGACAGAGTCCTATAGACTGTATAAAGCAGTGCCCCATGGTTGGACAGTGTACAGAACAGAACGGTAGTGATTTTGGGAGGTGACAGAGTCCTATAGACTGTATAAAGCAGTGCCCCATGGTTGGACAGTGTACAGAACAGAACGGTAGTGATTTTGGGAGGTGACAGAGTCCTATAGACTGTATAAAGCAGTGCCCCATGGTTGGACAGTGTACAGAACAGAACGGTAGTGATTTTGGGAGATGACAGAGTCCTATAGACTGTATAAAGCAGTGCCCCATGGTTGGACAGTGTACAGAACAGAACGGTAGTGATTTTGGGAGATGACAGAGTCCTATAGACTGTATAAAGCAGTGCCCCATGGTTGGACAGTGTACAGAACAGAACGGTAGTGATTTTGGGAGGTGACAGAGTCCTATAGACTGTATAAAGCAGTGCCCCATGGTTGGACAGTGTACAGAACAGAACGGTAGTGATTCTGGGAGGTGACAGAGTCCTATAGACTGTATAAAGCAGTGCCCCATGGTTGGACAGTGTACAGAACAGAACGGTAGTGATTTTGGGAGGTGACAGAGTCCTATAGACTGTATAAAGCAGTGCCCCATGGTTGGACAGTGTACAGAACAGAACGGTAGTGATTTTGGGAGGTGACAGAGTCCTATAGACTGTATAAAGCAGTGCCCCATGGTTGGACAGTGTACAGAACAGAACGGTAGTGATTTTGGGAGGTGACAGAGTCCTATAGACTGTATAAAGCAGTGCCCCATGGTTGGACAGTTTCATTACATTAAAGGCTATTTCTGGATTTTCACCAGTCAGATGAACTTGTGGATACCGTTTTTATTAGTGCAATTGCTAACTAGCATGCTTGCAGATAACCATAGACTTCCAGTCATTATGCTAACGCTAGTTAGCATTGGCTGATGAGACTACCTCTAACTTCCTTCATACTGGACACGGAGACACACCACAGAGTTCATCTGATTCTTGGGAAGTAGATAAAGGGCCTCATTGCCAAAATCCCCAAGTATCCCTTTAAGGACATACACATTAAACTCTATGGTGAATGACCAGGGTTTGAGTGGTTCGGTTTGTGGCTCGGCAGCGGCTCGGCAGCGGCTCGGCTCCTTTTGTTAGCGTTAGATGATAGCCTGCAAGCCACAGCTCTGTTTGAGCTGCGAAGACGAGCCTGACCGCCTGGGACTTAAAAATAAAGCTCTGTTTCCTGCTTTAGACGTGCCAGCTGCCCAAAAATAACAAGGCACTTAATGAGAGATCCAGCACCACATAGCAGACCCAAGCATCAGGCTATTCCTGCCCTGAAACATCTTCTGCATCTCCCAGTTTCTATTTATACAAGGCCAGTTAGAAAGAGCTCTGAGAGCTTGGTTGAATGTCACAACGTTTTTGGAAAGCAGGAAAAAGTATTGTTTGGGATTGTTGGATTGACTCTATTGCACTGTATTTATAATTAAGTGTCAGTTGTTGTGATCTAAATTTTTGTTTGTTGATGTCTTTTCACTTATATTCAGATCATTTTGGATTGTTGGATTGTAAGTGTTATATTATTATTATCATTATTGTCTTGTTGTTTGTTGCTGTCTTTTAACGAATGTGCCTGTAAGATCCAAAACAGATGTAGAATCTTATTTGATCGCTCTTTTGTTGCTGAGAATTCTTCTTTGCCACAGGAAATGCAGATGAGCTTCCTAATTTACATAAATTCACTGAAAACCCTCATTATCACACTGTTATATTAAGATTATTGCACTTTTTATAGTCTTCACAGAGATCTATAATATTATTATGGTTTTCACAGAGATCTATAATATTATTATGGTCTATACAGAGATCTATAATATTATTATAGTCTTCACAGAGATCTATAATATTATTATGGTTTTCACAGAGCTCTATAATATTATTATGGTCTATACAGAGATTTATAATATTATTATGGTCTTCACAGAGATCTATAATATTATTATAGTCTTCACAGAGATCTATAATATTATGATGGTTTTCACAGAGCTCTATAATATTATTATGGTTTTCAAAGAGCTCTATAATTTTATTATAGTCTTCACAGAGATCTATAATATTATTATGCTCTATACAGAGCTCTATAATATTATTATGGTTTTCACAGAGCTCTATAATTTTATTATAGTCTTCCCAGAGATCTATAATATTATGATGGTCTATACAGAGCTCTATAATATTATTATGGTCTATACAGAGCTCTATAATATTATTATGGTTTTCACAGAGCCTTATAATATTATTATGGTTTTCAAAGAGCTCTATAATTTTATTATAGTCTTCACAGAGATCTATAATATTATTATGGTTTTCACACAGATCTATAATACTATTGTGGCTTTCACAGAGCTCTATAATATTATTATGGTCTATACAGAGATCTATAATATTATGGTCTATAAAGAGCTCTATAATATTACTATGGACTTCACAGAGCTCTATAATTTTATTATAGTCTTCACAGAGCTCTATAATATTATTATGGTCTATACAGAGCTCTATAATATTATTATGGTTTTCACAGAGCCTTATAATATTATTATGGTTTTCAAAGAGCTCTATAATTTTATTATAGTCTTCACAGAGATCTATAATATTATTATGGTTTTCACACAGATCTATAATACTATTGTGGCTTTCACAGAGCTCTATAATATTATTATGGTCTATACAGAGATCTATAATATTATGGTCTATAAAGAGCTCTATAATATTACTATGGACTTCACAGAGCTCTATAATATTATTATGGTCTTCACAGAGATCTATAATAATATTATGGTCTTCACAGAGATCTATAATAATATTATGGTCTATAAAGAGCTCTATAATATTACTATGGACTTCACAGAGCTCTATAATATTATTATGGTCTTCACAGAGATCTATAATAATATTATGGTCTTCACAGAGATCTATAATAATATTATGGTCTTCACAAAGTGTTGCTATGAGTAAGCAGTCAAGCAGTCAAGCAGTCAAAGTACCATCAGAAAGATGAATAACCCAATACTTCTTAATTAACCTAGTGGTGATATGTCTACTTAGTGTCATAGTGTCGGCCACAGTCTCATCGCCATTCAGAATGATACATTAAACACTATGGGCCAGTTTCTCGGACACTGATTAATTAAGACAATACTATATATATAAAGGTATGTGGACACCCCTTCAAATTAGTGGATTCGGCTATTTCAGCCACATCCGTTGCTGACAGCACACAGCCATGCACACAGTCATATGATGCCACCTTTCCAACAAGTCAATTCGTCAAATGTATGCCCTGCTAGAGCTGCCCCATTCAACTGTAAGTGCTGTTATTGTGAAGTGGAAACGTTTAGGAGCAACAACGGCTCAGCCTCAAGGTGGTAGGCCACACAAGTTCACAGAAAGAGACCTCCGATTGCTGAAGCGCACAAAAATTGTCTGTCCTCGGTTGCAACACTCTCCACCCAGTTCCAAACTGCCTCTGGAAGAAAACGTCAGCACAAGAACTGTTCGTCAGCAGCTTCACTAAATGGGTTTCCATAGCCGAGCAGTGGCACACAAGCCTAAAATCAACATGCGCAATGCCAAGCGCTGGCTGGAGTGGTGTAAAGCTCGCCACCATTGGACTCTGGAGCAGTGGAAATGTGTTTTCTGGAGTGATGAATCACGCTTCACCATCTGGCAGTCCGACTGACGAATCTGGGTTTGGCGGATGCCAGGAGAACACTACCTGCCCCAATGCATAGTACCGACTGTAAAGTTTGGAGGAGGAAGAATAATGGTCTGATGCTGATATTTCATGGTTTGGGCTTGGCCCCTTAGTTCCAGTGAAGGGAAAACTTTGTGGCAACAGTTTGGGGAAGGTCCTTTCCTGTTCCAGTGTGGGAGAACTTTGTGGCAACAGTTTGGGGAAGGCCCTTTCCTGTTCCAGTGTGGGAGAACTTTGTGACAACAGTTTGGGGAAGGCCCTTTCCTGTTCCAGTGTGGGAGAACTTTGTGGCAACAGTTTGGGGAAGGTCCTTTCCTGTTCCAGTGTGGGAGAACTTTGTGGCAACAGTTTGGGGAAGGCCCTTTCCTGTTCCAGTGTGGGAGAACTTTGTGGCAACAGTTTAGGGAAGGCCCTTTCCTGTTCCAGTGTGGGAGAACTTTGTGGCAACAGTTTGGGGAAGGCCCTTTCCTGTTCCAGTGTGGGAGAACTTTGTGGCAACAGTTTAGGGAAGGCCCTTTCCTGTTCCAGTGTGGGAGAACTTTGAGGCAACAGTTTAGGGAAGGCCCTTTCCCGTTCCAGTGTGGGAGAACTTTGTGGCAACAGTTTGTGGAAGGTCCTTTCCTGTTCCAGTGTGGGAGAACTTTGTGGCAACAGTATGGGGAAGGTCCTTTCCTGTTCCAGTGTGGGAGAACTTTACAGGTCTGCACAGAGCCCTGACTTCAGCCACATCCAACACCTTTGGGATGAATTGGAACGTTGACTGTGAGCCAGGCCTAATCGCCCAACATCAGCGCCCGACCTCACTAATGCTCTTGTGGCTCAATGGAAGCAAGTTCCCACAGCAACGTTCCAACATCTAGTAGAAAGCCTTCCCAGAAGAGTGGAGGCTGTTCTAGAAGCAAAGGGGGGGGGACCATCTCCATATTAATGACCATGATTTTGGAATGAGATGTCTGACGAGCAGGTGTCCACATACCTTTGGTCATATAGAGTCTGTCACTTTTTTATTGAATGTTTTTATTGAACCTTTATTTAATTCGGTCAGTCAGTTAAGAACAAATTCCTGTTTTACAATAACGGCCTCGGCCAAACCCTCCCCTGACCCGGACGACGCTGGGTCCATTGTGTGCCGCCCTGTGATTCAATGATGAGTCTCCATTAAGCATGCTTTTTAGTCCAGGACGAGGCTTCATCTGTGTCTGGGAAACTGGCCCTGTAGCCTATCCATTGACTGCAAATGATGCTGGACACCACCTATGGTATGTAGCTGTAGGATCTAACATGGGCACTGTCTTCTAGCCTATTGTCATTATTATTATTAGACAAATAGATAATGGAAAGAGATCCAAGAACACATATCTCACATCACAGACGTCACAACATGTAACACTCTCACCAGTCCAGACGACTGAAGCCTGCTAGTGTGAGTCCTCAAGGTAAAAACAGACACGGACTGTGTCCCACATGGCACCCTATTCCCTATGGGCTCTGGTCAAAAGTAGTGCACTATATAGGAAATGGGGTGCCAATTGGGAAGCAAACACCTGCCATTGCCATGCCAACATCTCAAATGAAGGCTGTGATCGTCACTCTAACCGCCATGGGGGCTAACGAGAGACAGATCTGTTATAGAAATAAACACGTTGGGGACAGGCGGTCACGGAGCTGTGTGGTGGTAGTGTTGGCCCATGGTGTCAGGGAGGAGGCTAGTGCAGTGGGAGTGCAGCCACTGGTTATGAGTCACCCTATCCCCTGTTGGCAGGGCCCTCGGAGGGGAAGAATTTGGGCATGGGGCAGGGTGCTGCTTGTCTCTCCCTGGTGCTAAAAACAAATTGGACCTGTCATTCATAAATCTCCTTTACCCGCCAGTCCCTGCCGTTGGCGCTTAGTGACACCTCTCCACCAATGAGGAGGCCCCATCACTTCTTTCGCTCAAGGAAAACTGCAGGTGAATTAATATCTAGTAGTAACAGTTTATTGTATCTTATTCAAAAAGCCAAAGAGGTTGATTCAGTGCTCCTTCAGGGCGTTTAGCTTAAAAACAAAACTCTGTGTTAAATTAAGCAGACAGCCTGACATCCGTGACAGTCTTTCACACATTGTCTATATTAAGACCCAGGCAGCTCAGAAAGTCTGTTATATTTAGCCGTAGTTACTGCTGCTTCCGTGTTCTCCTCCTGGTATTTGCAGTGCATCAACAGCAGATTTCAGTTTCACGTATAACATTTGACATAGTCATTTCTGAATCCTAAACTTAGCCGTAGGCAGCCACAGATATAACCAGATAGACATGGGTCTATTTTAATGTCGGTGTATGATGCTGGTTAATTCAAAACAGACAAGATGATAATATCTGGGGAAAAGATCTGCCTTCTTTACTATGGGTTCTGTTTAACAGGGTGCTGTGTCTCTATACAGTCTGCACTTCACCTGAACAACAGATGGCTTATGTTGATAAGAAGTGTAAGGACTAGTTTGAAAAAAATATTTCAACTTATAAAATAGTTTTCCCACCGACTTAAAATGTTGCATCTTACAATGTAACTGTACCTTTGGTCATGTTAACTTTCGAAATGGACGTTACTTAAAGTCTGAAGGTGGCTGGGGTCACTTACCTTTCTGGAACAACTACCATTGTCTAAATGGAAGAATCTGCAGTGGAGAGTAAACCTCACATCCTCATTCCCTATTCCCTATGCACAGTTGAAGTCTGAAGTTTACATCCACATTCGCCAAATACATTTAAACGCAGTTTTTCTTAATTCCTGACATTTAATCCTAGTAGAACGTCCCTGTCTTAGGTCATTTAGGATCACCACTTTATTTTAAGAATGTGAAATATCAGAATAATAGTAGAGAGAATTATTTATTTCAGCTTTTATTTCTTTCATTACATTCCCAGTGGGTCAGAAGTTTACATACACTCAATTAGTATTCGGTAGCATTGCCTTTAAATTGTTTAACTTGGGTCAAATGTTTTGGGTAGCCTTCCACGAGCTTCCCATAATAAGTTGCGTCAATTTTAGCCCATTCCTCCTGACAGAGCTGGTGTAACTGAGTCAGGCCTCCGTGCTCGCACACGCTTTTTCAGTTCTGCCCACAAATTTTCTATGGGATTGAGGTCAGGGCTTTGTGATGGCCACTCCAATACCTTGACTTTGTTGTCCTTAAGTCATTTTGCCACAACTTTGTAAGTATGCTTCGGGTCATTGTCCATTTGGAAGACCCATTTGCGAACAAGCGTTAACTTCCTGATTGATGTCTTGAGATGTTGCTTCAATATATCCACCTAATTTTCCTACGTCATGATGCCATCTATTTTGTGAAGTTCACCTGTCCCTCCTACAGAAAAGCAACCCCACAACATGATGCTGCCACCCCCGTGCTTCACGGTTGGGATGGTGTTCTTCGGCCTGCAAGTCTCCCCTTTTTTCCTCCAAACATAACGATGGTCATTATGTCCAAACAGTTCTATATTTGTTTCATCAGACCAGAGGACATTTCTCCAAAAAGTACGATCTTTGTCCCCATGTGCAGTTGCAAACCGTAGTCTGAAATTTGTGGAGATGTTGAAAAACGAGTTTTAATGATTCCAACCTAAGTTTATGTAAACTTCCGACTTCAACTGTATTTATAGTGCCCTACTTTTGAACAGGGTCGATATGTCTCTGGTCAAAAGTAGTGCACTAAATAGGAAATAAGGTCAAAGGTGTCCTTTTTCCTCACCTCTTAGAGCTTGGACCCTTACGAAAAAACACACATGAATTTCACTTGTGAACACGTGAAGTGTTCCAAAAACACATGTTGTCATGTGATCACTTGTGATCTTATGTGAAGTTAATGTAATAATGTGAAAACATGTAAAGCAACATGTGATAACCATTTCCTTTCACGTGATAACCATTTCCTTTCATGTGATAACCATTTCCTTTCTGTAAGGGGAGGAGTCACATCGCTGTGTTGTGCTCTATGATTCTGCTGGAACCTCGATAGGTTGGGAGCCACAATGCTGTGCTGATTGATTCTGATGGAGTCACAGAGCTGTGCTGTATGATTCTGATGGAGTCACAGAGCTGTGCTGTATGATTCTGATGGCGTCACAGAGCTGTGCTGTATGATTCTGATGGCGTCACAGAGCTGTGCTGTATGATTCTGATGGAGTCACAGAGCTGTGCTGATTGATTCTGATGGAGTCACAGAGCTGTGCTGTATGATTCTGATGGAGTCACAGAGCTGTGCTGTATGATTCTGATGGCGTCACAGAGCTGTGCTGTATAATTCTGATGGAGTCACAGAGCTGTGCTGTATGATTCTGATGGAGTCACAGAGCTGTGCTGTATGATTCTGATGAGTCACAGAGCTGTGCTGTATGATTCTGATGGAGTCACAGAGCTGTGCTGTATGATTCTGATGGAGTCACAGAGCTGAGCTGTATGATTCTGATGAGTCACAGAGCTGTGCTGTATGATTCTGATGGAGTCACAGAGCTGTGCTGTATGATTCTGATGGAGTCACAGAGCTGTGCTGTATGATTCTGATGGAGTCACAGAGCTGTGCTGTATGATTCTGATGGAGTCACAGAGCTGTGCTGTATGATTCTGATGGAGTCACAGAGCTGTGCTGTATGATTCTGATGGAGTCACAGAGCTGTGCTGTATGATTCTGATGGCGTCACAGAGCTGTGCTGTATAATTCTGATGGAGTCACAGAGCTGTGCTGTATGATTCTGATGGAGTCACAGAGCTGTGCTGTATGATTCTGATGAGTCACAGAGCTGTGCTGTATGATTCTGATGGAGTCACAGAGCTGTGCTGTATGATTCTGATGGAGTCACAGAGCTGAGCTGTATGATTCTGATGAGTCACAGAGCTGTGCTGTATGATTCTGATGGAGTCACAGAGCTGTGCTGTATGATTCTGATGGAGTCACAGAGCTGTGCTGTATGATTCTGATGGAGTCACAGAGCTGTGCTGTATGATTCTGATGGAGTCACAGAGCTGAGCTGTATGATTCTGATGAGTCACAGAGCTGTGCTGTATGATTCTGATGGAGTCACAGAGCTGTGCTGTATGATTCTGATGGAGTCACAGAGCTGTGCTGTATGATTCTGATGGAGTCACAGAGCTGTGCTGTATGATTCTGATGGAGTCACAGAGCTGTGCTGTATGATTCTGATGGAGTCACAGAGCTGTGCTGTATGATTCTGATGGAGTCACAGAGCTGTGCTGTATGATTCTGATGGAGTCACAGAGCTGTGCTGTATGATTCTGATGGAGCCTCAGCTGGATTCTCCAGATCAAAGTGGAGCGTCTTAATACCCGTCACAGTGAGGGTAGGGAATTAAATATTAAATGAATAAGACATCATAGTGCTGGGTTCTCCCTCAGCCAGCCAGCAGGTGTTTCTCTGGCTATATTTAATACCATTAGAGAAGCAACAGCACCATACCGCCAGGGTCCTTGCTGTCTGTCTGACTCACTGCAGCCAGCCAGCAGAGAGAAGCAGCAGCACCGTACCGCCAGGGTCCTTGCTGTCTGTCTGACTCACTGCAGCCAGCCAGCAGGTGTTGCTCTGGCTATATTTAATACCATTAGAGAAGCAGCAGCACCGTACCGCCAGGGTCCTTGCTGTCTGTCTGACTCACTGCAGCCAGCCAGCAGGTGTTTCTCTGGCTGTATTTAATACCATTAGAGAAGCAGCAGCACTGTACGGCCAGGGTCCTTGCTGTCTGTCTGACTCACTGCAGCCAGCCAGCAGGTGTTTCTCTGGCTATATTTAATACCATTAGAGAAGCAGCAGCACTGTACGGCCAGGGTCCTTGCTGTCTGTCTGACTCACTGCAGCCAGCCAGCAGAGAGAAGCAGCAGCACCGTACCGCCAGGGTCCTTGCTGTCTGTCTGACTCACTGCAGCCAGCCAGCAGAGAGAAGCAGCAGCACCGTACCGCCAGGGTCCTTGCTGTCTGTCTGACTCACTGCAGCCAGCCAGCAGGTGTTGCTCTGGCTATATTTAATACCATTAGAGAAGCAGCAGCACCGTACCGCCAGGGTCCTTGCTGTCTGTCTGACTCACTGCAGCCAGCCAGCAGGTATTGCTCTGGCTATATTTAATACCATTAGAGAAGCAGCAGCACCGTACCGCCAGGGTCCTTGCTGTCTGTCTGACTCACTGCAGCCAGCCAGCAGAGAGAAGCAGCAGCACCGTACCGCCAGGGTCCTTGCTGTCTGTCTGACTCACTGCCGTACGCAGCCCTTTCATTGGTTCACAGGTTCACCGCTGCGCCTGGAACACCTCCGGTGCTGCTACAAGATAGTATTTTGTCAAGTACTTACCACTAAGATGAATATTCCCTGTCACTAGAGGAAGGCTGTGTGCTACAGGTGCTGGGCTGCTCTTTGACAGGAGTTTCTCTGTTATTTAAAATTAGCTGTTTTTAGAACACAGAGGAGAGAGAGAGAGAAGAGAGAGAGGGAGGGAGGGAGGGAGGGAGGGAGGGAGGGAGGGAGGGAGGGAGGGAGGGAGGGAGGGAGGGAGGGAGGTGAAGTACAGCCTTGGGGGAGTCCCCTTTGCTCTCTTCACTCTGAATGTAACAAAGAAATGAGAAAACCCCTAGCATCAAGTAAACAAAACACAAACTGGGAGGATAAGGAAATATGGTGATGGTATCTTTTATTCCATTCATGTAGCCTTTCTCAAAACAAGGTACAGGTTACAATGCAATCATTATTATTGTGTTTGTGGCATGATGTGTGTATGAATTTTTTATTTTTTTCTCCCAATGTATCAACTCTTACATAGCGATAACAGTCTAAATAGGATGATGGTAGTTTACCCCAGTGTCACACAGCAACTGTAGCTAGGATAGGAAGGATGAGACAAGGAGACAACACGCAACAAGACTCGATATCTGTTCTGCAGGAAGGAGGGACATTATTATGACGCCTGCCGCCGCCTGCAAACGTTACCATGGCAGCCAGTTAGGGTGGTAGTGGTGGTGGAAAGGGTGTGGGGTTGTCAGAGCCCAGGATTGCGGCACTTGCTTTAATGTTTCTATTTATAATCATTTATAACGACAGCGCCGCCCGCTGCACCACACAGAGGGGTTGGTTGGATGGTGTAATGAAAAACTGGTTGCACCGCCACCACCAAGCGGAGGAAAGACAATATGTTTCACATTATCAGTGAACACTATAACAGGGAAGGCATGTTGTTCACGGACAACTGGGCTAATGGAGACCTTTTCTGGTAGGGCTCAACTCTGACCAACTTGGGTTTGACATTTTATGCGTTTTACATGTGCAGCACGAGTGAGGAACGCTTAGTCTGCGTCCCAAATGGCACCCTATTCCATATATAGTGCACTACTTTTGACCAAAACCCTATATGGGGAATAGGGTGTCATTTGGGATGCAGACTTCTAGTGGCCACCGATTCCCATAGTGTGAACAGGTACAGTGAACGCTGTCAGGACTCTCACAACAGGTGCTGCCTGAAACACTGCCTGTATTTGTTCTCCTAAATGTGACCCTTGAGAAGATTACGGCAGTGAATGCACCCGATAAATCTCCCCTCAGCCTTTGGCATTTTAAGTAGGTTTGAATATTTTCTTTCAGGCTAAAAATGGAAGAGACATGTATAAGGCCTGTACAGTGTGTACTCTTCTCACAATGTGACTGATGCCATGACAAGAATAGAACTAGAATATTATCTAAGAGTTGGAAAAAAGCTAAACGTAGCAGTGAACAAAATGTCCTGTCACCAGAGAACAGTAGTTACTATCTGGTATTATGAGACATGGGTTGCTTTAAAACAAAAGGCTTGCTGTTCTCCATAACCTCATATGACAGGAGGAGAGATACAGTGACACAGTAACCTGGGTTAAACCATCCTCTCCTCTAGGGCAGAGAGATGGACTAGCCTTGTCCTCTATGGTGTAAATGAGAGGAGGAGAGATACAGTGACACAGTAACCTGGGTTTAACCATCCTCTCCTCTAGGGCAGAGAGATGGACTAGCCTTGTCCTCTATGGTGTAAATGAGAGGAGGAGAGATACAGTGACACAGTAACCTGGGTTTAACCATCCTCTCGTCTGGGGCAGAGAGATGGACTAGCCTTGTCCTCTATGGTGTAAATGAGAGGAGGAGAGATACAGTGACACAGTAACCTGGGTTTAACCATCCTCTCCTCTAGGGCAGAGAGATGGACTAGCCTTGTCCTCTATGGTGTAAATGAGAGGAGGAGAGATACAGTGACACAGTAACCTGGGTTAAACCATCCTCTCCTCTGGGGAAGAGAGATGGACTAGCCTTGTCCTCTATGGTGTAAATGAGAGGAGGAGAGATACAGTGACACAGTAACCTGGGTTTAACTATCCTCTCCTCTGGGGCAGAGAGATGGACTAGCCTTGTCCTCTATGGTGTAAATGAGAGGAGGAGAGATACAGGGACACAGTAACCTGGGTTTAACCATCCTCTCCTCTAGGGCAGAGAGATGGACTAGCCTTGTCCTCTATGGTGTAAATGAGAGGAGGAGAGATACAGGGACACAGTAACCTGGGTTTAACCATCCTCTCCTCTGGGGAAGAGAGATGGACTAGCCTTGTCCTCTATGGTGTAAATGAGAGGAGGAGAGATACAGTGACACAGTAACCTGGGTTAAACCATCCTCTCCTCTAGGGCAGAGAGATGGACTAGCCTTGTCCTCTATGGTGTAAATGAGAGGAGGACAGATACAGTGACACAGTAACCTGGGTTTAACCATCCTCTCCTCTAGGGCAGAGAGATGGACTAGCCTTGTCCTCTATGGTGTAAATGAGAGGAGGAGAGATACAGTGACACAGTAACCTGGGTTTAACCATCCTCTCCTCTAGGGCAGAGAGATGGACTAGCCTTGTCCTCTATGGTGTAAATGAGAGGAGGAGAGATACAGTGACACAGTAACCTGGGTTTAACCATCCTCTCGTCTGGGGCAGAGAGATGGACTAGCCTTGTCCTCTATGGTGTAAATGAGAGGAGGAGAGATACAGTGACACAGTAACCTGGGTTTAACCATCCTCTCGTCTGGGGCAGAGAGATGGACTAGCCTTGTCCTCTATGGTGTAAATGAGAGGAGGAGAGATACAGTGACACAGTAACCTGGGTTAAACCATCCTCTCCTCTGGGGCAGAGAGATGGACTAGCCTTGTCCTCTATGGTGTAAATGAGAGGAGGACAGATACAGTGACACAGTAACCTGGGTTTAACCATCCTCTCCTCTGGGGCAGAGAGATGGACTAGCCTTGTCCTCTATGGTGTAAATGAGAGGAGGAGAGATACAGTGACACAGTAACCTGGGTTTAACTATCCTCTCCTCTGGGGCAGAGAGATGGACTAGCCTTGTCCTCTATGGTGTAAATGAGAGGAGGAGAGATACAGTGACACAGTAACCTGGGTTTAACCATCCTCTCGTCTGGGGCAGAGAGATGGACTAGCCTTGTCCTCTATGGTGTAAATGAGAGGAGGAGAGATACAGTGACACAGTAACCTGGGTTTAACCATCCTCTCCTCTGGGGCAGAGAGATGGACTAGCCTTGTCCTCTATGGTGTAAATGAGAGGAGGAGAGATACAGTGACACAGTAACCTGGGTTAAACCATCCTCTCCTCTGGGGCAGAGAGATGGACTAGCCTTGTCCGCTATGGTGTAAATGAGAGGAGGAGAGATACAGTGACACAGTAACCTGGGTTTAACCATCCTCTCGTCTGGGGCAGAGAGATGGACTAGCCTTGTCCTCTATGGTGTAAATGAGAGGAGGAGAGATACAGTGACACAGTAACCTGGGTTTAACCATCCTCTCCTCTGGGGCAGAGAGATGGACTAGCCTTGTCCTCTATGGTGTAAATGAGAGGAGGAGAGATACAGTGACACAGTAACCTGGGTTTAACCATCCTCTCCTCTGGGGCAGAGAGATGGACTAGCCTTGTCCTCTATGGTGTAAATGAGAGGAGGAGAGATACAGTGACACAGTAACCTGGGTTAAACCATCCTCTCCTCTAGGGCAGAGAGATGGACTAGCCTTGTCCTCTATGGTGTAAATGAGAGGAGGAGAGATACAGTGACACAGTAACCTGGGTTAAACCATCCTCTCCTCTAGGGCAGAGAGATGGACTAGCCTTGTCCTCTATGGTGTAAATGAGAGGAGGAGAGATACAGTGACACAGTAACCTGGGTTAAACCATCCTCTCCTCTGGGGCAGAGAGATGGACTAGCCTTGTCCTCTATGGTGTAAATGAGAGGAGGAGAGATACAGTGACACAGTAACCTGGGTTTAACCATCCTCTCCTCTGGGGCAGAGAGATGGACTAGCCTTGTCCGCTATGGTGTAAATGAGAGGAGGAGAGATACAGTGACACAGTAACCTGGGTTTAACCATCCTCTCGTCTGGGGCAGAGAGAAAACATCTTGACAAACCAATTAGGATCTGGCAAATAATACTTGAATCAGTTGTAGAACCCATTGCCCTTTATGGTTGTGAGGTCTGGGGTCCGCTCACCAACCAAGAATTCACAAAATGGGCCAAACACCAAATTGAGACTCTCCATGCAGAATTCTGCAAAAATATATTTTGTGTACAACGTAAAACACCAAATAATGCATGCAGAGCAGAATTAGGCCGATACCCGCTAATTATCAAAATCCTGAAAAGAGCTGTTAAATTCCACAACCACCTTAAAGGAAGCGATTTCCAAACCTTCCATAGCAAAGCCATCACCTACAGAGAGATGAACCTGGAGAAGAGTCCCCTAAGAAAGCTGGTCCTGGGGCTCTGTTCACAAACACAAACACACCCCACAGAGCACCAGGACAGCAACACAATCATGAGAAAACTAAGGACCGCAGCACCAGGACAGCAACACAATCAAGAGAAAACAAAAAGATAATTACTTGACATATTGGAAAGAATTCACAAAAAAACTGAATAAACTAGAATGCTATTTGGCCCTAAACAGAGAGTACACAGTGGCAGAATACCTGACCACAGTAACTGACCCAAACTTAAGGAAAGCTTTGACTATGTACAGGCTCAGTGAGCATAGCCTTGCTATTGAGAAAGGCCGCCGTAGGCAGACCTGGCTCTCAAGAGAAGACAGGCTATGTGCTCACTGCCCAGAATATGAGGTGGAAACTGAGCTGCACTTCTTAACCTTCTGCCCAATGTATGACCATATTAGAGACATATTTCCCTCAGATTACACAGATACACAAAGCATTTGAAAACAAACCTAATTTTGATCAACTCCCATATTTATTGGTGAAATAACACAGTGTGCAACCACAGCAGCAAGATTTGTGACCTGCTGCCACAAGAAAAGGGAACCAGTGAAGAACAAACACCAATGTAAATTCATCCCATATTTATGTTTATTTATTGTCCCTTTTGTACTTGAACTATTTGCACATAATATGACATTTGTAATGTTTTTATTATTTTGGAACTTTTGGAGTGTAATGTTTACAGTTCATTTTTATTGTTTATTTCAAATGTGTTTATTATCTAATTCACTTGCTTCGGCAATGTTAACATATGATTTTCCCATGCCAATAAAGCCCTTAAATTGAATTGAATAGAGAGAGAGAGAGAGAGAGAGAGAGAGAGAGAGAGAGAGAGAGAGAGAGAGAGAAAGAGAGGCAAACCAAAACATTTGTATTTTTATTTTGTTAATATTTCAAACATTAAATTGTAAACCAGAGATGTGTTCTGGTTGATGATGCAGAGTGGAGGGAGTCAAGAGGGAGCACATCCCCTAAATGGATGCTTTATTTATTTATTTATGGAGCCGTGAACAGACAGGATTTTCATGTAAATACTTGAAATAACTACTGAGACATGTCGTGCCAAGGGTCCATTGAGTCTCTGTGCTGTTGCCCGAAGTGGGCTCCCTGAAGACTTGAAGGCTTTGTGTCAGGAAGTGATCTGCTGTTTGTTTATAGACACTGTAATATAATTGTGGCTTTTTGAGGATGACACGAGAAGAGGAGACGCAGGGAGGAGGAGAGGAGACGCAGGGAGGAGGAGAGGAGACGCAGGGAGGAGGAGAGGAGACGCAGGGAGGAGGAGAGACAGAGGCAGGGAGGAGAGGAGGCAGGGAGGAGAGGAGACGCAGGGAGGAGGAGAGACAGGGAGGAGAGGAGGCAGGGAGGAGAGGAGACGCAGGGAGGAGGAGAGGCAGGGAGGAGAGGAGGCAGGGAGGAGGAGAGGAGACGCAGGGAGGAGGAGAGACAGAGGCAGGGAGGAGGAGAGGAGACGCAGGGAGGAGGAGAGGAGACGCAGGGAGGAGGAGAGACAGAGGCAGGGAGGAGAGGAGGCAGGGAGGAGAGGAGACGCAGGGAGGAGGAGAGACAGGGAGGAGAGGAGGCAGGGAGGAGAGGAGACGCAGGGAGGAGGAGAGGCAGGGAGGAGAGGAGGCAGGGAGGAGGAGAGGAGACGCAGGGAGGAGGAGAGGAGACGCAGGGAGGAGGAGAGGAGACGCAGGGAGGAGGAGAGACAGAGGCAGGGAGGAGAGGAGGCAGGGAGGAGAGGAGACGCAGGGAGGAGGAGAGACAGAGGCAGGGAGGAGGAGAGGAGACGCAGGGAGGAGGAGAGGAGACGCAGGGAGGAGGAGAGGAGACGCAGGGAGGAGGAGAGACAGAGGCAGGGAGGAGGAGAGGAGACGCAGGGAGGAGGAGAGGAGGCAGGGAGGAGGAGAGGAGACGCAGGGAGGAGGAGAGGAGACGCAGGGAGGAGGAGAGACAGAGGCAGGGAGGAGAGGAGGCAGGGAGAAGTTCCTGTCTTTGGTTCCTGTCTCTCTCTCTCTTTTCTTTTGGCTCTGTGCCCATAAGCTGTCTTTCCCTTCGAAAGCTTCTCCTCTTTCCTCTGCTGAAAACACCATGCACTTTGTATTGGGACTCATGTAATGCAAAGCACAGTTTGTTCTCTGCAACAGGACTGTTAAGTAACGCAGAGTGGGAACTCACTAAGACTAATGTAGGCATGTTTATGAATATGAATATAATATAGGAAAATATTGTGCTCATAGTTCATATTCCCTCCCTCCCTCCCTCTCCCAGTGGACATTAAGCCAGAGGTACTTTTGGATCCCGTGTCTCCGTTGGACCTGCGTACAGACCTGAGGATGCTGGGGCCTGGCTCGGACCCGGGAATGTGGGAGCGTCAGTTGCAGCAGGAGCTGCTCCTCATCCAGAAACAGCAGCAGGTCCAGAAACAGCTGCTGATCAGCGAGTTCCAGAAGCAGCATGAGAATCTGACCCGCCAGCACCAGGCCCAGCTCCAGGAGCACCTCAAGGTCAGGACTACAACATCAACTACAGTATACTATAGCAACAGTAGTATAGTATAGCATAGCATAGTACAGTATAGTATAGCATAGTATAGCAACAATAGTATAGCATAGTTAGCAACAGTAGTATAGTATTGTATAGCAAAGAATAGTATAGTATAGAACCTGACACCAGGCCCAGCTCCATGAGTAAATCAAAGTCAGAACCCCTCACGGTTAAACAGAACAATAGTTTACAAACAGTAGTATAGCATAGTCAGAGTACAGTATAGAAATAGTATAGTATAGTAATAATATAGCCAAATATAGTAATAGTATAGTAATAATAGAGTATAGCATAGTAATAGCAGGATAGTATAGTAATAGTATAGTACTATTATAGTACTAATATAGTATAGTATAGCAATAGTACAGAAATAATATAGGAATCGTATGGCAATAGTATCGTGATAGTATATAAATAGTATAGTAACAGTATATAATTAGTATAGTAATAGTATAGCAATAGCGTAGTAGTAGTATAGTCATCGTATAGTGATATTAGCATGGCATAGTAATAGTATAGTAATATTAGCATGGTATAGTAATAGTATAGTAATATTAGCATGGTATAGTAATAGTATAGTAATATTAGCATGGTATAGTAATAGTATAGTAATATTAGCATGGTATAGTAATAGTATAGTAATATTAGCATGGTATAGTAATAGTATAGTAATATTAGCATGGTATAGTAATAGTATAGTAATATTAGCATGGTATAGTAATAGTATAGTCATATTAGTATAGTATCGTAATAGTACAGCATTGTATAGTAGCAGTATAGTGATATTAGCATAGTATAGTACTAGAATAGAAATAGTATAGTAATAGTTTAGCAATATTAGCATAGCATAGTAATAGTATAGAAATAGAATAGAAGTAGTATCGTATAGTAATATTATAGCAATAGTAATGTATAGTATGGTAGTAGTATACAGCAGTATAGTAATACTATTGCAATAGTGATAGTATGGTGTAGTAATATTGTAATAATAGTAATAGTATAGTATGGTAATAGTATAGTAATAGTAATATTAGCATGGTATAGTATAGAAATGTTATAGTAATAGCAATAATACTGTATAGTATAGTATAGAAATAGTATAGTATAGGGATAATATAGCATTACTATACTATTACAATAAGTAATAGTATAGTAATAATATAGCATAGTATAGTAATAGTAGGATAGTATAGTAATGCTATTGTAATAGTACAGTAATAATATAGTATGGCATAGTAATAGTATAGTAATAATACAGCATAGTATAGTAATACTATTGTAATAGTCCAGTAATAATATAGTATGGCATAGTAATAGTATAGACATAGTATAGTAATAGTATGGTAAAAGCATAGTAGTATTATAGTGATGGTATAGCACTGGTATAGTAATATTAGCATAGCATAGCATAGTAATACTATAGTGTGGTAATAGTATACTACAGCACTATAATAGTATAGTAGTAGCATAGTAGCAGTATAGTAATAGTAATATTATAGTATAGTAATATTAGTATGGTAATATTAGCATAGTAATATTATAGTAGTAGCAATAATATAGTATAGTTTAGTAATAGTAGCATAGTATACTATAGTAATAGTATAGTATTGTAATAGTGAATATATAGTAGTTCATAATTTTTGTGTGTGTGGTACGATATCTTTGATGCAAGGTTGCTAGAGCTATGCTAGGAGAAAAACAGTCACTGGAAACAATGCTTCAAGTGCATTCGGAAAGTTTTCAGACCCCTTCCCCTTTCCCACATTTTCTTACATTACAGCCTTATTCTAAAATGGATTAAATTAATTATCATCAATCTACACACAATACCCCATAATGACAAGGCTAAAACAGGTTAGCTTATTTACATAATTTATTTAACCAGGCAAGTCAGTTAAGAACAAATTCTTATTTTCAATGACGGCCTAATGGGTTAACTGCCTGTTCAGGGGCAGAGCGACAGATTTGTACCTTGTCAGCTCGGGGTTTGAACTTGCAACCTTCCGGTTACTAGTCCAATGCTCTAACCACTAGGCTACCCTGCCGCCCCATAAGTATTCAGACCTTCTGCTATGAGACTCGAAATTGAGCTCGGGTGCATCGTGTTTCCATTGATCATCCTTGAGGTGTTTCTACATCTTGATTTGAGTTCACCTGTGGTCATTTCAATTGATTGGACATGATTTGGAAAGGCACACACCTGTATATATAAAGGTCCCACAGTTGACAGTGCATGTCAGAACAAAAACCAAGCCATGGGGTCGAAGGAATTGTCCGTAGAGCTCCGAGACAGGATTGTGTTGAGGCACAGATCTGTAGCAGGATACCAAAAAATGTCTGCAGCATTGAAGGTCCCCAAGAACACAGTGGCCTCCATCATTCTTAAATGGAATTAAATGGAAGAAGTTTGGAACTAGGGCAGGGCGATATGGCCAAAACCTCATATCCCAATATAGGTCGTTTCATATCCCGATAATGATACATATCACGATATAGCACATTTTCTGTAAATTCAATGAATAAATAGTTTATATAAAATGACCACATGTAAATGCCTATTCCTTCTTTTTTGGTCTCATTCGTAGACTCTCTTCATACTGTCTCACAAGATTCTTGCGTAGGTGGTAAAAGAGGTTAGTGGTGTTTGAGCCTGTTGTCAGGACCGGCCTGTAGTATATTTTGCAGAGGACGGTTTTCTGGTCCATGTCAGACTTTTCATACCCAAACCGTCATTATACCCCATTATGGGGTATTGTGTATAGATTGATCAATTTTAGAATAAAGCTGTGACTTCAATATGATCTAGTTATTTTCAGTAAAGGTTTCCCCCTTTTTACCAGGACTACACTACACAGCACCTTCACCACTATAGTTTGTTACTCTATGGCTGGGGTCCATACTGTCTGACTGACTGATTGACTGGATCTCTCTCTCTCTCTCTCTCTCTCTCTCTCTCTCTCTCTCTCTCTCTCTCTCTCTCTGTGTATCTCACTCTCTCGCTCTCTCTGTATCTCTGTATCTCCCTCTCTCTCACTCTCTTGCTCTCTCTGTATCTCTGTATCTCTCTCTCTCTCTCTCCCCTCTCTCTGTATCTCCCTCTCTCTCACTCTCTTGCTCTCTCTGTATCTCTGTATCTCTCTCTCTCTCTCCCCCCTCTCTCTGTATCTCACTCTCTCGCTCTCTCTGTATCTCTGTATCTCTGTCTCTCTCTCTTTCTCTCTCTGTATCTCTGTATCTCTGTCTCTCTCTCTATCTCTGTATCTCTGTCTCTCTCTCTCTTTCTCTCTCTGTATCTCTCTCTCTCTTTCTCTCTCTCTCTCTGTGTGTTAGCTGCAACAGGAGCTGCAGGCCATGAAGCAGCAGCAGGAGCTGGTGGAGAAGGAGAGGAGGCAGCAGCTGCAGCAGCAGCAGAGCCAGCAGGAGAAGGAGCAGGAGAGACATCGCAGGGAGCAGCATGTCCTCTGTCTCAGCCTCAGGGGCAAGGAGCGCACCAGAGAGAGTAAGGGCTCACCACCGAGTCCACTCACCACAGCTAACTCTCTGCCCAATCACTGATAACTAACCTCCTCCCCAACTCAATTGATACTGCATATATAGATAGATAGAGGGCTCGTGAACGAGATTAACCGATAACTAACTGCTAGTTTACCAACCAAAACCTTGGAGGCAGCTAACTCACTGCCCAATCACCGATAACTAACTGCTAGTTTACCAACCAAAACCTTGGAGGCAGCTAACTCACCGTGTGTCATTGTGGCTCTTTTATCATAATGGTAATGATTGTAACAGTGCAAGGCTGTACACTGAGATGAACAACCAATGGGGAAACAAGAATTCTAATTTCCTGTAGTGACAAGTGATCATTAATGAGACACGAGCCAGGGCTGTAGTGTCTAGTGATGACTAATGAAACACTAGCCAAGGCTGTAGTGACTAATGAAACACTAGCCAAGGCTGTAGTGACTAGTGATGACTGATGAAACACTAGCCAAGGCTGTAGTGACTAGTGATGACTAATGAAACACTAGCCAAGGCTGTAGTGACTAGTGATGACTAATGAAACACTAGCCAAGGCTGTAGTGACTAGTGATGACTAATGAAACACTAGCCAAGGCTGTAGTGACTAGGGATGACTAATGAAACACTAGCCAAGGCTGTAGTGACTAATGAAACACTAGCCAAGGCTGTAGTGACTAGTGATGACTAATGAAACACTAGCCAAGGCTGTAGTGACTAGTGATGACTAATGAAACACTAGCCAAGGCTGTAGTGACTAGTGATGACTAATGAAACACTAGCCAAGGCTGTAGTGACTAGGGATGACTAATGAAACACTAGCCAAGGCTGTAGTGACTAGGGATGACTAATGAAACACTAGCCAAGGCTGTAGTGACTAGTGATGACTAATGAAACACTAGCCAAGGCTGTAGTGACTAGTGATGACTAATGAAACACTAACCAAGGCTGTAGTGACTAGTGATGACTAATGAAACACTAGCCAAGGCTGTAGTGACTAGTGATGACTAATGAAACACTAGCCAAGGCTGTAGTGACTAGTGATGACTAATAAAACACTAGCCAAGGCTGTAGTGACTAATGAAACACTAACCAAGGCTGTATTGACTAGTGATGACTAATGAAACACTAACCAAGGCTGTAGTGACTAGTGATGACTAATGAAACACTAGCCAAGGCTGTAGTGACTAGTGATGACTAATGAAACACTAGCCAAAGGCTGTAGTGACTAGTGATGACTAGTGAAACACTAGCCAAGGCTGTAGTGACTAATGAAACACTAACCAAGGCTGTAGTGACTAGTGATGACTAATGAAACACTAGCCTAGGCTGTAGTGACTAGTGATGACTAATGAAACACTAGCCAAGGCTGTAGTGACTAATGAAACACTAGCCAAGGATGTAGTGACTAGTGATGACTAATGAAACACTAGCCAAGGCTGTAGTGAGTAGTGATGACTAATGAAATACTAGCCAAGGCTGTAGTGACTAGTGATGACTAATGAAACACTAGCCAAGGCTGTAGGGACTAGTGATGACTGATGAAACACTAGCCAAGGCTGTTGTGACTAGTGATGACTGATGAAACACTAGCCAAGGATGTAGTGACTAGTGATGACTAATGAAACACTAACCAAGGCTGTAGTGACTAGTGATGACTAATGAAACACTAGCCAAGGCTGTTGTGACTAGTGATGACTGATGAAACACTAGCCAAGGCTGTAGTGACTAGTGATGACTAATGAAACACTAGCCAAGGCTGTTGTGACTAGTGATGACTAATGAAACACTAGCCAAGGCTGTAGTGACTAGTGATGACTAATGAAACACTAGCCAAGGCTGTAGTGACTAGTGATGACTAATGAAACACTAGCCAAGGCTGTTGTGACTAGTGATGACTAATGAAACACTAGCCAAGGCTGTAGTGACTAGTGATGACTAATGAAACACTAGCCAAGGCTGTAGTGACTAGTGATGACTAATGAAACACTAGCCAAGGCTGTGGTGACTAGTGATGACTAATGAAACACTAGCCAAGGCTGTAGTGACTAGTGATGACTAATGAAACACTAGTCAAGGCTGTCGTGACTAGTGATGACTAATGAAACACTAGCCAAGGCTGTAGTGACTAGTGATGACTAATGAAACACTAGCCAAGGCTGTAGTGACTAGTGATGACTAATGAAACACTAGCCAAGGCTGTAGTGACTAGTGATGACTAATGAAACACTAGCCAAGGCTGTAGTGACTAGTGATAACTAATGAAACACTAGCCAAGGCTGTGGTGACTAGTGATGACTAATGAAACACTAGCCAAGGCTGTAGTGACTAGTGATGACTAATGAAACACTAGCCAAGGCTGTAGTGACTAGTGATGACTAATGAAACACTAGCCAAGGCTGTAGTGACTAGTGATGACTAATGAAACACTAGCCAAGGCTGTAGTGACTAGTGATGACTAATGAAACACTAGCCAAGGCTGTGGCTTGGGCTTTATTGTTGCATGTTCTTCCCCCACTAGAGGGAGATGTTCCTACATTACATGTGGATCCACTCAGAAATATCAATTATATGAGAAATAAAATACATGATATTTGGTGTGCTAGTTATGGATATAGTCAAAAACTATACAATGTGAAATATTTCAGAGCAATACAATGTGTGGATGTGATGAAAACATACTATAGAATAGCTAAACCCAGTCTCTAACATTTCAATGCAACAATATGTGTGGATGTGATGAAATCTACTGTAGGAATACAGTGCTGTATAGATATACCTTTTGGTAAACTGTCTCTGCGTCCCCAATGGCACCCTATACCCTATATAGTGTGCTATTTTTTAAAAATATTTTTCATTTGACCTAAGTAGTGCACTACAAAGTGAATAGTGTGCCATAGGGGACACAGTATCTCTAAGTCTGTACCCCCTGAGCACCAGGGTGACCCCAATCCCGGTACCTCTCTGAGTCTGTACCCCCTGAGCCCCAGGGTGACCCCAATCCCTGTCTCTCTCTGAGTCTGTACCCCCTGAGCCCCAGGGTGACCCCAATCCCTGTCTCTCTCTGAGTCTGTACCCCCTGAGCCCCAGGGTGACCCCAATCCCGGTCCCCCTCTGAGTCTGTACCCCCTGAGCCCCAGGGTGACCCCAATCCCTGTCTCTCTCTGAGTCTGTACCCCCTGAGCCCCAGGGTGACCCCAATCCCGGTCTCTCTCTCTGAGTCTGTACCCCCTGAGCCCCAGGGTGACCCCAATCCCTGTCTCTCTCTGGCTGCTGGTCTCACAGGTGCTGTGGCCAGTAATGAGGTGAAGCAGAAACTCCAAGAGTTTCTGTTGAGTAAATCAAACAAGGACCTGTCTACTGCCGGAGCCACACACATGGTCATCCACCACCCCAAGCTCTGGTACACGTAAGTACACACTGTTGTGATTCTGTCTTGTAACTTCTTCCACTACCCACTGTTGTGATTCTTTCTAGTAACGTCTTCTACTACACACTGTTGTGATTCTGTCTAGTAACTTCTTCCACTACCCACTGTTGTGATTCAGTCTAGTAACTTCTTCCACTACCCACTGTTGTGATTCAGTCTAGTAACTTCTTCCACTACCCACTGTTGTGATTCTGTCTAGTAACTTCTTCCACTACCCATTGTTGTGATTCAGTCTAGTAACTTCTTCCACTACCCACTGTTGTGATTCAGTCTAGTAACTTCTTCCACTACCCACTGTTGTGATTCTGTCTAGTAACTTCTTCCACTACCCACTGTTGTGATTCTGTCTAGTAACTTCTTCCACTACCCACTGTTGTGATTATGTCTAGTAACTTCTTCTACTACACACTGTTGTGATTCTGTCTAGTAACTTCTTCTTCTACCCACTGTTGTGATTCTGTCTAGTAACTTCTTCCACTACCCACTGCTGTGATTCTGTCTAGTAACTTCTTCCACTACCCACTGTTGTGATTCAGTCTAGTAACGTCTTCCACTACCCACTGTTGTGATTCTGTCTAGTAACTTCTTCCACTACCCACTGTTGTGATTCTGTCTAGTAACTTCTTCCACTACCCACTGTTGTGATTCTGTCTAGTAACTTCTTCCACTACCCACTGTTGTGATTCTGTCTAGTAACTTCTTCTACTACACACTGTTGTGATTCTGTCTAGTAACTTCTTCCACTACCCACTGTTGTGATTCTGTCTAGTAACTTCTTCTACTACACACTGTTGTGATTATGTCTAGTAACTTCTTCCACTACCCACTGTTGTGATTCTGTCTAGTAACTTCTTCCACTACCCACTGTTGTGATTCTGTCTAGTAACTTCTTCCACTACCCACTGTTGTGATTCTTTCTAGTAACGTCTTCTACTACACACTGTTGTGATTCAGTCTAGTAACTTCTTCCACTACCCACTGTTGTGATTATGTCTAGTAACTTCTTCTACTACACACTGTTGTGATTCTGTCTAGTAACTTCTTCTTCTACCCACTGTTGTGATTCAGTCTAGTAACGTCTTCCACTACCCACTGTTGTGATTCTGTCTAGTAACTTCTTCCACTACCCACTGTTGTGATTCAGTCTAGTAACTTCTTCCACTACCCACTGTTGTGATTCTGTCTAGTAACTTCTTCCACTACCCACTGTTGTGATTCTGTCTAGTAACTTCTTCCACTACCCACTGTTGTGATTCTGTCTAGTAACTTCTTCCACTACCCATTGTTGTGATTCTGTCTAGTAACTTCTTCCACTACCCACTGTTGTGATTCAGTCTAGTAACTTCTTCCACTACCCACTGTTGTGATTCTGTCTAGTAACTTCTTCCACTACCCACTGTTGTGATTCTGTCTAGTAACTTCTTCCACTACCCACTGTTGTGATTCTGTCTAGTAACTTCTTCCACTACCCACTGTTGTGATTCTGTCTAGTAACGTCTTCTACTACACACTGTTGTGATTCTGTCTAGTAACTTCTTCCACTACCCACTGTTGTGATTCTGTCTAGTAACTTCTTCTACTACACACTGTTGTGATTCAGTCTAGTAACTTCTTCCACTACCCACTGTTGTGATTCAGTCTAGTAACTTCTTCCACTACCCACTGTTGTGATTCTGTCTAGTAACTTCTTCCACTACCCACTGTTGTGATTCAGTCTAGTAACTTCTTCCACTACCCACTGTTGTGATTCTGTCTAGTAACTTCTTCCACTACCCACTGTTGTGATTCTGTCTAGTAACGTCTTCTACTACACACTGTTGTGATTCTGTCTAGTAACTTCTTCCACTACCCACTGTTGTGATTCTGTCTAGTAACTTCTTCCACTACCCACTGTGATTCTGTCTAGTAACTTCTTCCACTACCCACTGTTGTGATTCAGTCTAGTAACTTCTTCCACTACCCACTGTTGTGATTCTGTCTAGTAACTTCTTCCACTACCCACTGTTGTGATTCTGTCTAGTAACTTCTTCCACTACCCACTGTTGTGATTCTGTCTAGTAACTTCTTCCACTACCCACTGTTGTGATTCTTTCTAGTAACTTATTCCACTACCCACTGTTGTGATTCTGTCTAGTAACTTCTTCCACTACCCATTGTTGTGATTCTGTCTAGTAACTTCTTCCACTACCCACTGTTGTGATTCTGTCTAGTAACTTCTTCCACTACCCACTGTTGTGATTCTGTCTAGTAACTTCTTCCACTACCCACTGTTGTGATTCTGTCTAGTAACTTCTTCTTCTACCCACTGTTGTGATTCAGTCTAGTAACTTCTTCCACTACCCATTGTTGTGATTCTGTCTAGTAACTTCTTCCACTACCCATTGTTGTGATTCTGTCTAGTAACTTCTTCTTCTACCCACTGTTGTGATTCTGTCTAGTAACTTCTTCCACTACCCACTGTTGTGATTCAGTCTAGTAACTTCTTCCACTACCCACTGTTGTGATTCTGTCTAGTAACTTCTTCCACTACCCACTGTTGTGATTCTGTCTAGTAACTTCTTCCACTACCCACTGTTGTGATTCTGTCTAGTAACTTCTTCCACTACCCACTGTTGTGATTCTGTCTAGTAACTTCTTCCACTACACACTGTTGTGATTCTGTCTAGTAACTTCTTCCACTACCCACTGTGATTCTGTCTAGTAACTTCTTCCACTACCCACTGTTGTGATTCTGTCTAGTAACTTCTTCTACTACACACTGTTGTGATTATGTCTAGTAACTTCTTCTACTACACACTGTTGTGATTCTTTCTAGTAACGTCTTCCACTACCCACTGTTGTGATTCTGTCTAGTAACTTCTTCCACTACCCACTGTTGTGATTCTTTCTAGTAACGTCTTCTACTACACACTGTTGTGATTCTTTCTAGTAACTTCTTCCACTACCCACTGTGATTCTGTCTAGTAACTTCTTCCACTACCCACTGTTGTGATTCAGTCTAGTAACTTCTTCCACTACCCACTGTGATTCTGTCTAGTAACTTCTTCCACTACCCACTGTTGTGATTCAGTCTAGTAACTTCTTCCACTACCCACTGTTGTGATTCAGTCTAGTAACTTCTTCCACTACACACTGTTGTGATTCTGTCTAGTAACTTCTTCCACTACCCACTGTTGTGATTCAGTCTAGTAACTTCTTCCACTACCCACTGTGATTATGTCTAGTAACTTCTTCCACTACCCACTGTTGTGATTCTGTCTAGTAACTTCTTCCACTACCCACTGTTGTGATTCTGTCTAGTAACTTCTTCCACTACTAGACAGTCTAAAGCAAGCACACCATTTTTATTCAGGAAAATGAACTTTTCTAGTTACTATTTATCATTCAAAATGATGTATATATATTCATATGTATCACTATTTGCACCTGGCAAGAAGAAATAAACCAAGATTTGTGACGTGTTGGCGCTGTGTGTTCTGTGTCCAGGTCCTCCCACCACACGTCTCTGGACCAGAGTTCTTCTCCCCTGGGAGGCATGTCTCCTGTCTGCCACTACACACTCCCCTCCCTTCAGGACGGACAGGACGACTTCCCACTGAGGAAAACAGGTACGGCCACACACACACGCACCCACACACACACATAATAGTATGAACTGCTTGGTGGTCACAGGTGATAATATTATGAACTGCTTGGTGGTCATAGATGATAATAGTATGAACTGTTTGGTGGTCATAGATGATAATAGTATGAACAGCTTGGCGGTCATAGATGATAATAGTATGAACTGCTAGGCGGTCATAGGTGATAATAGTATGAACAGCTTGGCGGTCATAGATGATAATAGTATGAACTGCTTGGCGGTCATAGGTGATAATAGTATGAGCTGCTTGGTGGTCATAGATGATAATAGTATGAACTGCTTGGCGGTCATAGATGATAATAGTATGAACAGCTTGGCGGTCATAGATGATAATAGTATGAACTGCTTGGCGGTCATAGATGATAATAGTATGAACTACTTTGCGGTCATAGATGATAATAGTATGAACTGCTTGGCGGTCATAGATGATAATAGCATGAACTGCTTGGCAGTCACAGGTGATAATATTATGAACTGCTTGGTGGTCATAGATTATAATAGTATGAACTGCTTGGCAGTCATAGGTGATAATAGTATGAACTGCTTGGTGGTCATAGGTGATAATAGTATGAACTGCTTGACGGTCATAGGTGATAATAGTATGAACTGCTTGGCGGCCATAGATGCTAATAGCATGAACTGCTTGGTGGTCATAGATGATAATAGTATGAACTGCTTGGCGGTCATAGATGATAATAGTATGAACAGCTTGGCGGTCATAGATGATAATAGTATGAACTGCTTGCTGATCCTAGATGATAATAGCATGAACTGCTTGGCGGTCATGGATGATAATAGCATGAACTGCTTGGCAGTCACAGGTGATAATATTATGAACTGATTGGTGGTCATAGATGATAATAGTATGAACTGCTTGGCGGTCATAGGTGATAATAGTATGAACTGCTTGGCGGTCATAGGTGATAATAGTATGAACTGCTTGGCGGTCATAGATGATAATAGTATGAACTGCTTGGCGGTCATAGATGATAATAGTATGAACTGCTTGGCGGTCATAGATGATAATAGTATGAACTGCTTTGGCGGTCATAGATGATAATAGTATGAACTGCTTGGCGGTCATAGATGATAATAGTATGAACTGCTTGGCGGTCATAGATGATAATAGTATGAACTGCTTTGGCGGTCATAGGTGATAATAATATGAACTTTCTGTTCAATAAAGGAAAGGTAAACATTAAAAAAGTTGGGACTGAACTCGTAAACGGCGACCATGTTCGGTACAACCACACGACCACGCACAACAGCATACACTCAACCACATACACCAGCATACACTCAACCACACACACCAGCATACACTCAACCACACACACCAGCATACACTCAACCACACACACCAGCATACATTCAACCACACACACCAGTATACACTCAACCACACACACCAGCATCAATTGACCAAACTCAACCACAATCAAACTATTTCTAACACTTCATTCCAAATGAACTGCAGGACATTCCAAAGTCCTTTATATCCTTCTATTCTCATTAGTGTTAGCATTAAGATACGTGTGGATAAATCCTTCAACAGACATCTTGTCCTCAACCAGTAGTGTGTGTCTGTCTGCAGGGTGGTACAATGACCTTCCATCAATGAGTTATTAATACAATGAATGTGCTGTGACCTCTGTCATCCCAGGGTTACCTCTGTGTATCCACACAGCATTTCCTGACCATACTGATGACCTGCTAATGACACCAGTTAGGCCTATTATGACCTTTGAACCTCCACCCCGCCCCCAAGGCCCCTCTCACCCCTCGTACCCCTTCAGGGGACCCCTTACTCAAATAATGGGGAGGGGTTACGAGGTAAGCCAGAGCAGTAATATCTATCAGAATCCTTCCCTCCTGTTTGACCTCTCCCAACACAGAGCCAGACGTGTGCAACCCCGACAGAACACGAACACACACTGTCGACAATATCATACAAAACCATTGCAATCTTTTTGTTGTTGTATTGTAAGTTGATGATGCTATATATTGTGTGTTATTTTCCTCACAAAGACATATGCTACAATACTGATCCCTAAGAACAATCTTTGGTTATTTATTGTGTTATTAGCGATAATACACAGACAAAAGGCAAGGCCTCACTGTTAGGGCTTCTCAGTTGAACAGTTAATGTACGACTTAAAGCACCTTTCATTTCTTCAGAGTTATGAGCTCCACTAACTCTTTTGAAAACACACAACTTGTCAGCAAAAGGCAGCTCAGGTTTGTTGGTTTAAAGCTGAGGATCTCTCTAGGGAACACTGTATAAATAAGAATTATACCTCCCTCTTGGTTTCGCTGCGCCACAAGCTAAAACGGTTCATGATTTTGCTGTGAGGTCACGGAAATGACATTACATTCTTTCCCTTTTGTGTCTCGTCAAATTACGACGGTAAACAATAATACCTGTTTAATGACTTTACCGCATGAGCTGGCATATTGTGTATAAACACACTTTAGGGATCAGGCTAGGGGAATTATAGTGCCAGTTTTTGTAGTACTTTGTAACATACATTTAAGCTAATTTGTAGTCATTGTGGAGACTTTGTGGTTAAAATAACAATTGGGGAAGCACATGAAAGACAATTGTGTTTATTGTGTCTCTCTTTGAAAAAACAATCCCGCACCAGGAAATACCTCCTCTCTCTCTGTCTGGTAACATACCTGTAAACCTAGGAGGTTAGGAGTGGCCTGCAAGTCCAAATAACCAGTTGCCAAAGTAAAATAATGTGCCTCGACCAAATAAAAGGTTTCCCAGAAATGATTTAGAATTTATCTTGCGAGGCAGACAGAGTCTTACCATCAATGCTTTAGCCTATGTTTACCTTTGACGCAAGCTGCAAAGAAACAGCACATTTATTAACACTAACAGAACTCTGCTTGCCTTATTCTTCGCAGGACAAAATTCTAATAATCCCTATGATCTTCCTTTTGGATTATCTTGAAATAATCTCTGTTTCTCTGAGTAATTCTTATGCATTGATAAAAGCCCCTTAATAAAAACATTTCCTTTGGATTCTAGAATCTATATGTGGTCATTTTCTGTGCGAGCCCCACCCCCCCCATTTCCTGTCCGTCTTCATTAAAGTCCTCTGAGAGATTGGCATGCAAACACACAAAGGTAGTGTTGTTCCTGGACACGTTGTCCGTCATCGATAGCTGACACTCTGACAGGCAGGTGTCACTGCGTTAAGAGGACTGTTGCCGGGCAGAATGAAGTAAGACACCACTGTTTGTTTAAGCAAAAACAGCCTTCTGAAAACAAAGTGGAGAAGACTTTACAGGTCTGGGTTGAGTCGCAAATGGCAGCCTATTCCCTATATAGTGTACTACTTTTGACCAGGCCCCAGAGGATTCTGGTCAAAAGTAGTGCACTATATATGCACTATATAGGGAATAGGGTGCCATTTGGGACACAGTCTGGGGGTTTGACTTCCTCGTTTTATAGCTTGGCTGGCCGTGGGGTCCAACACCTTCTTTTTTTTGTGGGGGTGGGGGGTGGGGGGGGGTGGGGTGTTGCAGTTGTTGTGGGGAAACTGTACCATTTTAGCACTTTTATGATTTGCTTTGAAGCTAGCCACTTAGCCAATTATCCTATGCCATACCTGCCCTGCTGCCTGATGTCTCTGCTGGATAAGTCAAGAGCTACTGTACTGGTTAAATTAACAATAGTAACTTTTTTAGTTCTGTCGTTTTTTTGTTTCTACAGCCACATGCCCTTGAAAGCCACAGAACCTTTGCCTTGGTTTGGACGATTTGAAAAGGATCAAACACGCATCATTTGACAGGCTATGAAATATGAATTGTTGTTGTTGATGCATTCTAAGAGACTAAGAGTCCCCCTAGCCAGCCTCCTGGCCTTGTCTTGGTCCGACAGCCTAACGGAGAAGGCATCACACTGAGAGCAGAGTTAACATTGAGATGGAGTGGAGACAGGCATCACACTGACAGCAGAGTTAACATTGAGATGGAGTGGAGACAGGCAGAGTTAACATTGAGATGTAGTGGAGACAGGCATCACACTGACAGCAGAGTTAACATTGAGATGGAGAGGAGACAGGCATCACACTGACAGCAGAGTTAACATTGAGATGGAGTGGAGACAGGCATCACACTGCCAGCAGAGTTAACATTGAGATGTAGTGGAGACAGGCATCACACTAACAGCAGAGTTAACATTGAGATGGAGAGGAGACAGGCATCACACTGACAGCAGAGTTAACATTGAGATGGAGTGGAGACAGGCATCACACTGCCAGCAGAGTTAACATTGAGATGTAGTGGAGACAGGCATCACACTAACAGCAGAGTTAACATTGAGATGGAGAGGAGACAGGCATCACACTGACAGCAGAGTTAACATTAGATGGAGTGGAGACAGGCATCACACTGACAGAGTTAACATTGAGATGTAGTGGAGACAGGCATCACACTGACAGCAGAGTTAACATTGAGACGAGGTGGAGACAGGCAGAGTTAACATTGAGATGGAGTGGAGACAGGCAGAGTTAACATTGAGATGTAGTGGAGACAGGCATCACACTGACAGTGGAGTTAACATTGAGATGTAGTGGAAACAGGCAGAGTTAACATTGAAATGTAGTGGAGACAGGCAGAGTTAACATTGAGATGTAGTGGAGACAGGCATCACACTGACAGCAGAGTTAACATTGAGATGTAGTGGAGACAGGCATCACACTGACAGCAGAGTTAACATTGAGATGTAGTGGAGACAGGCATCACACTGACAGCATAGTTAACATTGAGATGGAGAGGAGACAGGCATCACACTAACAGCAGAGTTAACATTGAGATGGAGTGGAGACAGGCATCACACTGAGAGCAGAGTTAACATTGAGATGGAGTGGAGACAGGCATCACACTGACAGCAGAGTTAACATTGAGATGGAGTGGAGACAGGCAGAGTTAACATTGAGATGTAGTGGAGACAGGCATCACACTGACAGCAGAGTTAACATTGAGATGGAGAGGAGACAGGCATCACACTGACAGCAGAGTTAACATTGAGATGGAGTGGAGACAGGCATCACACTGCCAGCAGAGTTAACATTGAGATGTAGTGGAGACAGGCATCACACTAACAGCAGAGTTAACATTGAGATGGAGAGGAGACAGGCATCACACTGACAGCAGAGTTAACATTGAGATGGAGTGGAGACAGGCATCACACTGCCAGCAGAGTTAACATTGAGATGTAGTGGAGACAGGCATCACACTAACAGCAGAGTTAACATTGAGATGGAGAGGAGACAGGCATCACACTGACAGCAGAGTTAACATTGAGATGGAGTGGAGACAGGCATCACACTGACAGCAGAGTTAACATTTAGATGAGGTGGAGACAGGCAGAGTTAACATTGAGATGGAGTGGAGACAGGCAGAGTTAACATTGAGATGGAGAGGAGACAGGCAGAGTTAACATTGAGATGTAGTGGAGACAGGCATCACACTGACAGTGGAGTTAACATTGAGATGTAGTGGAGACAGGCATCACACTGACAGCAGAGTTAACATTGAGATGTAGTGGAGACAGGCAGAGTTAACATTGAGATGTAGTGGAGACAGGAAGAGTTAACATTGAGATGTAGTGGAGACAGGCATCATACTGACAGCAGAGTTAACATTGAGATGTAGTGGAGACAGGCATCACACTGACAGCAGAGTTAACATTGAGATGTAGTGGAGACAGGCAGAGTTAACATTGAAATGTAGTGGAGACAGGCAGAGTTAACATTGAGATGTAGTGGAGACAGGCATCATACTGACAGCAGAGTTAACATTGAGATGTAGTGGAGACAGGCATCACACTGACAGCAGAGTTAACATTGAGATGTAGTGGAGACAGGCATCACACTGACAGCAGAGTTAACATTGAAATGTAGTGGAGACAGGCAGAGTTAACATTGAGATCTAGTGGAGACAGGCATCACACTGACAGCAGAGTTAACATTGAGATGTAGTGGAGACAGGCATCACACTGACAGCAGAGTTAACATTGAGATGTAGTGGAGACAGGCATCACACATTCAGCCTCCACCAACCTCCTACCCAGGACTTTCTACTGTAATAACCTGGTTGTTGTATGGACATGTTAAACCCATCGTGGCTCATTCATATTGCCACCTGTTTTAGTTGGGTGATGTGTTCTTGGCACTTTGCCAGTTATCCAATGAAGTAGCCCAGGTGTTTGTATCAACGTGAGAGCTGTGTTAGTTAGAGATGTCTGCTGCCAGCTTCTCTTCCTGTTGCGTCGTAGGCAGGTAACGCTACCACTGGTTTTTCCACAGAGACTAATGAGATGCATCCTAAATGGTACCCTTTGCCTTAAAAACAGTAGTGCACTATATAGGGAATAGGGTGCTATTTGGAACACAAACACGGTGACAAAGTCTGTCCGTTTCCCACTTCGCCGCTGTCTGGCGTTCCCGTGGCGACGGAGCGCTTGGTGGCAGCGAACGGAGCAGTGCTAAAAATAGAAAGCAATCAGGGCAGCGGGGCATGAAGAGGATTCATGAAGACTCCCTGCAGCCCTTTCTCTCCCTGTCTCGCTCTCTCTCTCGCTCTTCCTCTCTTTCAGTACCCCTCACTCACAGGACGGATGGCTGATAGACAGGGAAAGAGAGGGGCTGGTGCTGCTGTATTTGACAGGACTCTCAAAATAGAAGCATCTGGCCCTGTCAACTCCCCCCTAACGCTCGTGTTCTCGTCTCCCCTCGTCTCCCTTGTGCAACATCACGTCGTATGGTCACATCACAAAAACAACCCTTCTCAATAATTGATCTCAAGGAAAGGATAAATAATTGAAACAACATGGTGTTTAGTTATTGTATAATACTGAGATGGCCGTTTATGTAACTGTGTTCCATCCTCCTCCTACAGCACTAGTAGGTTGACCTCTGTGTTGATCTGGATCCTCCTCCTACAGCACTAGTAGGTTGACCTCTGTGTTGATCTGGATCCTCCTCCTACAGCACTATTAGGTTGACCTCTGTGTTGATCTGGATCCTCCTCCTACAGCACTAGTAGGTTGACCTCTGTGTTGATCTGGATCCTCCTCCTACAGCACTAGTAGGTTGACCTCTGTGTTGATCTGGATCCTCCTCCTACAGCACTAGTAGGTTGACCTCTGTGTTGATCTGGATCCTCCTCCTACAGCACTAGTAGGTTGACCTCTGTGTTGACCTGGATCCTCCTCCTACAGCACTAGTAGGTTGACCTCTGTGTTGACCTGGATCATCCTCCTACAGCACTAGTAGGTTGACCTCTGTGTTGATCTGTATGTCAGTAGTGTTAAAGTGTGAGTGGAGGGGATTCCAGGGCTGTAGGGAGTGAGAGAGAGAGAGAGAGGGGGGGGGGCATAGGGAGACATTATTAGCGCCCATAGGGCTCTGGTCAAAAGTAGTGAACTAAATAAGCAATAGGGTGTCATTTGGGGTGAGTTGAGCTAGGCTGAGCTGGCCTACTGACTGACTCCTCCTCAGGGCTTGACAGGATCATCCTCATCATCACCGCCACGCCTCAACAACACTCAGACACAACAACAACCCTTCATATATCAACACACTCAGTGGCAGTCTGTACTGTGTGATGCTAGATAGATATTTGACTGAAATATTACAGTTTTTTTCCCAATAGATTTCTGTATATACCAATGATGTTGCTTTTGCTGCTGGTGATTCTCTGATCCACCTCTACGCAGACGACACCATTCTGTATACATCTGGCCCTTCAACTGCTCTTAAACACAAGTCAAACTAAATGCATGCTTTTCAACCGTTCGCTGCCCGCACCCTCCCGCCCGACTAGCATCACTACTCTGTACGGTTCTGACTTAGAATATGTGGACAACTACAAATACCTAGGTGTCTGGTTAGACTGTAAACTCTCCTTCCAGACTCACATTAAGAATCTCCAATCCAAAATTAAATCTAGAATCGGCTTCCTATTTTGCAACAAAGCCTCCTTCACTCATGCCGCCAAACATACCCTCGTAAAACTGACTATCCTACTGATCCTTGGCTTTGGCGATGTCTTTTCCAAAATAGCCTCCGACACTCTACTCAGCAAACTGGATGTAGTCTATCATAGTGCCATCTGTTTTGTCACCAAAGCCCCATATACTACTCACCATTGTGACCTGTATGCTCTCGTTGGATGGCCCTCACTACATATCCGTCGCCAAACCCACTGGCTCCAGGTCATCTATAAGTCTTTGCTAGGTAAAGCCCCTCCTTATCTCAGCTCACTGGTCACCATAGCAACACCCACCCGTAGCATGCGCTCCAGCAGGTATATTTCACTGGTCACCATAGCAACACCCACCCGTAGCATGCGCTCCAGCAGGTATATTTCACTGGTCACCATAGCAACACCCACCCGTAGCATGCGCTCCAGCAGGTATATCTCACTGGTCACCCCCAAAGCCAACACTTCCTTTGGCCGCCTTTCCTTCCAGTTCTCTGCTGCCAATGACTGGAACAAATTGCAAAAATCACTGAAGCTGGAGTCTTATATCTCCCTCTCTAACTTTAAGCATCAGCTGTCAGAGCAGCTTACCAATCACTGTACCTGTACACAGCCAATCTGTAAATAGCACAACCGACTACCTCATCCCCATATTATTACTTACCCTCTTGCTCTTATGCACCCCAGTATCTCTACTTGCACATAATTTGCACATCTATCACTCCAGTATTAATGTTAAATTGTAATTATTTTCGCCACTAGAGCCTATTTATTGCCTACCTCCCTACTCTTCTACATTTCCAAACACTGTACATACATTTTTCTATTTTTCTTTTCTTTTGTGTTATTGGCTGTATGTTTGTTTATGTGTAACTCTGTGTTGTTGTCTGTTCACACTGCTTTGCTTTATCTTGGCCAGGTTGTAAATGAGAACTTGTTCTCAACTGGCCTACCTGGTTGAATAAAGGTGTTCTCAACTGGCCTACCTGGTTAAATAAAGGTGAAATAAATAAATAAATAGTAGGAGCTGATCATTTGGCTTGGTTCCATGTTATTTGTCCATGTGTCCTACTCCTTGGTATCAGTCCAGTAGTCACTCTCTCAACTTCACTCTGTCACTACTTGACTTTCTTCATATTCCTGTCAAACAGAGGCTGTCCATTAGGACTTCATCTAAAAGTGGGTCTGGATTCATTTAGCCTGGGACGTGTTTGTCCAGTGACATGGGAGTGTGTGTTTGTGTGTTTGTGTGTGTGTGTGTGTGTGTGTGTGTGTGTGTGTGTGTGTGTGTGTGTGTGTGTGTGTGTGTGTGTGTGTGTGTGTGTGTGTGTGTATGTGTGTGTGTGTGTGGTGTGTGTGTTGTGTGTGTGTGTGTGGTGTGTGTGTTGTGTGTGTGTGTGTGTGTGTGTGTGTGTGTGTGTGTGTGTGTGTGTGTGTGTGTGGGGTGGTATCTCTGGTTTGCATTAGGAATGTGGAGATGGTGTGAGGAACGTATCTGAAACATCTGCCATGCGTTTGTGTTAGTTTAACTGCTGCTACTGTATCAGGCTGTGGTCACCAGGGCAGCAGGTAGCGACCACTTCACTTAGAGAGACCCTGTGTGTTGCTCAACCTAATTTAGACCAGATGAGGTGGAAATGGGCCCAATCTTGACTCATTGCATCTCCTCAAACAGCTCAGAATCTTCTCTCTGAAATGAAATGGTGTCATTTGGTTGAAGAGAAACCACCAGAACTGTGTCTATACTTCTTCTTACAGGTTTAAATGTATTAAAACTTTGACAGGACCACTATTCTGACCTTGCTGAGTTGTTCCTCATTTTTAGGATTGTGTTTAAAGATATGGAGGTATGTGTCATTCTGTCCTGGTCGGGTCTACAATATATCAAAACCATCTTTGGAATCCTGTCAGGCGTGAGCTACAGTCCCTCCCACTGGTAAACATTTCTTTGAGGGAACTCAAGCTGATTGGTGGCTGGCTGTCTTCTGTTAGTGACAGTGGCCACCAACATCAACCACTACAGGCATATAAATAGATCTAGTACATGGAGTATGAACTATGCTGAACCATAGTCTCTCTCTCCCCCTCCAGCCTCGTCTTACGAAACCACTCTCTCTCACTCTCTCTCTCTCTCTCTCTCTCTCTCTCTCCCCCCCCCTCTCTCTCTCCCTCTCCCCTTCTTTCTCTCCCTCTCTCCCCCTCTCCCTCTCTCTCTCTCTCTCTCTGTCCTCCTCTAGCCTGAGTCTTACTAAACCATCCCCTCTCTCCCTCCTCTCTCTGTCCTCCTCCAGCCTCAGAGCCCAACCTGAAGGTGAAGTCTAGACTGAAGCAGAAGGTAGCAGAGAGGAGGAGTAGTCCACTGCTGAAGAGGAAAGACAGCAACGTCATGACCCCCTACAAGAAGAGGGCCCTAGAAATGATGGGTATGATTGTTGTTGACACATATTGTGTAATGTATAACTCTACAGCCACTAACATTATCTCTGTCCTCTCTATAGCCAATAACATTATCTCTGTCCCCTTCACAAACTCTACAGCCACTAACATTATCTCTGTCCTCTCTATAGCCAATAACATTATCTCTGTCCCCTTCACAAACTCTACAGCCACTAACATTATCTCTGTCCTCTCTATAGCCAATAACATTATCTCTGTCCCCTTCACAAACTCTACAGCCACTAACATTATCTCTGTCCTCTCTATAGCCAATAACATTATATCTGTCCCCTTCACAAACTCTACAGCCACTAATATTATCTCTGTCCTCTCTATAGCCAATAACATTATCTCTGTCCCCTTCACAAACTCTACAGCCACTAATATTATCTCTGTCCTCTCTATAGCCAATAACAATCTATATCTCTGTCCCCTTCACAGACTCTACAGCCACTAATATTATCTCTGTCCTCTCTATAGCCAATAACAGTATCTCTGTCCCCTTCACAAACTCTACAGCCACTAACATTATCTCTGTCCTCTCTATAGCCAATAACAATCTATATCTCTGTCCCCTTCACAAACTCTACAGCCACTAATATTATCTCTGTCCTCTCTATAGCCAATAACAATCTATATCTCTGTCCCCTTCACAAACTCTACAGCCACTAATATGATCTCTGTACTCTTCACAGACGCTACAATCATTAACATTATCTCTGTCCTCTTCACAGACTCTACAGCCACTAACATTATCTCTGTCCCCTTCACAGACTCTACAGCCACTAACATTATCTCTGTCCTTTTCACAGACTCTACAGTCACTAACATTATCTCTGTCCTTTTCACAGACTCTACAGTCACTAACATTATCTCTGTCCTCTTCACAGACTCTATAGCCACTAACATTATCTCTGTCCTCTTCACAGACTCTACAGTCACTAACATTATCTCTGTCCTCTTCACAGACTCTACAGCCACTAACATTATCTCTGTCCTCTTCACAGACTCTACAGCCACTAACATTATCTCTGTCCTTTTCACAGACTCTACAGTCACTAACATTATCTCTGTCCTCTTCACAGACTCTACAGCCACTAACAGTGCCCCAGGCTCAGGACCCAGCTCTCCCATCGGAGCCTCCAGCGCCCTGGGGGCCGAGAACGGGCCCTCCTCTCTCCCCACCACCACAAAAACCGAGGTACGAACCCAGAACATCAATCAATCCATTTTATTTTATAAAGCCCTTTTTACATCAGCAGTTGTCACAAAGTGCTTCACAGTGACCCGGCTTAAACCCCAAGGAGCAACCAAAGCAAAAGCTAAAGAACAGTAGCCAGACCGCTCGTATTTATCCTCTACACACTACGGTGACTTTTAATTGATTCAAGTGGATTCAAGATAAATAATCTGAATCGTGAAAATCTAACTTCTTAAGTCATGTCTCACACGGGGTGTCTGTCTGCCTGCCTGCCTGTGTATGTGTGTGTGTGTGTGTGTGTGTCTGTGTGTGTGTGTGTGCAGCTATGAAAACAGCCAGTTGTCCCTGCCGTCTGTCTCTAAGCGTTCAGTCTGTTACAGTCCAGTAGAAATGACTCCCCACACTGAGGGTAAAGAGACACAGCTCTCCCATAATGTCCACATACGTAATACACACCTGCTTTACTTCTTTCTTTCTACTTACTATTTATTTTACTTTTTCTTCTTATGTCTTATTTTTCATAAAGGGTGAAATGCAAAGCGTTTGCATATCCATGGCATGAACTCTTATGGTGAGGCAATATTGGCAGCAACATTTTTGTTGCAATTCAATCTCTATAAATTCTCAGGGCAGAAAGCATCTTGGATCCCTGTGTGTTTCCCTATGGTTTTGTGGTTAAAAATGCCTCATCCAGTATCTCGATTCACAATTTTCATACCTCTTGATTTTTTCCCTTGCTCAACACGTATCGTGCAAGCTATTTAGCTACTCTACGCTACAATAGAATCCAAATATTCAACAACAACAGAAATATTCCAAAAGCAGTCTAAAAGAATCCAAGCTAAGCGTTCTGTTGGCGTGTCATAGTATATCTGTCACTGAGCTGTCTGACCACAGCCCTGTGAGTTGTTCCCTTCCTTCTGAGGCCTTCCCCAATAGATTCATGACTCAGTAACTAGCCGGGGGCAGGGGCTCTCCTAGGACCCCAGCCTCACAAAACACTGCGTTCTAGCGGGTGGCAGATATGATACATCTCTGAACCATCTTTAACAGAGCAGCTGTGTTTTCTTTAACCAGCGATGTTTACTCTTTCAGGGACCTCAGTGACATTGAGAGGGGAGTAACAGGCCTGCCATTGGGGTGGAGGGGGGTAGGAGGGGGGGAACCGTGGAGCTTAATTGATATCCCAGGCGCTGGTAGCCAAAGACACCCACCCACATGCTAACAACATAAACACACAGGATTGCTATTGTATCAGCCCAAAGCTAAGACTCGTTCTCTCATGAAACGTACTGTGGCGGGACTGTTAGTGGGGGCTAACTGGCGGGGGCTAACCGAAGGCCTCATGCCTGTTGCAAAAGCAAGTCGTGTTTGTGCACCGTTACATTAGGTATCCTTTTTCAGAGGGAACGGGTCCCTGGGGTGGAATACAGGCCGGATATCCCTGTTCAGGTCACTGAATACTAGAGGGGGTTGGAAGGATAAACACGGCCCTTCCAGAACCACATGCTGCTAGGCTGCTCTGCTGGCCCTGCTGGGTACAGGAAGCATGCCCCAGCTACACTGATGTTCTCTGGTAGAGAGAGTAGCCTGAGGAGGGTGAGGCCTGGGGCTGGAGGATGGGAAGACCAGGGACGGGGTACAGAGATCTTTTGAAGAGAAGGGTAGATTTCTGGTGGATGGGGGCGGGGGGGTGATGCTAAACGATACCTGATCATGTTGTCTTCACAATATCCTACAATTTGATGACACACTTTTAAGTGGCACTCATTTTGATCATCCGTCAGTAATAGCGCATATCTTTCTGCTATACTGCAGGGAGCCGGAACGTCGTCCGTCTTAGTGCATTAATGTTTATTACAGTGCTCTTGTTGCTCTTTTAAATGTTCCATAGTCCGATTTTCTAAATCTCTCTATCTATCTCTCTCTATCTCTCCCTCGCTCTCTTTCCTGTCATTTCAGCGCTGGCCATCACAGCCTAGGTTATTTCGTCCAGAGGGCTCCATGTCCAACCTTCTGAGCTTATACACGTCTCCCTCCTTACCCAACATCACCCTGGGCCTCTCCGCCACCTCCTCCCAGATCAACGTGAGTACCACCAGCCACCATGACCTGATCCTGGTCAGCCAGTACAACCAGCCACCATGCCCGGATCCTGGTTAGCCAGTACAACCAGCCACCATGACTCATCCTGGTTAGCCAGTACAACCAGCCACCATGACCTGATCCTGGTTAGCCAGTACAACCAGCCACCATGACTCATCCTGGTTAGCTAGTACAACCAGCCACCATGACTCATCCTGGTTAGCCAGTACAACCAGCCACCATGACTCATCCTGGTTAGCCAGTACAACCAGCCACCATGTCCTGATCCTGGTTAGCCAGGACAACCAGACACCATGCCCTGATCCTGGTTAACCAGGACAACCAGCCACCATGACTCATCCTGGTTAGCTAGTACAACCAGCCACCATGCCCTGATCCTGGTTAGCCAGTACAACCAGCCACCATGACTCATCCTGGTTAGCCAGTACAACCAGCCACCATGACCTGATCCTGGTTAGCCAGTACAACCAGCCACCATGACTCATCCTGGTTAGCCAGTACAACCAGCCACCATGACCTGATCCTGGTTAGCCAGTACAACCAGCCACCATGACTCATCCTGGTTAGCTAGTACAACCAGCCACCATGACTCATCCTGGTTAGCCAGTACAACCAGCCACCATGACTCATCCTGGTTAGTCAGTACAACCAGCCACCATGCCCTGATCCTGGTTAGCCAGCACAACCAGACACCATGCCCTGATCCTGGCTAGCTAGTACAACCAGCCACCATGACCTCATCCCGGTTAGCTAGTACAACCAGCCACCATGACTCATCCTGGTTAGCCAGTACAACCAGCCACCATGACCTGATCCTGGTTAGCCAGTACAACCAGCCACCATGACTCATCCTGGTTAGCCAGTACAACCAGCCACCATGCCCTGATCCTTGCTAGCTAGTACAACCAGCCACCATGACCTCATCCCGGTTAGCTAGTACAACCAGCCACCATGACTCATCCTGGTTAGCCAGTACAACCAGCCACCATGACCGGATCCTGGCTAGCTAGTACAACCAGCCACCCTTGACCTGATCCTGGCTAGCTAGTACAACCAGCCACCCTTGATCTGATCCTGGTTAGCCAGTACAACCAGCCACCATGACCTGATCCTGGCTAGCTAGTACAACCAGCCACCCTTGACCTGATCCTGGTTAGCTAGCTGGCTAGCTTTTACACCTTCTCACAAACACAGGCCATTGGAGAGAGGATTTCTAATTTGTTACGTAGATAGCTATCAACTAGTCTTTCATTTGTAGAACAACATTCTGTAACGCTTTTAATTGAACCACGTTTGTAATACATAGCCAGGTGGTTCAAAAAAGGTTTTAGCCAACAATAGACTCTTAGATAACAAAGTCAGGTTTTCACTAAAAACAAAGGGAAGTGTAGTTTGAGAGATGTTCTCTGCCTTGTCTGGCTGTTGAAAGACTTCAGCATCAGTGGCTGTCAGGATTATACATACGGCAGCAGGGCAACGACCTTTAACCCCAGATTATTTTATTCCACTTAGATGTTAGATGTTGTTAAGAGTCTGTTGTCAGGCCTCCTCTTATCTCTCTCTATATGACCTCATTAATCACAGCTTTTTAAAACGTCCCAGCGGCCCCTTGCCCGGTCAAGTACAGCTAGCTCCAGTCCAGATAAGGGCCAAATGATACATCACTTTTAGCTCCCTGACACATTCCTTACATTGAGACCTGTCTGGTACATCAGCTGGATAGAAAGAGTGTAACCATTTGAAGAGGTGATTGTCAAAAACAAAATTATACCAAGTGTTTCTGGCAAATAATGCAGAGGAAAAACTGACTGCACAAAATGACAACTCTTCTCAGTTTTTTGGGAATGAAAACTTAATAGAATATATAGAAGCACCATTATATTGTGAGAACTTTAGTCCTCAGTTGTATTTCTAAGCCCCTGCTCTGTGTGTCTCTGTGTTCTCTCAGGCTGCCATCGGGCTGAAGGAGAAGACTGGGGAGGTCAGGCATGGTCTACCAGGGCAGCTTCTGGGGCCTGTGCCCATGCCCACGGTGACCTCCATGGAGACCAAGGTGTCCCCCAGCCATCAGGCCCTGCTCCAACACCTCCTTCAGAAGGAGCAGATAAGACGGCAGAAGATCCTCTCCTCCTCTGGTGAGTCCTTATCCTTACACTGAGACAGACTTAAACCGAGATGTAGGGCCCGTTTCCCAGACATTGATTAAGCTTAGTCCTGGACTAAAAAGCATACTCAATGGAAAATCACAGTGGAACTTTTCAGTCCAAGACTACAATCTGACCAGGTTACTGGGCAATAGAATTACACCACTTTGAATGGGAGAGATATTGAATTATTAAATATTGCTTATAATTAGTTGAAGAAGTGGTCATGAAGATCATGAATTAAATGAGTTGGAATTAGTGTAGATTTAGAACGTTGAATCTTAGTGCCGCCGTCTTGCCCCTCCAGGTCAAGGCTCCATGCCCACCCACCCCCACTCCCCTCTGGCCATGAAGGACAGGCCCTCCTCCAACAGCAGACCCAAGCTACCCAAGCACCGGCCCCTGAACCGGACCCAGTCAGCCCCTCTGCCCCAGAGCACCCTGGCTCAGCTGGTCATCCAGCAGCAACACCAGCACTTCCTGGAGAAGCAGAAACAATACCAGCAGCAGATCCACATCAATAAGGTAAGAAACAGTACCAGCAGCAGAGTAGGAGTGTGTATCTAGGATCAGGTCCCCCTGTCCATTCATTTTGATGTAGAAAACTAAACTGATCCACATCAATAAGGTAAGAAACAGTACCAGCAGCAGAGTAGGAGTGTGTATCTAGGATCAGGTCCCCCTGTCCATTCATTTTGATGTAGAAAACTAAACTGATCCACATCAATAAGGTAAGAAACAGTACCAGCAGCAGAGTAGGAGTGTGTATCTAGGATCAGGTCCCCCTGTCCATTCATTATGATGTAGAAAACTAAACTGATCCACATCAATAAGGTAAGAAACAGTACCAGCAGCAGAGTAGGAGTGTGTATCTAGGATCAGGTCCCCCTGTCCATTCATTATGATGTAGAAAACTAAACTGATCCACATCAATAAGGTAAGAAACAGTACCAGCAGCAGAGTAGGAGTGTGTATCTAGGATCAGGTCCCCCTGTCCATTCATTATGATGTAGAAAACTAAACTGATCCACATCAATAAGGTAAGAAACAGTACCAGCAGCAGAGTAGGAGTGTGTATCTAGGATCAGGTCCCCCTGTCCATTCATTTTGATGTAGAAAACTAAACTGATCCACATCAATCAGCTAACTGACCTTTACTGTACTTTTGCTGTACACTAACATCCCCATATCGCCTGTAAATAATACATGCAACCTATACATTAAAATCACCAAGTGTGTGCCCAGTGGGGATTTTAATTTCAGCAGTTTATACACACACAAGGCTATATTTAGTCTTATCAAACATTCTGTGGTAGCTGCTTTGTGTTTACAGAGCCCTTCCACCCGGCTCAGCCTCCCTGTGCTATTTCTGCTAAGTAAACATGTTGAGCCTGACTTCAAATAGGGGAAGAAATGCTTCCCATAGCACTAATTCTGTTATCATAGCTTAAGGCATCAGTGGCATTCGCATGCAAACCCTGTGAAATTCAATTCAGCCAAATTCAAATGGCCCCAGAATACACGCTTTTGTTCCTCTGTGGCAATATTTGTGTTTCTGTGAGCAGGCTGTGGTGACCGTGCCATCGGCAGAGTGCAATTATTCAGCCACGGGAAGTGAGTGGTTGAGGTGGCGGACATACAGAGACACAGCCAGAGAGACACAGTGAAAGGCAGCATTGTGTTGCTCTCACACTGATCTGTCCCAATGCACAAGCCCTCAAACAGCCATGGGAATCTGAGAGCAACAAGACGCGCAATCTCACTTAAAACTAACAAGGAAGGGCCTCAAAAGTCCCCTAACTACACAGTTTAAGTCTCCCCAGTCAAACTTCCCAATGATGCCATAAGCTGTTTAAAACACTTCCTTAGTTCTGATTCTAGTCCCTCTTAATCAATATACAAAAAAAATAATGCAGTGACTCAAAATAGGTTGTGCTATGCACAAGCATTCCTTGAGCTTGAAGGTGCATTTGATTGACCGGAGGAAGGGGCATTGGATGTTTATCTAAACAAATAACCCTAGCTACCCTATCACCCCTGATGTGAGCACTCAGGTCAATAACAGTAGATACTTTAGACCAAAGCACCTCTCTCACTAAGAGGAGGTTATAAATGTCTACTAATCAGAGATGAGCTCTGTGTTTATTTAGAAGGATCTTAGCCATTGGCCCAATTCATTTACAGCAGTAGCAGTAACAGTAGTAGTAGTAGCAGTAGAGGTAGCAGCAGCAGGGGTAGAAGTAGCAGTAGCAATAGGAGTTGTACTGTAGTAGCAAAGGGTAGCAGTAGCAGTAACAGTAGCTGTAGCAGTAGCAGCAGCAGTTGTAGCGGTAGTGGTAGCGGTAACAGTAGCAGCAGCAATAGTAGCGGTAGTGGTAACAGTAGCAGCAACAATAGTAGCGGTAGTAGTGGTAGCAGTAGCAACAGCAGTAGTAGCATTAGCGGTAGTGGTAACAGTAGCAGTAGTAGCGGTAGTGGTAGTGGTAGCAGTAGCAACAGCAGACCCGTGGCACTCACATCCGTAGCCATGAAGTGCTTTGAAAGGCTGGTAACATCATTATCCCAGAAACCCTAGACCTACCCTAATTTGCATACTGCCCCAAAAGATCCACAGATGATGCAATCTCTATTGCACTTCACACTGCCCTTTCCCACCTGGACAAAAGGAACACCTATGTGAGAATGCTATTCATTGACTCCAGCTCAGCGTTCAACACCATAGTATCCTCAAAGCTCATCACTAAGCTAAGGATCCTGGGACTAAACACCACCCTCTGCAACTGGGTCCTGGACTTCCTGACGGGCCGCCCCCAGGTGGTGAGGGTAGGTAGCAACACATCTGCCACACTGATCCTCAACACTGGAGCTCCCCAGGGGTGCGTGCTCAGTCCCCTGCTGTACTCCCTGTTCACCCACGACTGCATGGCCAGGCACCGAGCACGTCCCCATTCTCATCGACGGGGCTGTAGTGGAGCAGGTTGAGAGCTTCAATTTCCTTGGTGTCCACATCAACAACAAACTAGAATGGTCCAAACACACCAAGACAGTCGTAAAGAGGGCACGACAAAGCCTATTCCCCCTCAGGAAACTAAAAAGATTTGGCATTGATCCTGAGATCCTCAAACGGTTCTACAGCTGCAACATCGAGAGTATCCTGACCGGTTGCATCACTGCCTGGTACGGCAATTGCACGGCCTCCGACCGCAAGGCACTTCAGAGGGAAGTGTTTACGGCCCAGGACATTACTGGGGAAAAGCTGCCTGCCATCCAGGACCTCTACACCAGGCGGTGTCAGAGGAAGGCCCTGAAAATTGTCAAAGACCCCAGCCACCCCAGTCATATACTGTTCTCTCTACTACCGCATGGCAAGCGGTACCGGAGTGCCAAGTCTAGGACAAAAAGGCTTCTCAACAGTTTTTACCCACAAGCCATAAGACTCCTGAACAGGTAACCAAATGGTTACCCGGACTATTTGCATTGTGTACCCCCCCAACCCCTCTTTTACGCTGCTGCTACTCTCTGTTTATCTTATATGCATAGTCACTTTAACTATACATTCATGTACATACTACCTCAATTGGCCCAACCAACCAGTGCTCCTGCACATTGGCTAACCGAGCTATCTGCATTGTGACCCACCACCCGCCAACCCCTCTTTTTACGCTACTGCTACTCTCTGTTCATATGCATACTATATGCATAGTCACTTTAACCATACCCACATATACATGCTACCTCAACAAGCCTGACTAACAGGTGTCTGTATATAGCCTTGCTACTCTTATCGTTTTATTTCTTTACTTACCTACACACACACACATAGTTAAAAAAAAAAATATCTCTGCACTATTGGTCAGAGCCTGTAAGTGAGCATTTCACTGTAATGTCTACACCTGTTGTATTCGGCGCACGTGACAAATAAACTTTGATTTGATTTAATTTAGTAGCAGTAGCGTTAGCGGTAGTGGTAACAGTAGTAGTGGTAGTGGTAACAGTAGCAGTAGTAGCGATAGTAGTAGAGGTAGTGGTAAGAGTTTATTTTATTTATTTAACCTTTATTTAACCAGGAAGGGCTCATTGAGAATAAAATCTATTTTTCAAGAGCGCCCTGGCCAAGATAGGCAGCACCAAGTCATTACTGGAACAGTTAGCAGGATAAAGTCCAGCAAACGAAGAGAGTACCCACCACATTTCTGAACAGTTTAAAATAAATCTCAAAGTGCCATGGTAAAGAGTGTCAATTGATCTCAAACATAGTAGTGGTAGTGGCAACAGTGGTAGTGATAGTGGTAACATTAGCAGTAGTAGCGGTAGTGGTAGTTGTAACAGAGGCAGTAGTAGCGGTAGTGGTAGTGGTAGCAGTAGCAAGAGCAGTAGTAGCAGTAGAGGTAGTGGTAGCAGTGGTAGTGGTAACAGTAGTAGCAGTAGCGGTAGTGGTAGCAGTGGTAGTGGTAACAGTAGCAGTAGTAGTGGTAGTGGTAGTGGTAACAGTAGCAGTAGTAGTGGTAACAGTAGCAGTAGTAGCGGTAGTGGTAGTATTGGTAGTGGTAGTGGTAACAGTAGCAGTAGTAGTGGTAGTTGTAGCAGTAGTAGTTGTAGTGGTAACAGTAGCAGTAATAGCGGTAGTGGTAGCAGTAGCAGCAGCAGTAGTAGCAGTAGCGTTAGCGGTAGTGGTAACAGTAGCAGTAGTAGCGGTAGTGGTAGCGCTAGTGGTAACAGTAGCAGTAGTAGTGGTAGCAGTAGTAGCAGCAGTAGCGGTAACAGTAGCAGTAGTAGCGGTAGTGGTAGCGGTAGTGGTAACAGTAGCAGTAGTTGTAACAGTAGCAGTAGTAGTGGTAGTGGTAACAGTAGCAACTGCAGTAGTAGCAGTAGCGGTAGTGGTAACAGTAGCAGTAGTAGCATTAGCGGTAGTAGCGGTAGTGGTAACAGTAGCAGTAGTAGCATTAGCGGTAGTGGTAACAGCAGCAGTAGTAGCGGTAGTGGTAACAGTAGCAGTAGTAGTGGTAGTGGTAGTGGTAACAGTAGCAGTAGTAGCGGTAGTGGTAACAGTAGCAGTAGTAGTGGTAGCAGTAGTAGCGGTAATGGTAACAGTAGCAGTAGTAGCATTAGCGGTAGTGGTAACAGCAGCAGTAGTAGCGGTAGTGGTAACAGTAGCAGCAGCAGCAGTAGTAGCAGTATTGGTAGTGGTAGCAGTAGCAACAGCAGTAGTAGCAGAAGCGGTAGCGGTAGTGGTAACAGTAGCAGCAGCAGTAGCAGTAGTGTTAACATTAGTGGTAGTGTTAACAGTAGCAGCAATAGTGTTAGCATTAGCAGTAGTGATAACAGCAGCAGTAGCGTTAGCATTGGCGGTAGTGATAACAGCAGCAGTAGCGTTAGCATTAGCAGTAGTGATAACAGCAGCAATAGCGTTAGCATTAGCGGTAGTGATAACAGCAGCAGTAGCGTTAGCATTAGCAGTAGTGATAACAGCAGCAGTAGCGTTAGCATTAGCAGTAGTGATAACAGCAGCAATAGCGTTAGCATTAGCGGTAGTGATAACAGCAGCAGTAGCGTTAGCATTAGCAGTAGTGATAACAGCAGCAGTAGCGTTAGCATTAGCGGTAGTGGTAACAGCAGCAGCAGCAGCAGTAGTAGCAGTATTGGAACCAGTAGCAGCACCAGTAATGGTAGGAATAACAGTAGCACTATGGCGCAGGATTGTTTTGCAAGGTTGGTATTTTGTAAGGTTTTTACACCAACAATAGGGGCCACTAATCACTAATGGACATTTACAAGAGCTTAGAGAGGATTTTAGAGGGAGGTATAAAAAGCGTTGACTAATACCAAGATAAAGAGGCTAATTCTCTGCTGGAGAGATATTTATACCAGGCCTACGTTCTTACGCCAAAGTGTTTGTGCTATCTTACCAGCTGTCAATGGTTAAGGTGTTTAAGTGATTGCTCCACTTTCTGTTGTCTAACAAATAAAGTTTGACTAGATGTTGAGACATGAAACCCATAGCAGTGCCTCATAGTACTGTCTGGGGCATGCTCTTAAGGAGACAGCACCAGTGACTGCATTCTCTGTGTAGCCTTATTTATGCGGAAATGTAGTGTTAATTTGGATGAATTTGACTTGTGCTGCTTTGCACAGAACACCCTACTCTCTACTGGCTAGGTCAAACTCATAATAAAACGTAAAGATGAATTGTGAAATAATAATGAATCTGTCTGTTGAGCATTATAACTAAATTACCTCTGATGCTGTACCTCTCTGCAGCTGCTGTCCAAGTCCATCGAGCAACTCCGTCAGCCCAGCTCCCTGGTCAACCCACACCTGCAGGAGTCAGAGGAGGAGGAGGAGGACAACACCCGGAGGATGGCGGATGAGAGGATGGACATGCAGGAGGACAGGATGCCCCCTGGTGGCGTGATCCAGAAACACACCCTTCGCTCCAGCAGCAGCAGTGGCAGCAACAGCTCTCTCGGGGAACTGTCCTCCATCGTAGAGGCCCACCACCGCCTGGGGGTCATAAAGGTCAAAGAGGAGCCAATCGACAGCGAGGACGAGTCCCTGTCCAGTCAGAGCCTAGAGGCGGAGCAGAGGGCCTCACTCCACCAGGTCAAAGGTCAGCTGGTGATAAGAGCTATGATCTGAGAGGGGGCAGAAGATGAAGGAGATCACACACTGCGACATTCAGAGACGCATACGTACACACACACACACACACACACACACACACACACACACACACACACACTGCAGCCAACACACACACACAGAGCCGACTAGGACTCCCCAGGCAGTCCTCTCCCTGCCCTGAGATGTGACGCTGTCTCAGTGAAGTGCAGCCGCACCCCAAACCCCCACCAGACTGACTCTCTGTTTGTGAACTTTGTGAAGTGATCTGTAATGTAAAGTATGTTTCATCGTGCTGTATATAACATGAAGAGAAGATTTACTAGAAGAGTGCTCCTTCTTTTTTTACTTCTAAGGAACTGCTTTGATTGTTTTCAGGTTCTGCTCAATTGACAGAATGTAGTATGTATGTATACAGTAGATTTAGCGTAAGAGAATATTCTAGAAGGGATGGAAAGTTTAACCGTTGTACAATTTATGAATGCCATTTTATGTTCCCATAGTGTAACATTTATGCCATCAATTCACTTCAACTTTGACTTGCTGACTTGTTTTATTCAAATGTCATATTCTCCGTCGTTCTCCAAAAAGCTGTGATGTTCTGTGTTCAGTGGTCTCTGAAAATGACATGAAAATAAGGAAGCATGCTCATGTCTGTATGAGAGAGAATGTATTGTTCAACCTTAACACAACACAGCCCACCCTTACGACTGAGTACAGCCAGCCTACACTGGGAATGAGACTGTTTATTGATGTACAGTACTGCAGAGTGGAGGAGCAAACGCTAAATCAGTGGATGGATGGATGGATGGATGGATGGATGGATGATAGATAGATAGATGATGGATGGATGATAGATGATGGATGGATGGAGGGAGGGAGGGAGGGAGGGAGGGAGGGAGGGAGGGAGGGAGGGAGGGAGGGGGGAGGGAGGGAGGGAGGGAGGGATGATGGATGGATAGATGATGGAGGGATATATGAATGGATGGATGGATAGATAGATAGATGGAGGGAGGGAGGGATGGATGGATGATGAATGGAGGGAGGGATGGATGGATAGATGATGGATGGATGGATGGATGGATGGTGCGTGCAGGCAGTCAGCTCCATCAGACCATAGGACCAGGTCTGCTTCACAAATGGGCATCCCTTAGGCCTCAGATTAAAAGTTCTGTGCTATATAGGGAATATAGCAAGAACAAAACAACAAAATCATCCTGTGTTGAGATGCCGTGTCATCCTAATCTTCCTCGTTCTCCTCTTCCTCGACCTCCTCTTCCTTCTCTTCCTCCTCCTTCTCCCCTCTGGGTCCAATTCAAAGCTCAGCCAGGTTCCTACCCAACTTTCAGCAGAGGATTCACTAACAGAGAGAATGAGAGAGAAAGAGAGGGAGAGAAAGAACAAGAGAGAAGGAGGGGAGAGAGAGAGAGAGTGTGAGAGAGAGAAATAGAAGAAGAGAAATAGCGAGAGGGAGAGAGAGAGAGAGAAGGAGAAGGAGAGAAAGAGAGAGTGAGAGAGAGAGGGAGAGAAAGAGAGTGAGAGAGGAGAGGGAGAGAGAGAGAGAGAGAAAGAAGGAGAGGAGAGAGTAGAGGGCGGGCAGGAAATGCCTTCTAGAAGCCAGGAGTCGGAATGATTCATGTGTGCAGGAATGTTAGGGGAGAGGAGGACCCAGGGTTGTAGGAGTCCAAGGGGCCAGGCTTGAGAATTGATTTACTGTCAAGGCGAATTACAAAGCGAGTGGGGATATGGTTAAGGGAGACCCTTTTTTAAAGGGAATCGCTTCCTTCGTACTCCCCAGTGACATGCTTACCTCCACACGCAGGTTTGATGTTACTTCAATAAAATAAAAAACAAGATGGGACCTCTCTCCTTCTCCCCATCCCCCACCCCTGACTCCCTCTTCAAATTGCCCCATGCAACATGTCGACTCTGGTCTTAACGTGGTCAATCAATGTATGTAAAGCTGTAACTTTTTTTTCCTGTTTCGTTTGTCTTGTCAATGTATAAAATATTACTATGGGGTTCTGTGTTTGGGTTCCTGTGAAAGACATAAACTATGTCTGTCAGTTTGTCTGTCTGCCTGTCTGACTCATACTGTACATTTAGCTCAGCCCATTCTAATGTTTGTAGTGTAAAAATCACTTTCAATCCGAACAATGTCAGTCTTGTTCCCTTGCTTCTTTGATTGGGCTGTAACGGGGCCCCTTCTCTACCCGTGGGGGGTCCCTGGATTCTGTTCATAGCTGTTTGCGTTTGTTCTCTTTTTTTTCTGCCTTGTGCTACAAACCTTTCTTTTATAAAATAAAGTTCATTCCCCTACTGTGCAACTGTCTGGTCTTTGTAGAGGATGTTTCTAACATGTCATACAGCTTGAGTCTATACTTCCAACTTCTCATAGCCTTATTTTGGGACATAGATTTTCATTTTTCACATTCAAGACCCAACACAAGACTGTGTTCATGTTATTGTACATCTCAGATGTCTCCCCCTAAACTAAACCATTAGCCCACTTTCCCACACTCAGTCACATAACCCACTAAACACAGGCCAGCTCCTCATTTCTCTGGGATCTGTGTAACCCTTTAAAGGAGAGCTTAAGGGGCTTTCTAAGCAGCTCTTTGATGAGCAGAGAGGCTCCTAGCGGCAGCATTACAGCAGTTAAGACTAGGTGAGGCTAGGCTAGGAGTGGGTGATAGGTATGACTTGCACTGAGACTTAAACTGAGCTTAAGCAATTTCACACCCAGGCTTAGTTCTTTCTTGCACTGGTAAGACTTGATATATTTCACACTACACGCAATAATGACAATAGGAAAGATCACAGCTCAGACCCTTGAGCAGTTTTCTGCAATTTAAGGTAGCCTGTTTGGGATGGTTGTTATTTGTCTCCAGTGACATTTCTGTAGCCAAAGTAACTGCTGCAAATGTAGCAAATATTGGGCAACCATTTCTTCTTCTTTCAGTTTCAGCCTTCTTCCCTCAAAGCTTCCAGATACCTCTTCCGGAACATTCACAAAGGTGTAATGTTACCTTATATTAGGAAGTATTCAGAGTCAAATTAAACCTTGATTATTTTTTAAGTTGATGCCATCTGTCTTGGGGCCTCTTGCCCTTGTGGTTTTAAATGAGCTGTTACAAAGGCAGAACAAATAATGGAGTCCCCATCTATCTGCACCAGCCCTCCCCAAGGTGCCCACAGACCCAGTTGTAAAAGCAAACAAGCGTTTTTAAAGGGTGGCCAAGCAGGGGAGGAAGCAAGAAAACATACCTATTTCCTCTCCGCACCGAGTTATAGTGTGTAGGGGGGTCTTCATTAGGAGAGCATAGTGTGTAGGGGGGGTCTTCATAAGGAGAGCATAGTGTGCATGGGGGGGGTCTTCATAAGGAGAGCATAGTGTGCAGGGGGTCTTCATAAGGAGATCATAGTGTGCAGGGGGGGTCTTCATAAGGAGAGCATAGTGTGCAGGGGGGGTCTTCATAAGGAGAGCATAGTGTGTAGGGGGGGTCTTCATAAGGAGAGCATAGTGTGCAGGGGGTCTTCATAAGGAGATCATAGTGTGCAGGGGGGGTCTTCATAAGGAGAGCATAGTGTGCAGGGGGGGTCTTCATAAGGAGAGCATAGTGGGGCAGGGGGGTCTTCATAAGGAGAGCATAGTGTGCAGGGGGTCTTCATAAGGAGAGCATAGTGTGCAGGGGGGTCTTCATAAGGAGAACATAGTGTGCTCTAAAGATTGGGATGTTGTGTGTGGGTGCGTGTGTGTGTGTGTGTGTGTGTGTGTGTGTGTGTGATAGATGATGATACACTTCCTGTCAATTAATCTCTCCCAAAGCACCTCAAATTCTCAGAATTTGGTCCCTAGTGCTTCCCAAATGGCATTCCTATCCTATATAGTGTACTACTTACTCCAAGGCGTTTTACTATGACTTCAGCAGTGCATGGCCGGTCGAACCAAATCATGGGCCCTGGGAAGGAACATTTTAAAGTCCTGCCTTTTGACATCAGAGAGAAAATATTGTAGTTTTCAAGCAAATGTTCTGTAATTCTACACATTTTGTCATGAGTAAAGATTTTTGGTTTTTGCAGCTTTAACAATAATATCCTGCAATTTTTTATGGGGCAGAGATAAAATGTTGCAGTTTTAAAGCTTCAATTACATTGCATGTATGTATATATAAAAAAGACGTAGGGAGTGGGAAAATGTAGAATTGGTGGAGTACTGTAGATACCAATATCCCTGTGAGCCTCCCAAGCCCATGCTGCCCAGGGTTAAAACATACCTTTTAGATGAATAATGTTACATTGTCTTATAATACACACCATATACTTATTCCACTGATCCTTTGGCCAAAATTGGTTTCATCTTTTGTTCTTAGTACTATTCATATAAAAATATATACTGTATGTAAATCAAAATCTATTCATTTGTAATATATTTTGAGATCTAGCTGCAGTACCCCACTTGGAGAAGCCCTGATATAGGGAACAGGGTCCATTTGGGACAGAACTCCTGTCTGTGTTGAGGCCTAAATAATGAGCTGGAGCGTTCCCATGAGGAGTTCCGCCCCCTGGGGCTCCGGCAGCAAGATATGGGACAGAACCTCTGTCTGTGCTGAGGTAGGCCTAAATGATGATCTGGAGGGTTCCCATGAGTAGTCCTGCCTCCTGGGGCTCTGGCAGCAGGACATGGGACATCGCCTGGCTGGAAGCAGAGAAAACCAGGATAGCCTGAGGTCCAGCTGTCAGGAGGAAGTCAGAGTAGTGGACTACAACACTATTGTCAGTCTCTCTGTCTCTCTAGCCCTGTTCATACCTTGTTCTAGCATAAGGCCATAAGGCCACATTTTTAGACAGGTGTAGACGATTAAAATACGTATTGGGATCTGATTGTGATCAGATCTTGAAAGTGTAAACGGATAAGATCAGGACAAGATCAGGGCGAAGGACACATGTTAACAGGGCTTCTGTCACTCTCTCTCTCTCTCTGTCCATCTGTCAGTCCGTCCGTCCGTCTTTCTTCTCTTATCAATAAGTTTTAATATTACCTTACTGTAATTTCCTTTCATTTACTCATAGCAAAAGTTAATTTTCTTGCTTATTTTAGGCAAGGTACTAAGAACTGTTTTAGCTAACTGTGTGAAAACATATGTTAAACATTGGCCCCTGTATTAAAACTTTTTGGAACCAAGTTCCTTGGGTCAGTTTGTTAGAAAAGATTATCGAACCGCGGCTGAGACTTCAGTTCATTTGATTAGCTTTGGTTTCATTAAAAGCGGCGTCACTAGAGACGTCATTATAGACCCGGGTTCAATCCCGGCCTGATTCATTAGCGGCCTTGATCGGGAGTCACATAGGGCGGTGCACAATTGGCCCAACATCGTCCGGGTTAGGGAAGGGTTTGCCCAGGGTAGGCCATCATTGTAAGTAAGAATTTGTTCTTAACTGACTTGCCCAGTTAAATAAAGGTTAACTAAAATTAATTCATTCATTTGAAAAATCAACTAGATGAGGCATGATTGCCACACAATCGTACCAGTTCGTATAACTGTCTATGTTTTTACTTGTCATGCTAACGATAGCATAAAGTTGGCTGTTCGGTGAAGACCTTATACCCTGTGTTTCTATTTCCTGACTAAAACCCTGTTTATTATTCTCCGTTGTCTGATCAAACCCTGTGCTATTTGAAAGCCACTTGCACAGCTGAAATGGAAGCAGATGAATAGTACGGCACAGCATTGAAGTTTTCCAGCTTTCTCGTGTGGATGCGAGGGGATTTTTGCGATGTTGGCATCCACTTGGAAGCTATAATACAACGGGCTGTTTTTCTTTCCATTTGCTCGTACCAATGCTGGAGGTGTGGGACACTGACATTACAGCAGAGACACCACTGGCAGCAAATAAAGTAGACACTGTGTTTGTCTGCTAGCTAGTGTCAAAAAGACCACCTGGAACTTTAAAGAAATAGTGCTCTGGTAGACTGGGGACTGACTGTGGTGGACTCATTTATGTTGGAGGCCTCTGTGTGCCCAGTTCTCCAGGGTTTGGGCTGAGGTTATTTTCACAAGACTGTCAAACCAAATGTACTCGCAGTACCGTCCAATTGTTCAAGTTTGTTCCAAGTTGGCTGAGCCTGATGGTCTGTCTACTGAGCTTTGTTTGGTCCAGTGGGGCTGGTGGGCATGACATCATTGGAGACAAACTGTAATTTAATATATGATGAGATATGTAATATGGGGTGAAGAGAATAAATCAAAAGCTTCTCTATTTTTTAATACCTATTCAAAGTACATTTAGTTATGTTTATGTACTTTGCAACTAATGCGATTTTGGAACATGATTTTCAAATCAAACAAATACATCTTTTCAACCCAAATCATTCTGAAAGACCACCATCACTACAAGAAGTAACTACTGGTCTTCCTCTCACATGAACCAGGGGTTTTCTCTTCTGTTTTCCTTCTCTTCTCTTTTCTCTTCTATTCTCTTTTCCTTCTCTTCTCTTCCTCTTCTCTTCTCTTTTCCTTCTCTTCCTCTTCTCTTATTCTTCACCTTCTCTTCTCTTTTCCTTCTCTTCTCTTTTCCTTCTCTTCTCTTTTCCTTCTCTTCTCTTTTCCTTCTCTTCCTCTTCTCTTATTCTTCACCTTCTCTTCTCCTTTCTCTTCTCTTTTCTCTTCTCTTCTCTTTTCCTTCTCTTCTCTTTTCCTTCTCTTCCTCTTCTCTTATTCTTCACCTTCTCTTCTCTTTTCCTTCTCTTCCTCTTCTCTTATTCTTCACCTTCTCTTCTCTTTTCTCTTCTCTTTTCTCTTCTCTTCTCTTTTCCTTCTCTTCTCTTTTCCTTCTCTTCTCTTTTCTCTTCTCTTCTCTTTTCCTTCTCTTCTCTTTTCCTTCTCTTCCTCTTCTCTTATTCTTCACCTTCTCTTCTCTTTTCCTTCTCTTCCTCTTCTCTTATTCTTCACCTTCTCTTCTTTTTTCCTTCTCTTCTCTTTTCCTTCTCTTCTCTTTTCCTTCTCTTCTCTTTTCCTTCTCTTCTCTTTTCCTTCTCTTCCTCTTCTCTTATTCTTCACCTTCTCTTCTCTTTTCCTTCTCTTCTCTTTTCCTTCTCTTCCTCTTCTCTTATTCTTCACCTTCTCTTCTTTTTTCTCTTCTCTTTTCTCTTCTCTTCTCTTTTCCTTCTCTTCTCTTTTCCTTCTCTTCTTTTTTCTCTTCTCTTTTCTCTTCTCTTCTCTTTTCCTTCTCTTCTTTTCCTTCTCTTCTCTTTTCCTTCTCTTCTCTTTTCCTTCTCTTCCTCTTCTCTTATTCTTCACCTTCTCTTCTCTTCTTCTTCACCTTCTCTTCTTCTTCAACTTCTCTTCTTCTTCACCTTCTCTTCTTCTTCACCTTCTCTTCTGTTCTATTTTCTTCTTATCTTTTCTTCTTCACCTTCTCTTCTTCTTCAACTTCTCTTCTCTTCTTCTTCACCTTCTCGTCTCTTCCATTTTCTTCTTCTTCCCTTCTCTTCCTTCTTCTTCTCCTTCTCCAGACAGAGATGAAACACCCAAAGCCAGTCAGATAGATGGTGTCCAGGGGTTTATACCTCTGTCTCCTTGAGCGGTGTCATCCATACTGTTATCTTAGCTCCACCAGGATTAATGCTCCTTTTCAAGTTTAATGAGATAAGAGACCTGGGGGAGGCATCCCCCTGCTGTGTTCAAAGACCCTGCAGCCCCACCAGGAACTGCTTTATCTCAGCCCAATGATTGGCCTGGCTGATAGGTGATTCTGAGGAACTGCAGTGGCCCAGAGAAGTGGGATCTGGGGGTGATGGGGTGGGAGTGGGACAGACTGGCAAACTTGGCCTCTTCTCTTAAAAGAAAGAAAGCTCCACCGTTGTGGCTCAGGCATCCCCGAGATGCCTCCTGTTCCCCCTCTCTATTTGATTCCAGCGACCAGGACACTTTTTAAGTGCCTGCCTCCCTCACACCACCGGTGCTCCAGAGCCCATAAAGCAAGTGGGCCCGCTCCCGGAGGCTCAGAGGCTAGTTGGACAGGACGTGTTTGTAAGCGTTGCCTGAATGCACCGCCAGGAGAAACAACACCCCCAGGGCTCGTAAGGCTTGTGAGTTTTTCTTCCAACTCCAAGCCAAGAAGCCATTTCCAGTTCCAGCTCAATTCCTCTAGTCGTTTGTGGCCTGTGTGATCATGAAGCATCGGGACCTACCTCATGGTCTATATGGCATGCTAAATGATATCTGTTAGGGAAAAAGGCCGTAACTGATAGGGGACAGAGTAAACTAATATACTGCCCTGATTAAATCTCCATCATCAAACTGCATGTCCTTTAATGACTATAGAATTAGCATTGTTTCCATGTTCCAAAAAATGTGTAATATTCTAGAATATCCGTCAGGTCCGGTTTCAGTTCCGCAGTTAGAATTTGACCTTAAACCATTAGAGCATGAAGCACTGATGTCATATATCAAGTCTACTAAGTTGCACACATACAGTACCACTCAAAAGTTTGGACACACCCACTCATTCAAGGATATTTCTTTATTTTTTTACTATTTTCTATATTGGAGAATAATAGTCAAAACATCAAAACTATGAAATAACATATATGGAATCATGTAGTGACCAAAAAAGTGTTAAACAAATTTAAATATACTTTAAATTTGAGATTCTTCAAAGTAGCCACAATTTGCCTTGATGACAGCTTTGCACATTCTCTCAACCAGCTTCATGAGGAAAGCTTTTCCAACAGTCTCGAAGGAGTTCCAACATATGCTGAGCACTTTTCCTTTACTCTGCGGTCCAACTCATCCCAAATCATCTCAATTGGGTTGAGGTCGGGTGATTGTGGAGGCCAGGTCATCTGATGTAGCACTCCATCACTCTCCTTGGTGAAATAGCCCTTACACGGCCTGAAGGTGTGTTTTGGGTCAATGTAGTGTTGAAAAACAAATGATAGTACCACTAAGCGCGAAACAGATGGGATGGCGTATAGCTGAAGAATGCTGTGGTAGCCATGCTAGTTAAGTGTGCCATGAATTCTAAATAAATCACTGATAGTGTCACCAGCAAAGCACCACCTCACCATCACACCTCCTCTTCCATGCTTCCCGGTGGGAACCACACATGCGGAGATCATCCGTTCACCTACTCTGGTGTCCATTAGTAGTGGTTTCTTTGCAGCAATTGACCATGAAGGCCTGATTCACACAGTCTCCTCTGAACAGTTGATGTTGAGATGTGTATGTTACTTAAACTCTGTGAAGCATTTATTTGTTTTGCAATCTGAGGTGCAGTTAACTCTAATGAACTTATCCTCTGCAGCAGAGGTAATTCTGGGGCTTCATTTCCTGTGGCGGTCCTCATGAGAGCCAGTTAACTCTAATGAACTTATCCTCTGCAGCACAGGTAACTCTAATGAACTTATCCTCTGCAGCACAGGTAACTCTAATGAACGTATCCTCTGCAGCAGAGGTAACTCTGGGTCTTGTTTTCCTGTGGCTGTCCTCATGAGAGCCAGTTAACTCTAATGAACTGATCCTCTGCAGCAGAGGTAACTCTGGGTCTTGTTTTCCTGTGGCTGTCCTCATGAGAGCCAGTTAACTCTAATGAACGTATCCTCTGCAGCAGAGGTAACTCTGGGTCTTGTTTTCCTGTGGCGGTCCTCATGAGAGCCAGTTAACTCTAATGAACTGATCCTCTGCAGCAGAGGTAACTCTGGGTCTTGTTTTCCTGTGGCTGTCCTCATGAGAGCCAGTTAACTCTAATGAACTTATCCTCTGCAGCAGAGGTAACTCTGGGTCTTGTTTTCCTGTGGCGGTCCTCATGAGAGACAGTTAACTCTAATGAACTTATCCTCTGCAGCAGAGGTAACTCTGGGTCTTCCTTCCCTGTGGCGGTCCTCATGAGAGACAGTTAACTCTAATGAACTTATCCTCTGCAGCAGAGGTAACTCTGGGTCTTCCTTTCCTGTGGCGGTCCTCATGAGAGACAGTTAACTCTAATGAACTTATCCTCTGCAGCAGAGGTAATTCTGGGTCTTGTTTTCCTGTGGCGGTCCTCATGAGAGACAGTTAACTCTAATGAACGTATCCTCTGCAGCAGAGGTAACTCTGGGTCTTGTTTTCCTGTGGCGGTCCGCATGAGAGCCAGTTAACTCTAATGAACTTATCCTCTGCCTCAGAGGTAACTCTGGGTCTTGTTTTCCTGTGGCGGTCCTCATGAGAGACAGTTAACTCTAATGAACGTATCCTCTGCAGCAGAGGTAATTCTGGGTCTTCATTTCCTGTGGCTGTCCTCATGAGAGCCAGTTTCATCACAAAGTTTGATGGTTTTTGCGACTGCACTTGTTGAAACTTTCAAAGTTCTTGAAATGTTCCGTATTGACTGACCTTCATGTCTTAAATTAATCATGGACTGTCATTTCTCTTTGCTTATTTGAGCTGTTCTTGACATAATATGGACATGGTCATTTTTTTACTTATCTATTTTTTTACTTAACACTTATTTTCCTTAAACTGCATTGTTGGTTAAGGGCTTTTAAGTAAGCATTTCACCTGTTGTTTTCGGCGCATGTGACAAATAAAGTTACATTTGATTTGATTTGGTATTTTACCAAATTTGGTATTTTACCAAATCAAATCAAATCAAAATGTATTTGTCACATGCGCCGAATACTACAAGTGTAGACTTTACCGCGAAATGCTTACTTACAAGCCCTTAACCAACAGTGCAAGAAAATAGTAAAAAGTAACACAATAAGAATAACAATAACGAGGCTATATACAGGGGGCACCGGTACTGAGTCAGTAATTTGTACATGTAGGTAGGGGGGATGTGACTATGCATAGATAATAAACAGCGAGTAGCAGCAGCGTACAAAAGGGAGGGAGGGTACCGCTTACCATGCGGTAGCATGGCAAGCTTTGTGGGCACTATGGTGTTGAACCCTGAGCTGTAGTCAATGAACAGCATTCTCACATAGGTGTTCCTTTTGTCTAGTGGGTCTAAGGTGTCCGGGAGGATGCTGTTGATGTGAGCCATGACCAGCCTTTCAAAGCACTTCATGGCTACCGACGTGAGTGCCACGGAGCGGTAATAATTTAGGCAGGTTACCTTCACTTCCTTGGGCAGAGGGACTATGGTGGTCTGCTTGAAACATGTAGGGATTACAGACTCGGTCAGGGAGAGGTTGAAAATGTCAGTGAAGACACTTGACAGTTGGCCCGCACATGCTTTGAGTTCACGTCCTGGTAATCCGTCTGGCCCAGCGGATTTGGAATGTTGACCTGTTTAAAAGGTTTTGTTCACATCGGCTACCGAGAGCGTTATCACAGTCATCCAGAACAGCTAGTGATCTCGTGCATGCTTCAGTGTTGCTTGCCTCGAAGTAAGCATAAAAGGCATTCAGCTCATCTGGTAGGCTCGCGTCACTGGGCAGCTTGCGTCTGGGTTTCCCTTTGGAGTCTGTAATACTTTTCAAGCCCTGCCACATCCGACGAGCATCAGAACTGGTGTAGTAGGATTCACTCTTAATCCTGTATTGACGCTTTGCTTGTTAGATGGTTCATCTGAGGGCATAGAAGGATTTCTTATAAGCGTCCGGATTAGTCTCCCGTTCATTGAAAGCGGCAGCTCTAGCCTTTAACTCGATGCAGATGTTGCCTATAATCCATGGCTTCAGGTTGGGATATGTACGTACAGTCACTGTGGGCACGATGTCATCGATGCACTTATTGATGAAGCTGATGACTGAGGTAGTGTACTCCTCAGTGCCATTGGATGAATCCCGGAACATATTACAGTCTGTGCTAGCAAAACAGTCCTGTAGTGTAGCATTCACGTCATCTGACCACTTCCGCATTGAGCGAGTCACTGGTACTTCCTGCTTTAGTTTTTGCTTGTAAGCAGGATTCAGGAGGATAGAATTATGGTCACATTTGCCAAATGGTGGGCGGGGGAGAGCTTTGTATGGATCTGTAAGGAGTAAAGGTGGTCTAGGATTTTTTTTCTCTGGTTGCACATGTGATATGCTGGTAAAATTTGGTTAAACTGATTTAAGTTTGCCTGCATTAAATTCCCTGGCCACTAGGAGCGCCGCTTCTGGGTGAGCATTTTCTTCTTTGCTTATGGCCTTAAAGAGTTGGTTGAGAGCGGTCTTAGTGCCAGCTTCGTTCTGTCGTGGTAAATAGACGGCTATGAATAATATAGATGAGAACTCTCTTGGTAGATAGCGTGGTCTACAGCTTATCATAAGGTACTCTACCTCAGGTGAGCAATACCTTGAGACTTGTTTAATATTAGACATCACGCACCAGCTGTTATTGACAAATAGACACACACCCCCACCCCTCCTCTTACCAGAGGTAGTGTCTCTGTTCTGCCGGTGCGTGGAAAACCCCGCTAGCTCTATATTGTCCGTATCGTCGCTCAGCCACGTCTCGGTGAAACATAAGATGTTCCAGTTTTTAATGTCCCGTTGGTAGGATAATCTTAATCGTAGGTCATCAATTTTATTTTCCAATGATTGCACGTTAGCAAGAAGAATGGACGGCAGTGGGAGTTAACTCGCTTGCCGACAGATTCTCAGAAGGATCTCGATCTGCGGCCCCTTTTCTTACGTCTTTTCTTCATGCAAAAGGTCAGGATCTGGGCCTGTTTCATTGAAAGCAGGATATCCTTCTCGTCGAACTCGTTAAATTAAAAAGTTTCTTCCAGTCCGCGGTGAGTAATCGCTGTTCTGATGTCCAGAAGTTATTTTAGGTCTTAAGAGATGGAAGCAGCGACATTATGTACACAATAAGTTAACAAATAAGTTACACTATACACAAAAAAAACGAACAAAATAGCACAATTGGTTGGGAGAATGTAAAATGTCAGCCATGTTCTTCGGCACCATCATCTGTATACCACCCTACCTTGTCACAACAAAACTGACTGGGTCAAACACATTAAGAATCAAAGAAATTCCACAAATTAACAAGGCACACCTGTTAATTTAAATGCATTCCAGGTGACCACCTCGTGAAGCTGGTTGAGAGAATGCCAAGAAAGTGCAAAGCTGTCATCAAGGCAAAGGGTGGTTACTTTAAAGAATCTCAAATATAAAATAGATTTAGATTTAGATTTGTTTAACTCTTTTTGCTTACTACATGATTACATATATGTTTTTTTCATAGTTTTGATGTCTTCACTATTATTTTACAGTAAAAAGAAAGAAAAACCGTGGAATGAGTAGCTGTGTCTAAACTTTTCACTGGTACTATGTATGTATAGCCACTTACACATTGACTTCTCTAAAGAATGCATTTCAGTCTATAGGATACAGTTATTTCCAGATCTTCTAGAGGAGATCTAAGACAGGTTTTGAGTAATGTTATTAAGTGGCTCTGGGGAATTCAGCTCGAGGCACATTTTTCAAGGTTGGGGTGAAGGATTCCCTCATTATCACTATATATTCAGAAAATGAAACAAAGGACCCAGGAGAGGTCCCAAAGGCATCCACCCCGTCCCGCATGGCATGCAGGGGAGTTGACTGTCCTTCATGCTACACACTTTATCACTATAGGGCTAATCTCTGGGGTGAACATCTGTATGGTGATACGTAAGGCGCGTGGTTGTGCATGTAGACTAACCTCTAACAGGGTCAGTGGGAAATACAGGGCTCCAACGGCCATTAATGTCACTGGCAGCCATGTTTGTTCATCTGTGTAATGTTCAAATTGCGTCATCACTCCAATACATTACAGAGGAGGCCCTGTCTTCGGTCCAAAGGGCACCATATTCCCTATTTAGTGCACTGCTCTTGATCAGAGCCCTATTATGGAATAGGGTGTCATTTGGGATGCAGCCCTTGCTTGTGGAGCCATGTCCATAGCTCATGTTGGATTCCACATTATGTGAAGTGTATAAAATATCCATAAAAAGTATGTTCCCACAAGAGGTACTGAAACTTCATATCTTGTATCTTTAGTACGGAGGTGTAAATATTAGACAGACTGTATAGACAGAGTGGGGTTTCCGTCAAGCTACTGGGAATGTCAAACTCTCAAATAAGCAATGCAGCCTGTGCCAAACTGAGTGGTTCTTTGTAGTATGTTTAAAATGTACAACAAACTCTGTGAGGTTTCCTGTTTCCAATTTGAATGACGAGTAGACTTGGAGGACAGCTTTTTCACTTAAATATATATATTTTTTATCTCTGAAATAAAATCTAATTACACCAAATATTTGTTTGAATCTCGTTCTATTTTTCCTTAATATTGTTTACTTTAGCTAAGTAAGAGAGAGGTCACATCAAAACTAGAGCTGTGGAATGTTAGGGTGCTTAACTCAATATCTAATACAAACATCTCGGAGCAAGGCTGTCTGTCCAACACCATTATGAGGGTCATCATCTGTCTCTGAGCGGTATGAGGCTCCTGGCCAAGTCCCTGGGCTAAGTCTGTCCCAAATGGCATCCTATATTCCATATAAAGTGCATTACTTTTGACCAGGACTCCATAAATGTACGCCTTTCATATGCTCGTCTTTACTATGGACTTATCAGTAGTTGGTATTCAGTCTTATGCAGATGCCTTTACTATGGACTTCTCAGTAGTTGGTATTCAGTCTTATGCAGATGCCTTTACTATGGACTTCTCAGTAGTTGGTATTCAGTCTTATGCAGATGCCTTTACTAGGTACTTCTCAGTAGTTGGTATTCAGTCTTATGCAGATGCCTTTACTATGTCCTTCTCAGTAGTTGGTATTCAGTCTTATGCAGATGCGTAATGGGCTTTGCAGGCGTGGTCCTCTTGCGCGCGCTGAATAAATGTAATTCAACCACTGAAAACCCTCCCACTTGCTGGCCAACAGATTGTATAATGGAGTTTTCATTTAATAGGGTTTTCAGTACATTTAAATAAAGCCATCTCTTTAAATTTGGTGTACCACTTTTACTGCAGGGGGCTAAATCAGGGTCATACCGAGTAGTCAAACAAATCTACCTGGAAACAAAAGTCTACACCTCACACACATGGTTATGGGCTTTAAAAAATGAAGACACCTGTACCATGTCAGATATTGAGTTGAAATGTACTCAATTTTGAGTTTGCATCCCCATATTACACTTTATATACATCACAGAAGACTGAAAATATCAACACCGTTTGACATAGAAACACCGAATTTTCGGGCTGTTTAAAAAAATCAATAATGTTTATTAATTACAAAATGATGAAACGATCCACCCATGAGGCCGTATTTGACTGCAGGAAAAGGGCTATACTTTGAAATTTCTCGACAGGCTCACTAGAATATATGGAGAGAACGTTCCGAATATTAGGATCAATGACAGAAAGCCATGTCAATACATGCATATTTGTCTCGTTTTCAGCATCAATTGGTGGACAAAAAAATACTCTGATCTTGCTTAATATTTAGAGTTAGGAAAGTATTCATGAATAATAATAAAAACAGGGTTGAAGAGCCTTTATGAATATATTGGTGAATAAAAAATACAGTGGTTTGGTTCATCTTGAAAGTTGCCATATTCAATTGTTCAATCCATAAAATATTGAATGGTGTGAAAAGTACAGAATAGGGATTTGAAAAATAATCCTATACATCTACCCTAATAATCCTCACTAATCATGGACCTGTGATGAAATGGGTCCAGTGGGAATGAACCGTGCTCCAGGGTCCAGGGTTAAACTGGTGTGTCTGGTCTGTGTCCCATAATGATTGAAATATGCTTGTAATGCGTCAACCTATTATGATCCTTCCACTATTGTTAGCGATCCTGAGGAACCACCACACGAACATGACAGAGGAAAGAAATGTAAACTAATAATGGAATGAAGGAAACTAACACTAAAGTGACAGTTATAAATGTCAGGAAACTAACACTAAAGTGACAGTTATAAATGTAAGGAAACTAACACTAAAGTGACAGTTCTAAATGTAAGGAAACTAACACTAAAGTGACAGTTCTAAATGTAAGGAAACTAACACTAAAGTGACAGTTATAAATGTCAGGAAACTAACACTAAAGTGACAGTTATAAATGTAAGGAAACTAACACTAAAGTGACAGTTATAAATGTAAGGAAACTAACACTAAAGTGACAGTTATAAATGTAAGGAAACTAACACTAAAGTGACAGTTCTAAATGTCAGGAAACTAACACTAAAGTGACAGTTATAAATGTAAGGAAACTAACACTAAAGTGACAGTTCTAAATGTAAGGAAACTAACACTAAAGTGACAGTTATAAATGTCAGGAAACTAACACTAAAGTGACAGTTATAAATGTAAGGAAACTAACACTAAAGTGACAGTTCTAAATGTCAGGAAACTAACACTAAAGTGACAGTTCTAAATCAATGTGGGTATACTTGATTGTTGTTACAGATAGTGGTTATTATTTAACACCATACAAATGGTAAAAAATACAATAAAAAGTCTGAGGATATAATGAAGACCTTCTAAAAATCACAAATCAAGTCGGTAGGTTTGGCGCTATACTGTCATTTGCGCTTGGCTACAGAAGCCTATAGCTTGGGTCTCCAAATGTTATCCCTGCAAGTTAACAAGGCCAGCATTTCAGAAGCTGCACTGTGGAAAAGGTGATAGATATGTTGCTATGCTTCAGTTAAACCGTTTGCTGCCATATGACTGGTTTCACATTTGTCTCCAGCGATCATAAGGTAAAATAGATCTAAAACAATTGTAATGTATATTTACCACCCCCTTACCCAAACAGCTTACTCATTTACCTCGCTCTTATCAATAGTTCTTATCAATCTGTAAATTACAGTGCATGGAGAATGCTGTTATTTCTATCAGAAAATATCAAGTAGATGAGGTTCACCGTTTCAGGTGGAGGAATTATGAGGGAGTTAAGTCAAGGTCAGAATAGGGCGTATCTGTAGACACACCTCCGCCACACCTTCATTTATTTGATCTCCACCACACACGATTAGCGGTGAATACCACGCTATTCTCATGCTTTAGTTCAAAGTTGTAATACACGTAGAGAGAAAAGTGCTTAAAAGGGTCTGAATTCAGCCCTCCCCATGAGCCCTGGAGCATCCCTGTCCCTAAGAGACATAGAACGGGCAGGTAATTCACCATGAGCCCTGGAGCATCTCTGTCCCTAAGAGACATAGAACGGGCAGGTAATTCACCATGAGCCCTGGAGCATCCCTGTCCCTAAGAGACATGGAACGGGCAGGCAATTCCCCATGAGCCCTGGAGCATCCCTGTCCCTAGGAGACATAGAATGGGCAGGTAATTCACCATGAGCCCTGGAGCATCCCTGTCCCTAAGAGACATGGAATGGGCAGGTAATTCACCATGAGCCCTGGAGCATCCCTGTCCCTAAGAGACATGGAATGGGCAGGTAATTCACCATGAGCCCTGGAGCATCCCTGTCCCTAAGAGACATGGAATGGGCAGGCAATTCACCATGAGCCCTGGAGCATCCCTGTCCCTAAGAGACATGGAATGGGCAGGCAATTCACCATGAGCCCTGGAGCATCCCTGTCCCTAAGAGACATATAATGGGCAGGCAATTCACCATGAGCCCTGGAGCATCCCTGTCCCTAAGAGACATATAATGGGCAGGCAATTCACCATGAGCCCTGGAGCATCCCTGTCCCTAAGAGACATATAATGGGCAGGCAATTCACCATGAGCCCTGGAGCATCCCTGTCCCTAAGAGACATATAATGGGCAGGCAATTCACCATGAGCTAAGTATCCTTACTCTCCTGCATGTTGTGCATCCATCCTCTGAAAGCAGTGATGATTATGTACTCAACAGTATTTCACATTATTTAGTCTTTAGGAAAGGAGTATGAGACAAGGCTGAATATCATAGAGCTCATTATAAGAATTAAAGATGTGTTTAATCAAGTTCCCAATATGTGTGTGTTCAGATTATGAGTTCATGTACATATGAGCTGGTGATATCCTGGCAAGGCATTCAACGCACATAGTTAAACTTTGAGTTTGAATTGAGTTATAAATGAATTACTCCCATCGTACAGGTGTTGACTATCATTATTTTCGCAGGTTTAATCAAACATTGAGTCTTGCCAAATGTGAGGCTCAAGCAGAGTACAGCTGCACACAGTATCTGCAGAGAAAATATCTCTCGTCATTATCACCATCATAGTTGCTATTTGGGTCTAGTCCTGTTCAGTGTGAGAAAGCAGAAAGAAGCTTTGCAGGAACAGTGGTCTCCTGACAGAACACAGAATCAGAACCTGACTCGCTTCATGAATCCATCCAATCCACAGTCATTAGTCGGAGTCAGGAACAGTGGTCTCCTGACAGAACACAGAACCAGAACCTGACTCACTTCCTGAATCCATCCAATCCACAGTCATTAGTCGGAGTCAGGAGCAGTGATGACAAACATTCTAGAATCAGTTGAAGAGGTTCTGAGGAGGGAGCTCACAGTCTCCTAAACCCGACCCTAGGCAACAGTCTGCCTAGGAAGACTATAGGAGCTCCACAGTCTCCTAAACCCGACCCTAGGCAACAGTCTGCCTAGGAAGACTATAGGAGCTGCACAGTCTCCTAAACCCGACCCTAGGCAACAGTCTGCCTAGGAAGACTATAGGAGCTCCACAGTCTCCTAAACCCGACCCTAGGCAACAGTCTGCCTAGGAAGACTATAGGAGCTCCACAGTCTCCTAAACCCGACCCTAGGCAACAGTCTGCCTAGGAAGACTATAGGAGCTCCAGCATCACTGTTGATCCAAGAGAATCTGTCTGGATCAGTTTGGATCTGGTTAGCCAGCCAAGCAGCAAGTTTATAGGAAATTACGTAAATGAGTAAAAACAGTGGTTCGCCTTCATTTGCTTGTATAACAGGAGCTCCATGACCAAGGGGCTCACACTGTTCCAAGATACCCACGTGGATGTTACTACAGTGGGCATGACTACTACTGGACACAACCCTCACCCTGGTGCCATGGCCCTGCCAGTGTTTCAATCAAGCGTTCTACACTAATGTAAGGATGCATGACTCGCCTGGACTAGAATGTATGCCCCTTCTCGAGCACGACACTACAAGTCTTTTCAGACAGGGCTTTGCTTTTGACGACCCTGGAAATCGCCAGATACAACACAGGAGGTTGGTGGCATCTTAACTGGAGAGGACTGGCTCATGGTAATGGCTGGAGCGGAATAGGTGAACGGTTCAAATACATTCAACACATGGTTTCCAGGTCTTTGATGCCATTCCATTTGATCCGTTCCAGCCATTACTATGAGCCGTCCTCCCCTCAGCAGTCTCCACTAATATACAAGTATGGGGATTATCTGATTTAAATGCACAAGATGCCACACTGTGCTGCTGCTGCAGTTCTGATGTTCAGCTGGCACTGCCCACCTTATCTGGGCTGGTGGTAATCCTCCATGAACAAGCTTCACATTATGCTGAGAGCAGTGTGGAAGTAACTGCAGAACAGGTGGTCTCTCTCTCTCTCTCTCTCTCTCTCTCTCTCTCTCTCTCTCTCTCTCTCTCTCTCTCTCTCTCTCTCTCTCTCTCTCTCTCTCTCTCTCTCTCTCTCTCTCTCTCTCTCTCTCTCTCTCTCTCTCTCTCTCTCTCTCTCTCTCTCTCTCTCTCTCCGACTATATATATATATATATATATATATATATATATATATATATATATATATAGAGAGAGAGAGAGAGAGAGAGTACCAGTCAAAAGTTCTAGAACACCTACTCATTCTGTTACGGTGAGTGAATGAGGACCCAAAAGCGAATTAACTTAAACAGAGCTTCTTTAATAACCAAACATAGGTAGGCTCAGATAGACCGGCAGATTCCGACAGGACAGGGTTACAGCAAACATGACGATAGTCTGGTTCAGGCATGAAACACAACAAACAAGAATCCGACAAGGACAGGAACAGAAACAGAGAGAGATATAGGGACCTAATCAGAGGGAAAAAGGGAACAGGTGGGAAACGGGGTGAATGGGTAGTCAGAGGAGACAAGGAACAGCTGGGGGAAAGCGGGGGAGAAAAGGTAACCTAATACGACCAGCAGAGGGAGACAGGGTGAAAGGAAAGGACAGAAAGACACAACATGACAATACATGACAGTACCCCCCCACTCACCGAGCGCCTCCTGGCGCACTCGAGGAGGAAACCTGGCGGCAACGGAGGAAATCCTCGATCAGCGCACGGTCCAGCACGTCCCGAGAGGGAACCCAACTCCTCTCCTCAGGACCGTACCCCTCCCAATCTACGAGGTACTGGTGACCACGGCCCCGAGGACGCATGTCCAAAATCCTGCGGACCCTGTAGATGGGTGCGCCCTCGACAAGGATGGGGGGGGGGGGGGGAAGACGAGCGGGGGCGCGAAGAACGGGCTTGATACAGGAGACATGGAAGACCGGGTGGACGCGACGAAGGTATCGCGGAAGAAGAAGTCGAACTGCGACAGGATTAATGACCCGAGAAATACGGAACGGACCAATGAACCGCGGGGTCAACTTGCGAGAAGCCGTCTTAAGGGGAAGGTTCTGAGTGGAGAGCCAAACTCTCTGACCGCGACAATATCTAGGACTCTTAGTTCTACGCTTATTAGCAGCCCTCACAGTCTGCGTCCTATAACGGCAAAGTGCAGACCTGACCCTCTTCCAGGTGCGCTCGCAACGTTGGACAAAAGCCTGAGCGGAGGGGACGCTGGACTCGGCGAACTGAGATGAGAACAGCGGAGGCTGGTACCCGAGGCTACTCTGAAAAGGAGATAGCCCGGTCGCAGACGAAGGAAGCGAGTTGTGGGCGTATTCTGCCCAGGGGAGCTGTTCTGACCAAGACGCAGGGTTGCGAAAAGAAAGACTGCGTAAGATGCGACCAATAGTCTGATTGGCCCGTTCTGCTTGACCGTTAGACTGGGGGTGAAAGCCGGAAGAGAGACTGACGGAAGCCCCAATCAAACGGCAAAACTCCCTCCAAAATTGAGACGTGAATTGCGGACCTCTGTCTGAAACGACGTCTGACGGAAGGCCATGAATTCTGAAAACATTCTCGATGATGATTTGTGCCGTCTCTTTAGCAGAAGGAAGCTTAGCAAGGGGAATGAAATGAGCCGCCTTAGAGAACCTATCGACAACCGTAAGAATAACAGTCTTCCCCGCTGACGAAGGCAGTCCGGTGACAAAATCTAAGGCGATGTGAGACCACGGTCGAGAGGGAATGGGAAGCGGCCTGAGACGGCCGGCAGGAGGAGAGTTACCGGACTTAGTCTGCGCGCAGACCGAACAAGCAGCCACGAAACGACGCGTGTCATGCTCCCGGGTGGGCCACCAAAAACGCTGGCGAATGGAAGCAAGCGTACCCCGAACGCCAGGGTGGCCGGCTAACTTGGCAGAGTGAGCCCACTGAAGAACGGCCAGACGAGTAGGAACGGGAACGAAAAGAAGGTTCCTAGGACAAGCGCGCGGCGACGGAGTGTGAGTGAGCGCTTGCTTTACCTGCCTCTCAATTCCCCAGACAGTCAACCCGACAACACGCCCCTCAGGGAGAATCCCCTCGGGGTCAGTGGAGGCTACTGAAGAACTGAAGAGACGAGATAAAGCATCAGGCTTGGTGTTCTTAGAGCCCGGACGATAAGAAATCACGAACTCGAAACGAGCGAAAAACAGTGCCCAACGCGCCTGACGCGCATTAAGTCGTTTGGCAGAACGGATGTACTCAAGATTCCTATGGTCAGTCCAAACGACAAAAGGAACGGTCGCCCCCTCCAACCACTGTCGCCATTCGCCTAGGGCTAACCGGATGGCGAGCAGTTCGCGGTTTCCCACATCATAGTTACGTTCCGACGGCGACAGGCGATGAGAAAAATACGCGCATGGGTGGACCTTGTCGTCAGAGAGGGAGCGCTGAGAAAGAATGGCTCCCACGCCCACCTCTGACGCGTCAACCTCGACAACGAACTGTCTAGAGACGTCAGGTGTAACAAGGATAGGAGCGGATGTAAAACGATTCTTGAGGAGATCAAAAGCTCCCTGGGCGGAAACGGACCACTTAAAGCACGTCTTGACAGAAGTAAGGGCTGTGAGAGGAGCTGCCACCTGACCGAAATTACGGATGAAACGACGATAGAAGTTCGCGAAGCCGAGAAAGCGCTGCAGCTCGATGCGTGACTTAGGGGCGGGCCAATCAATGACAGCTTGGACCTTAGCGGGGTCCATCTTAATGCCTTCAGCGGAAATAACAGAACCGAGAAATGTGACGGAGGAGGCATGAAAAGTGCACTTCTCAGCCTTCACAAAAAGACAATTCTCTAAAAGGCGCTGGAGGACACGTCGAACGTGCTGAACATGAATCTGGAGTGACGGTGAAAAAATCAGGATATCGTCAAGGTAAACGAAAACAAAGATGTTCAGCATGTCTCTCAGGACATCATTGACTAATGCCTGAAAGACAGCTGGAGCGTTAGCGAGGCCGAAAGGAAGAACCCGGTATTCAAAGTGCCCTAACGGAGTGTTAAACGCCGTCTTCCACTCGTCCCCCTCCCTGATGCGCACGAGATGGTAAGCGTTACGAAGGTCCAACTTAGTGAAAAACCTGGCTCCCTGCAGGATCTCGAAGGCTGAAGACATAAGAGGAAGCGGATAACGATTCTTCACTGTTATGTCATTCAGCCCTCGATAATCTATGCAGGGGCGCAGAGACCCGTCCTTCTTCTTGACAAAAAAAAACCCCGCTCCGGCGGGAGAGGAGGAGGGGACTATGGTACCGGCGTCAAGAGCTACAGACAAATAATCCTCGAGAGCCTTACGTTCGGGAGCCGACAGAGAGTATAGTCTACCCCGGGGGGGAGTGGTTCCCGGAAGGAGATCAATACTACAATCATACGACCGGTGTGGAGGAAGAGAGGTGGCCCTGGACCGACTGAACACCGTGCGCAGATCGTGATATTCCTCCGGCACCCCTGTCAAATCACCAGGCTCCTCCTGTGAAGAAGAGACAGAGGAAACAGGAGGGATAGCAGACATTAAACATTTCACATGACAAGAGACGTTCCAGGAGAGGATAGAATTACTAGACCAATTAATGGAAGGATTATGACAAACTAGCCAGGGATGGCCCAAAACAACAGGTGAAAAAGGTGAACAAAAAATTAAAAAAGAAATGGTTTCGCTATGATTACCAGAAACAGTGAGGGTTAAAGGTAGCGTCTCACGCTGAATCCTGGGGAGAGGACTACCATCCAGGGCGAACAAGGCCGTGGACTCCCTTAACTGTCTGAGAGGAATGTCATGTTCCCGAGCCCAGGTCTCGTCCATAAAACAGCCCTCCGCCCCAGAGTCTATTAAGGCACTGCAGGAAGCTGACGAACCGGTCCAGCGTAGATGGACCGACAAGGTAGTGCAGGATCTTGAAGGAGAGACAGGAGTAGTAGCGCTCACCAGTAGCCCTCCGCTTACTGATGAGCTCTGGCTTTTACTGGACATGAAGTGACAAAATGACCAGCAGAACCGCAATAGAGACAGAGGCGGTTGGTGATTCTCCGTTCCCTCTCCTTAGTCGAGATGCGGATACCTCCCAGCTGCATAGGCTCAGCTCCCGAGCCGGCAGAGGAAGATGGTAGTGATGCGGAGAGGGGGGCGACGGAGAGCGCGAGCTCCTTTCCACGAGCTCGGTGACGAAGATCAACCCGTCGCTCAATGCGAATAGCGAGTTCAATCAAGGAATCCACGCTGGAAGGAACCTCCCGGGAGAGAATCTCATCCTTTACCTCTGCGCGGAGACCCTCCAGAAGACGAGCGAGCAAGGCCGGCTCGTTCCAGCCACTGGAGACAGCAAGAGTGCGAAACTCAATAGAGTAGTCTGTTATGGATCGATTGCCTTGACATAGGGAAGACAGGGCCCTGGAAGCCTCCTCCCCAAAAACAGATCGATCAAAAACCCGTATCATCTCCTCCTTAAAGTCCTGATACTGGTTAGTACACTCAGCCCTTGCCTCCCAGATTGCCGTGCCCCACTCACGAGCCCGTCCAGTAAGGAGAGATATGACGTAGGCGACACGAGCAGTGCTCCTGGCGTAAGTGTTGGGCTGGAGAGAAAACACAATATCACACTGGGTTAGGAACGAGCGGCATTCAGTGGGCTCCCCAGAGTAACACGGCGGGTTATTGATTCTGGGCTCCGGAGATTCGAAAGCCCTGGAAGTGGCCGGTGGATCGAGGCGGAGATGGTGAACCTGTTCTGTGAGGTTGGAGACTTGGGTGGCCAGGGTCTCAACGGCATGTCGAGCAGCAGACAATTCCTGCTCGTGTCTGCCTAGCATCGCTCCCTGGATCCCGACGGCTGAGTGGAGAGGATCCGAAGTCGCTGGGTCCATTCTTGGTCGGATTCTTCTGTTACGGTGAGTGAATGAGGACCCAAAAGCGAATTAACTTAAACAGAGCTTCTTTAATAACCAAACATAGGTAGGCTCAGATAGACCGGCAGATTCCGACAGGACAGGGTTACAGCAAACATGACGATAGTCTGGTTCAGGCATGAAACACAACAAACAAGAATCCGACAAGGACAGGAACAGAAACAGAGAGAGATATAGGGACCTAATCAGAGGGAAAAAGGGAACAGGTGGGAAACGGGGTGAATGGGTAGTCAGAGGAGACAAGGAACAGCTGGGGGAAAGCGGGGGAGAAAAGGTAACCTAATACGACCAGCAGAGGGAGACAGGGTGAAAGGAAAGGACAGAAAGACACAACATGACAATACATGACACATTCAAGGGTTTTTCTTTATTTTACTATTTTCTACATTAACGACAGCTTTGCACACTCTTGACATTATCTCAACCAGCTTCATGAGGTGGTCACCTGGAATGCATTTCAATTAACAGGTGTTCCTTGTTAAAAGTTAACATGTGGAATTGATTTCCTTTTGAATGCATTTGAGCCAATCAGTTGTGTTGTGACAAGGTAGGGGTGGTATACAGAAGATAGCCCTATTTGGTAAAAGACCAAGTCCATATTATGTCAAGAACAGCTCAAATAAGCAAAGAGAAATGACAGTCCATCATTACTTTAAGACATGACGGTCAGTCAATCCAGACCATTTCAAGAACTTTGAAAGTTTCTTCAAGTGCAGTCGCAAAAACCATCAAGTTCTATGATAAAACTGGCTCTGATGAGGACCGCCACAGGGAAGGAAGACCCAGAGTTACCTCTGCTGCAGAGGATACGTTCATTAGAGTTACCTGTGCTGCAGAGGATAAGTTCATTAGAGTTACCTGTGCTGCAGAGGATAAGTTCATTAGAGTTAACTGTCTCTCATGAGGACCGCCACAGGAAAGGAAGACCCAGAGTTACCTCTGCTGCAGAGGATAAGTTCATTAGAGTTACCTGTGCTGCAGAGGATAAGTTCATTAGAGTTAACTGTCTCTCATGAGGACAGCCACAGGAAAGGAAGACCCAGAGTTACCTCTGCTGCAGAGGATAAGTTCATTAGAGTTAACTGGCTCTCATGAGGACAGCCACAGGGAAGGAAGACCCAGAGTTACCTCTGCTGCAGAGGATACGTTCATTAGAGTTAACTGCACCTCAGAAAATGCAACCCAAATAAATGCTTCACAGAGTTCAACTAACAGACACATCTCAACATCAACTGTTCAGAGGAGACTGCGTGAATCAGGCCTTAATGGTCAAATTGCTGCAAAGAAACCACTACTAAAGGACACCAATAATAAGAAAAGACTTGCTTGGGCCAAGAAACACGAGCAATGGCCATTAGAGCGGTGGAAATTTGTCCTTTGATCTGATGAGTTCAAATTGTAGATTTTTGGTTCCAACCGCCGTGTCTTCCTGTGGTGGTCCTCATGAGAGCCAGTTTCATCATAGAGCTTGATGGTTTTTGCGATTGCACTTGAAGAAACTTTCAAAGTTCTTGAAATTTTCTGGATTGACTGACCTTCATGTCTTAAGGTATGGAGAGTAGGTGAAAGAATAATCTCCACATATGTGGTTCCCACCGTGAAGCATGGAGGAGGAGGTGTGATGGTGTGGGGGTGCTTTGCTGGTGACACTATCAGTAATTATTTCAAATTCAAGGGACACTTAATGGCTACCTCAGCATTCTGCAGCAATACACCGTCCAATCTGGTTTGCGCTTAGTGGGACTATCATTTGTTTTTCAACAGGACAACGACCCAAAACACACCTCCTCCACCTCCATCAGATGACCTGGCTTCCACAATCACCTGCCCTCAACCCAATTAAGATGAGTTGAATCGCAGGGTGAAAGAAAAGCAGCCAAAAAGTGCTCAGCATATGTTTGAAACAATATCATATGTTTGAAACACTATCATATGTTTGAAACACTATCCTCATGAAGCTGGTTGAGAGAATGCCAAGAGTGTGCAAAGCTGTCATCAAGGCAAAGGGTGGCAACTTTGAAGAATCTCAAATATAAAATATATTTGATTTGTTTAACTTATTTGGTAACTACATGATTCAATATGTGTTATTTAATAGTTTTGATGTCTTCTCTATTATTCTACAATGTAGAAAACATTAAAAATAAAGAAAAACCATTGACTGTATATATATTATTCTCTCTCTCACATTCTCTCTCTCTCTCTCTACTTCTTTGGCCTTCTCTTTCTCAGTTCAATACAATTCAAAGGGCTTCATTGGCATGGGAAACAGATAATAAACTAAACTGAAATAAACAATGTCAAATGAACAGTAAACATTACACTCACACAAGTTCCAAAGGAATAAAGACATTTCAAATGTCATATTATGGCTATATATATATATACAGTGTTGTAACCATGTGCAAATAGTTCAAGTACAAATGGGAAAATAAATAAACATATGGGTCGTTTTTACATTTTCTCTCTCTCTCATTCTCTCTCCTACCCCCAACAATACAAACTCTATTTATGGTCATGAAAATAGTTTCTGAAAACATAATGAACCATTCTAAGCCTCCACATTCATCCTATGACAAGTTAGTAGTCAGGGAGGAAATTCCCCCAGAACAATGTGCAGCAGTGGCTACCCAGAAAACCAAAATTGGTTCTGTGAAAGTTTCCAGAACATTCATTATGTCGTGGCCAGGTTAATCTTCATTCTTCAGAGGACACATATCTTCTTGTTTTTTTTACAGCTTTTCTGCTACATATACATACATTTAACATACACATTTTACATACATGGTACTTTTATATAAAGCAGTCACATAACAATAATACATGACCAAACATCAGCTCTTTAATCCCACCCCTCTGCCACTCTCAGCCAATCCCACCTATCACAATAGACCTCAGCTCTTTAATCCCACCCCTCTGCCACTCTCAGCCAATCCCACCTATCACAATAGACCTCAGCTCTTTAATCCCACCCCTCTGCCACTCTCAGCCCATCCCACCTATCACCATAGACCTCAGCTCTTTAATCCCACCCCTCTGCCACTCTCAGCCAATCCCACCTATCACAATAGACCTCAGATCTTTAATCCCACCCCTCAGCCACTCTCAGCCCATCCCACCTATCACCATAGACCGCAGCTCTTTAACCCCACCCCTCTGCCTCTCTCAGCCCATCCCACCTATCACCATAGTCCAGCCTCGATTGGTTTCCATATATTTTTCAATTGTTCTGTGATGTTTTAGATACATTTCTAACCTTTCTAATCGAATAGTATCCCCAGATTGTGAGCTAAAGATGAAATCCTTTCCTACAAATCTTTGTATATTAGTGACTGACTATGACTGTTTTTAGAGTTGTTCATTGTGTTTTTAGATACTCTTTACATTACCATACATATGGTTTCCGCTGTTCTATTAAAATGGCATGATTCTTGCACCTGTCAAACGCATGATAGTGAAATATACTAACCTATAACATATATAATATGCATCTGTCATAACATCCTTTGAGAGCATTTTTGCAATTTTCCCAATCTGGATCTTGAGATTGCACAGACCTGTGGAGCTTGATCAACTCAGAATAGCACACTTTCTTCTCTTACAGTAACGTTACCTGTGTTGAAGAGCACAAGGAGAACACAGATCTCTGACTGTTCTCTCGGATATTATTTAAGTCTGTATATTCCTGTCTGTTAGACAACAGAAGCATTTCCTTTGTAAAGATGGCGTCATCACATCTTCAAAAGACCCTGCTGTCCACAGTTGTTATCATTTATAGAATTGGCTGGAGCAGATGATGCAATTCCTTGGACTGAGGGAAAATCAATAACAGATTGTCTCCAAACCTTTCTCTGGCATCGAGGACTCTGACAAAGGATTGTAACACCTCACTACTGGCTGGGAAATGCAGCAGGAAGAGCTTGTGTTCTGTGTGTTTGGATGAGGGCTAAGCCCTCTTACTGTGCAAGGTATCTTGGATTGGCTTCAGGTGGCACGCTGAGCACAACAGTAAACGATGTTTGCTTCTATTTGGGGTGGAACCCACTGTGAGACGTTGGCTTGGGTTTCACCTGCCGCAGAGTCGCAGACTCTCAACCTAAAGAGTTCTTCAAGTCACAAAGAAATGAACGGCCCTTCATTGTCCATAATATGGGACAGCTGAATGTAAACTCCATACTCTCAACAAATCTCATTTGGATTTATTCTAAGAGGATATGACACCTCTGAGAGTAAACCAGAGCGCTGGTGTTTCCAGGTCTCCTGCACTGCTGCTGTGATATCGTGACTAGTCAGACCTCTCCCTCCATCTTTGTTTGGGTCCCAAATAGCACCATATTCATTATATAGTGCACTCCTTTTGACATATAGTGCAGTCCCTTTGACATATAGTGCAGTCCCTTTGACATATAGTGCACTCCTTTTGACATATAGTGCACTACTTTTGACATATAGTGCACTACTTTTGACATATAGTGCACTACTTTTGACATATAGTGCACTACTTTTGACATATAGTGCACTACTTTTGACCAGGGCCTATGGGGTAGTGCACCATATACGGAATAGACTGTCAGGTGTCAGTCAGCAACACCCAAGAGCCTCCTGGGGAGAGATGAGAGCTGAAACTCACTGATGCTGGGCTTGGAGCAAGATGAGAGGGTCTGGAGGAGAGGGAGGAGAGGTAAGGTCTGCTTTCCATAAAGTCCTGGCGTCCTATATGAGATAGAACCACTTCACATGCATAAATCGTGTCAGCGAGAGTCAGCGCTTGGGGCATTTTTCAATATAACAACAGGAAAATTCCCAGAAATAAAAAAATGGTCATATTTGGCAAAGGAGTTGATCTCAAAAGTATGAAAAGTATGAAATCAATCACATTCACCCTAGAAGGTCTAAAGGGAAGAAATGCAGTGCATCCCGATGTCTTGAAACGTTTCCGTTTCCGTATATAATAAGATCATTGAAAAACAGAAAACCAATACTAGTCAGCGCAAAGTTAAACACCAGTTCAGGCCTGGATATAAAAAATGTCAAAGAATTCCACGTGCTTAGAGGAACTTGTTGGAATAGGCATCCCTGTTATTTTGGCGTGTTATTGATATTTGGCTCAGTACAGTGGGCCTACTGAGTAAATAGAGGAAAATGTGAGTTGTGATGACTGTCTGTTCCCCCTCCATGTGCTGTCTGTCTGCGATAGCTAGGGCCTAGTTTTTTACCTCTCTCCCCTTGGCCCTGGCTCGCTGCGTGCAGAGAGCTGAGGTCCGTATGCAGCCCCTTTCTCTCTGACTCTGGCTGGATGTGCCCTAGCCAGCTCCAGCCCATGTGTGTAATGCTGTTTGTAATGAGAAATCTAAACAGGGAACAGCAGTGAGGCATTACAGGAATGTGTTTCCATTGGAGAGAGTCACTCCGTCAGCGCTAGAAAAAGAAAGAAGAAGAAGTAGCAGGAGAAGGAAAGAAACGGCTCAGAGTACAGTAAAGGAAGGCAGCTAGCAGAGAGAGAGAGAGAGAGAGATGTCCAGAAGTAGGAGAAGGAAAGAAACGGCTCAGAGTACAGTAAAGGAAGGCAGCTAGCAGAGAGAGAGAGAGAGAAAGAGATGTCCAGAAGGAGGAGAAGGAAAGAAACGGCTCAGAGTACAGTAAAGGAAGGCAGCTAGCAGAGAGAGAGAGAGAGAGAGATGTCCAGAAGGAGGAGAAGGAAAGAAACGGCTCAGAGTACAGTAAAGGAAGGCAGCTAGCAGAGAGAGAGAGAGAGAAAGAGATGTCCAGAAGGAGTACTCACTGGGCCAAGGCGGAAGACTAATGTTATTGTACATTGGCTGTCACTTTGCCAGCCCTCCCTCACCAATTGGATCCTCACGCCTTCTTACCCCTCTCCCCCCTCTACTCTGCCCCCCTCCCTGGTTCCCCGGGACTCTGTTTGCTCAGGTGGACAGTGACATGGTTTTTAAATGAGCCCAAGTCGTCCTCTCTCACTGTCTCTGTCTCTGTCTCTGTCTATCCGACTCTCTCTCTCTCTCTCTCTCTCTCTCTCTCTCTCTCTCTCTCTCTCTCTATTCAATTCAATTCAAGGTGCTTTATTGGCATGGGAAACATGTTAACATTGCCAAAGCAAGTGAGGTAGATAATATACAAAGTGAAATAAACAATACAAATTTACAGCAAACATTACACATACAGAAGTTTCAAAACAATAAAGACATTACAAATGTCATATTATGTATATATACAGTGTTGTAACAACGAACAAATGGTTAAAGTACACAAGGGTAAAATTAATAAGCATAAATAAGGGTTGTATTTACAATGGTGTTTGTTCTTCACTGGTTGCCCTTTTCTTGTGGCAACAGGTCACAAATCTTGCTGCTGTGATGGCACACTGTGGGATTTCACCCAGTAGATATGGGAGTTGATCAAAATTGGGTTTGTTTTGGAATTCTTTGTGGATCTGTGTAATCTGAGGGAAATATGTGTCTCTAATATGGTCGTACATTGGGCAGGAGGTTAGGAAGTGCAGCTCAGTTTCCACCTCATTTTGTGGGCAGTGTGCACATAGCCTGTCTTCTCTTAAGAGCCATGTCTGCCTACGGCGGCCTTTCTCAATAGCAAGGCTATGCTCACTGAGTCTGTACATTGTCAAAGTTTGGGTCAGTCACAGTGGTCAGGTATTCTGCCACTGTGTACTCTCTGGGGCGTGGGGCGTGTTTGTGTTTGTGAGCAGAGCCCCAGGACCAGATTGCTTAGGGGACTCTTCTCCAGGTTCATCTCTCTGTAGGTGATGGCTTTGTTATGGAAGGTTTGGGAATAGCTTCCTTTTAGGTGGTTGTAGAATTTAACGTCTCTTTTCTGGATTTTGATAATTAGTGGGTATCGGCCTAATTCTGCTCTGCGTGCATTATTTGGTGTTCTACGTTGTACACAAAGGATTTATTTGCAGAATTCTGCATACAGAGTCTCAATTTGGTGTTTGTCCCATTTTGTGAAATCTTGGTTGGTGAGCGGACCCCAGACCTCACAACCATAAAGGGCAATGGGTTCTATAACTGATTCAAGTATTTTTAGCCAGATCCTAATTGGTATGTTGAATGTTATGTTCCTTTTGATGGCATAGAATGCCCTTCTTGCCTTGTCTCAGATCGTTCACAGCTTTGTGGAAGTTACCTGTGGCTCTGATGTTTAGGCCAATGTATGTATAGTTTTTTGTGTGCTCTAGGGCAACGGTGTCTAGATGGAATTTGTATTAGTTGTCCTGGCGACTGGACCTTTTTTGGAACACCATTATTTTGGTCTTACTGAGATTTACTGTCAGGGCCCAGGTCTCTCTCTCTCTCTCTCTCTCTCTCAATTCAATTAAATTCAAAGGGCTTTTATATTGCCAAAGCAAGTGAAATAGATTATAAACAAAAGTGAAATAAACTATATAAAATGAACAGTAAACATTACACTCACAAAAGTTTAAAAGGAATAGAGACATTTCAAATGTCATATTATAGCTGTGTACAGTGTTGTAACCATGTGCAAATAGTTAACGTACAACATGCAAAATAAATAAACATAAATATGGGTTGAATTTAAAATGGTGTTCGTTTTTCACTGGTTGCCCTTTTCTTGTGGCAACAGGTCACAAATCTTGCTGCTGTGAGGGCACACTGTGGTATTTCACCTAATAGATATGGGAGTTTCTCAAAATTTGATAAGTTTTCAAATTTTGGAGGGGTCTGTGTAATCTGAGGGAAATACGTGTCTATAATATGGTCATACATTGTGCAGGAGGTTAGGAAGCGCAGCTCAGTTTCCACCTCATTTTGTGGGCAGGGTGCACACACTGTATAATCAACATTACAGGCCTTTTTGGGTTGGAGAGTTTGTATTTTGCCCTGTAGCTCATCCAATGTAAATGGAGAATCCAGTGGGTTCTGGTAGTCTTTAAAAGCTGATTCTAAGTTTTTCTAATGATTATGTCTGTGTTTCTTCTTGGTTCTTTGTTAAAGGGACAAAATGGTTGGAGAAGTAGTTTCTCCATACATCTCCGTTTTGGATAGATAGCTCTTCGTGTTGTTGTTTGTTAAGTGTGTTCCAATTTTTCCAGAAGTGATTTAAGTCTATGGATTCTTCAATCACATGGAGCTGATTTCTGATATGCTGTTCCTTCTTTTTTCGTAGTGTATTTCTGTATTGTTTTAGTGTTTCACCATTGTGAAGGTGTACATTTGGGTTTTCTGGGTTTTTGCATTCTTCATCAAACCATTTCTCATTGCTGTTGGTTTAAAATGTTATATGATAGCTGATAGGTCAAATATAGTGTTCAGGCTTCCTACTGCTAAGTCCACACCTTCACTATTGCAGGAAAAATGTTTTCCAGGAAGTTGAACAGTAAGGATTGGATTTTTTGTTGGACAACAGTTTTTTGGTAGATTTCTACACTACCATCCTTCTATCTATAGCATTTCTCAATAGCATGCAGTTGGTTCAGCTTCAATACCTCATGGTTGAGTATTGCTCTGTTCAAATAGATTGTTATTTTGCTGTGGGTAGGGGTGTCAGTGGGCTGACTGTGAATGCTCTGAGAGACTCTGGGTTGAGGTCAGTGATAAAGTAGTACAGTACTACTGCCAAGGGATGAGCTGTAGGTGTACCGTAGGAGTCCCTTCGAAGCCTACCATTGACTATGTACTACAGAGCTGCAGGACACATTTTTATAGGTTGTTTTGTCGTAGTTGTGTCTAGGACGCATATTTTGGAGGGAATGCTGTCACCTCCAAGTAGGTGCTTGTCCCCCTGTGTGCTGAAGGTGTCAGGTTATTGTGTCAGGTTCTTGTTCAGTTCTGGCGTTTAGGTCACCACAGACTAGTACATGTCTCTCTCTCATTGTACACATGGCTGTGAACTGTGTCATCAAGTCGGCGTCTGGAGGAGAGGAGAGGAGAGGAGAGCAGAGGAGAGGAGAGGAGAGGAGAGGAGAGGAGAGGAGAGGAGAGGAGAGGAGAGGAGAGGAGAGGAGAGAGCTGGAAGGAGGCTCCACTGTGGGTGGGATCATGACAGGAAACAGCAGGACAAACACAGAGAAGAAAGAACAAGCAAATGAAGGGGTGCATGGAGGGAGAGGGGAGGGGAAAGGAGGAGGGAGAGGGAGAGGGGAAAGGGGGAGGGAGAGAGTGGAGGGCATGGGAGAGAGAGAGAGAGAGATAGAGGGGGGTGGAGAGAGAGAGAGAGAGAGAGAGAGAGAGAGAGAGAGGTGGAGAAAGGGGGAGAGAGAGGGGAGGGGAAAGGGGGATGGAGAGAGAGAGGGGAGGGGAAAGGAGGAGGGAGAGAGAGAGGGGGCATGGGAGAGAGAGAGAGAGAGAGGGGGGTGGAGAGAGAGAGAGAGAGAGAGAGAGAGGTGGAGAAAGGGGGAGAGAGAGGGGAGGGGAAAGGGGGATGTAGAGAGAGAGGGGAGGGGAAAGGAGGAGGGAGAGAGAGAGGGGGAATGGGAGAGAGAGAGAGAGAGAGAGAGAGAGAGGGGAAGGGAAGGGAAGGGAGAGAGAGAGAGAGGGGGGGGAGGGAGTGATAGAGAGCAAAGGGGAGCGAGAGAAAGGGGGAGAGCTAGGGAAAGAAAGGGAGAGAGATATGGGGGGAAAGGGGGAGAGCTAGGGAAAGAAAGGGAGAGAGATATGGGGGGAAAGGGGGAGAGCTAGGGAAAGAAAGGGAGAGAGATATGGGGGGAAAGGGGGAGAGCTAGGGAAAGAAAGGGAGAGAGATTTGGGCGAAAAGGGGAAGTGGACCACCCATTCTGAAAATGAGTGGGGGACAGTTATGGTTCATAGAGGTTGTCTTGGTTTATGGTCTGCACTGTCTTGAAACAGTGCCGCTTGGAGTTTATTTTATCATGCCACGCAGTCTCTGAAACTCTGTCAGGAACTCTCATTCTGCAAAGACTAATTACAGTATAAACACTACATTCAAGTCCTCAGGCCCCTTCAACTGTAGTATTTACCTTTTCTTCCAAACAATCTTGACATCCATCTAAAGATTGATTTGGTACAAAGAAACGTCTTTTTCCCTGATGTATATTTGTTTTGAAAAGCAAATATATGCTAACATGTCTAGATTGAGTCTAGCATGCAATTAATGCTGAACAAGATGGATTCAGTTTGAAATGTAGAAATGCTTACGCAATAAGACTCAATGTATTATTAATGCCTACCTGTGAAAGAACATGGATTCACACATGAACATAGAACACAGAAAATATCTAAGCGGACATTTGTCCTATTGTTGAACTAATCCTCATTAGAATATCAATCAATCAATCAATCAATTATTGACATTTGACAACACTGGAGTACAAGAATGTCATCCACAAACCTGAGTCTGAAAGGCCCTCCTAGTTCTCAGAGTACCAGTTGTTCCCCAGAACTATATGGTTGCTTACTACAACTCTAGTCCAGAGCCATATCACCACCTCCACCATCACTCTAGTCCAGAGTCATATCACCACCTCCACCATCACTCTAGTCCAGAGCCCTATCACCACCTCCACCATCACTCTAGTCCAGAGCCTTATCACCACCTCCACCATCACTCTAGTCCAGAGCCATATCACCACCTCCACCATCACTCTAGTCCAGAGCCCTATCACCACCTCCACCATCACTCTAGTCCAGAGTCATATCACCACCTCCACCATCACTCTAGTCCAGAGCCCTATCACCACCTCCACCATCACTCTAGTCCAGAGCCTTATCACCACCTCCACCATCACTCTAGTCCAGAGCCATATCACCACCTCCACCATCACTCTAGTCCAGAGCCATATCACCACCTCCACCATCACTCTAGTCCAGAGCCATATCACCACCTCTAACATCACTCTAGTCCAGAGACCTATCACCACCTCCACCATCGCTCTAGTCCAGAGTCATATCACCACCTCCACCATCACTCTAGTCCAGAGCCATATCACCACCTCCACCATCACTCTAGTCCAGAGCCATATCACCACCTCCACCATCACTCTAGTCCAGAGCCATATCACCACCTCCACCATCACTCTAGTCCAGAGCCATATCACCACCTCCACCATCACTCTAGTCCAGAGCCCTATCACCACCTCCACCATCACTCTAGTCCAGAGTCATATCACCACCTCCACCATCACTCTAGTCCAGAGCCCTATCACCACCTCCACCATCACTCTAGTCCAGAGCCATATCACCACCTCCACCATCACTCTAGTCCAGAGCCCTATCACCACCTCCACCATCACTCTAGTCCAGAGTCATATCACCACCTCCACCATCACTCTAGTCCAGAGCCCTATCACCACCTCCACCATCACTCTAGTCCAGAGCCATATCACCACCTCCACCATCACTCTAGTCCAGAGCCCTATCCCCACCTCCACCATCACTCTAGTCCAGAGCCATATCACCACCTCCACCTCCACAAGCACTCTAGTCCAGAGCCATATCACCACCTCCACCATCACTCTAGTCCAGAGCCATATCACCACCTCCACCTCCACAATCACTCTAGTCCAGAGCCCTATCACCACCTCCACCATCACTCTAGTCCAGAGCCATATCACCACCTCCACCATCACTAGTCCGGAGCCATATCACCACCTCCACTATCACTCTAGTCCAGAGCCATATCACCACCTCCACCATCACTCTAGTCCAGAGCCATATCACCACCTCCACCATCACTCTAGTCCAGAGCCATATCACCACCTCCACCATCACTCTAGTCCAGAGCCATATCACCACCTCCACCATCACTCTAGTCCAGAGCCATATCACCACCTCCACCATCACTCTAGTCCAGAGCCATATCACCACCTCCACCATCACTCTAGTCCAGAGCCATATCACCACCTCCACCATCACTCTAGTCCAGAGCCATATCACCACCTCCACCATCACTCTAGTCCAGAGCCATATCACCACCTCCACCATCACTCTAGTCCAGAGCCATATCACCACCTCCACCATCACTCTAGTCCAGAGCCATATCACCACCTCCACCATCACTCTAGTCCAGAGCCATATCACCACCTCCACCATCACTCTAGTCCAGAGCCCTATCACCACCTCCACCATCACTCTAGTCCAGAGTCATATCACCACCTCCACCATCACTCTAGTCCAGAGCCCTATCACCACCTCCACCATCACTCTAGTCCAGAGCCATATCACCACCTCCACCATCACTCTAGTCCAGAGCCCTATCCCCACCTCCACCATCACTCTAGTCCAGAGCCATATCACCACCTCCACCTCCACAAGCACTCTAGTCCAGAGCCATATCACCACCTCCACCATCACTCTAGTCCAGAGCCATATCACCACCTCCACCTCCACAATCACTCTAGTCCAGAGCCCTATCACCACCTCCACCATCACTCTAGTCCAGAGCCATATCACCACCTCCACCATCACTAGTCCGGAGCCATATCACCACCTCCACTATCACTCTAGTCCAGAGCCATATCACCACCTCCACCATCACTCTAGTCCAGAGCCATATCACCACCTCCACCATCACTCTAGTCCAGAGCCATATCACCACCTCCACCATCACTCTAGTCCAGAGCCATATCACCACCTCCACCATCACTCTAGTCCAGAGCCATATCACCACCTCCACCATCACTCTAGTCCAGAGCCATATCACCACCTCCACCATCACTCTAGTCCAGAGCCATATCACCACCTCCACCATCACTCTAGTCCAGAGCCATATCACCACCTCCACCATCACTCTAGTCCAGAGCCATATCACCACCTCCTGGTGGTGTATAACTCTTTTCATTGCAAGTAGAACCGTTGTAGGGTTCCATGTAGAACCCTATGTGGAACCCAAAACGGTACTACTTGGAATCAAAAAGGGTTCTCATATGGGGACAGCAAAAGTTTCTAAGAGGGCACAAGTAAATCAGGAAACCTTTGACATTTCCCAGGTTCAGACAGACTTCCGTGGGCAGTTCAAACCGGTCAGCCCACTCTCAGCCTGAGTGTTGGTCACCTGCGACGTCTGAGCCTCACAACTTAATAATGACTTCCACATGGACCAAGGAGCCGGAAGGAAAAAGCTTTCAAGGTAACCTGCCTGAGAGTTATAGCCTCCCAGATCCTATAGCATATAAAATAAACCCAAGAGTTGCTACTGCCTGCCTGTCTGTGTGTGTGTGTGTGTGTGTGTGTGTGTGTGTGTGTGTGTGTGTGTGTGTGTGTGTGTGTGTGTGTGTGTGTGTGTGTGTGTGTGTGTGTGTGTGTGTGTGTGTGTGTGTGTGTTTTTGAGCGTGTGTCTGTGTGTGTCTGTGTGTGTGTGTGTGTGTGTGTTTTTGAGCGTGTGCGTGTGTCTGTGTGCGTGCGTGTGTCTGTGTGTTTGTGTCTGTGTGTGTGTGTGTGTGTGTGTGTGTGTGTGTGTGTCTGTGTGTTTGTGTCTGTGTGTGTGTGTGTGTGTGTGTGTGTGTGTGTGTGTGTGTGTGTGTGTGTGTGTGTGTGTGTGTGCGTGTGTGTGTGTGTGTGTGTGTGTGTGTGTGTGCGCGTGTGTGTGTGTGTGTGTGTGTGTGTGTGTGTGTGTGTGTGTGTGTGTGTGTGTTTTTGAGCGTGTGCGTGTGCGTTTGTTCGTGCGCGCGCGTGTATGTGTGCATGTGTGTATACACAGATCTCTGCCCGGATTTGATTGATAAAAAATTACAAGTAAAAATAAAAAGTATATATTTAAAAGCAAAAACATTTGAGAGTTGTTGAAAACTAACACTGTTTCTGATATCTCTATATAGTGACTCTTAGACAATGATAAGCACAAAGCATTTGCTGTACAAATCTCAGTAGAGTGCAACACAAGGCAAGTATTTCACAGGCATCCTAGATGCAAGTATTTTCCATTCTTCTCCAAGTAAGATCTGTTTTTATCCTTTGTTGTAACACTCAAAATGGACACCTGAGGAAAGTTTGGGGTGTTCATTTCCAGCCGGACACTTTATTTGCTCAGCAGTCTCCAGGAAGATGTAATGGGTTGTTGCACAAAGCATTGCAGGCAGGAAATGAGCCCTGGTATCAAGCTCAAATCAGCCACATCTGGACTCAATTATTCATTTTGGTTGTTTTTGGCTGGTGATGAATTATTTAGTCAAACCAGTGATAGCATTTTCGACAGGACAACTACAAGTCCAGTCTGCCCTCAGGTCAACATGAGATTCCCCTGGCTGGTCTGGAGACTGTGGATCAGTTCAAAACCATACATTTAGAATATATTTAGAATATATTTAGAATATAGGGTAACACTTTATTTGGATTGTCCATCTGCAGATGCTCTACAGACTATCCACAGACCAGTACCATTTCCACTATCTACTAACCCTAGCCCTAACCCTAACCTTAACCCTAACCCTTATTCTAAACCTAACCCTAGCCCATCCCTAACCTTAACCCTAACCCTTATTCTAAACCTAACGCTAGCCCTAACCCTAACCTTAACCCTAACCCTTATTCTAAACCTAACGCTAGCCCTAACCCTAACCTTAACCCTAACCCTTATTCTAAACCTAACCCTAGCCCTAACCCTAACCTTAACCCTAACCCTTATTCTAAACCTAACCCTAGCCCTAACCCTAACCTTAACCCTAACCCTTATTCTAAATCTAACGCTAGCCCTAACCCTAACCTTAACCCTAACCCTTATTCTAAACCTAACCCTAGCCCTAACCCTAACCTTAACCCTAACCCTTATTCTAAACCTAACCCTAGCCCTAACCCTAACCTTAACCCTAACCCTTATTCTAAACCTAACCCTAGCCCTAACCCTAACCTTAACCCTAACCCTTATTCTAAACCTAACGCTAGCCCTAACCCTAACCTTAACCCTAACCCTTATTCTAAACCTAACCCTAACAGTAACCTTAGCAAGCAGTTACTTGTCAACAGATAGGTTGATGATAGTAGGACCATCTGTAGAGCATCAACAGATCAACTATCCAGACTATCCAAATGAAAATATAAAATATATAATATATCATATTTATAGAATATATGGCTGTCTATCAGCTAAGAGTTGGATAAGTGACGGATGGTACAGATATCACACTAACGTTGACCTGAATTCTAAAGGTTTGTGCGATTCTCACATGGGCTAGCAAAAGCAAGAATAATTTTCAGTCAAATGACTATCTTGGCTTGGTAGATAAAGGGTTAAGGTTTGGTAGATAAAGGGTTAAGGTTTGGTAGATAAAGGGTTAAGGTTTGGTAGATAAAGGGTTAAGGTTTGGTAGATAAAGGGTTAAGGTTTGGTAAATAAAGGGTTAAGGTTTGGTAGATAAAGGGTTAAGGTTTGGTAGATAAAGGGTTAAGGTTTGGTAGATAAAGGGTTAAGGTTTGGTAGATAAAGGGTTAAGGGTTTGATAAAGGGTTAAGGTTTGGTAGATAAAGGGTTAAGGTTTGGTAGATAAAGGGTTAAGGTTTGGTAGATAAAGGGTTAAGGTTTGGTAAATAAAGGGTTAAGGTTTGGTAAATAAAGGGTTAAGGTTGGGTAAATAAAGGGTTAAGGTTTGGTAGATAAAGGGTTATGGTTGGGTAAATAAAGGGTTAAGGTTTGGTAGATAAAGGGTTAAGGTTTGGTAGATAAAGGGTTAAGGTTTGGTAGATAAAGGGTTAAGGTTTGGTAGATAAAGGGTTAAGGGTTTGATAAAGGGTTAAGGTTTGGTAGATAAAGGGTTAAGGTTTGGTAAATAAAGGGTTAAGGTTTGGTAAATAAAGGGTTAAGGTTTGGTAGATAAAGGGTTAAGGTTTGGTAAATAAAGGGTTAAGGTTTGGTAAATAAAGGGTTAAGGTTTGGTAAATAAAGGGTTAAGGTTTGGTAAATAAAGGGTTAAGGTTTGGTAGATAAAGGGTTAAGGTTTGGTAAATAAAGGGTTAAGGTTTGGTAAATAAAGGGTTAAGGTTTGGTAAATAAAGGGTTAAGGTTTGGTAGATAAAGGGTTAAGGTTTGGTAGATAAAGGGTTAAGGTTTGGTAAATAAAGGGTTAAGGTTTGGTAAATAAAGGGTTAAGGTTTGGTAAATAAAGGGTTAAGGTTTGGTAGATAAAGGGTTAAGGTTTGGTAAAGAAAGTTAAATAAAGAAAGTTAAGTAAAGCTTGGTAAATATGGCTCGTTAGATAAAAGGTTATGGTTTAGAAATGGTATAATTCATCACTTTATCTGAGACAGCATTGTTTTTGTTGTTATGACAACATTTGTGTTTTCTACATTTTCACTGTAACATTAAACAACAAATAAAATACATTAATTAAATGGCCGTGCGTTTATTTTTGACACAATGTTGACTTTGAAAGGAGTGTTTTGTTGCACTTGTACGCAGGGTTTGAGAAAGCGAAAACATTTAAATAACTTATTGGTCCAAATGAAACATTTGCCAGTTCTGTTTGGCGGCCAAAAGAGTGAGTTTAATAGCCCCTTGGAGGTTATGAACTGTTGACGGTTAATGAGTCACACAGTGTCTCCTTAAAAGAGGATGCTAGATTCCATCTGCAGGGTGCTGGGTACAAAGAACAGGACAGTAAATATCTAGTGGTGGAAGTGGACTGGGATCTCTCAATGACGGCTGCTGTGGTCTCTCTCCAGACCAGATCCCTAAAGGTCTCCTGATATCTGTTGGTGTGGAGTCTCTCTCTAGACCAGATCCCTAAAGATCTCCTGATATCTGTTGGTGTGGAGTCTCTCTCCAGACCAGATCCCTAAAGGTCTCCTGATATCTGTTAGTGTGGAGTCTCTCTCTAGACCAGATCCCTAAAGGTTTCCTGATATCTGTTAGTGTGGAGTCTCTCTCCAGACCAGATCCCTAAAGGTTTCCTGATATCTGTTAGTGTGGAGTCTCTCTCCAGACCAGATCCCTAAAGGTTTCCTGATATCTGTTGGTGTGGAGTCTCTCTCCAGACCAGATCCCTAAAGGTTTCCTGATATCTGTTGGTGTGGAGTCTCTCTCCAGACCAGATCCCTAAAGGTCTCCTGATATCTGTTAGTGTGGAGTCTCTCTCCAGACCAGATCCCTAAAGGTTTCCTGATATCTGTTAGTGTGGAGTCTCTCTCTAGACTAGATCCCTAAAGGTCTCCTGATATCTGTTAGTGTGGAGTCTCTCTCCAGACCAGATCCCTAAAGGTCTCCTGATATCTGTTAGTGTGGAGTCTCTCTCCAGACCATATCCCTAAAGGTCTCCTGATATCTGTTAGTGTGGAGTCTCTCTCCAGACCAGATCCCTAAAGGTTTCCTGATATCTGTTAGTGTGGAGTCTCTCTCCAGACCAGATCCCTAAAGGTTTCCTGATATCTGTTGGTGTGGAGTCTCTCTCCAGACCAGATCCCTAAAGGTCTCCTGATATCTGTTAGTGTGGAGTCTCTCTCCAGACCAGATCCCTAAAGGTTTCCTGATATCTGTTAGTGTGGAGTCTCTCTCCAGACCATATCCATAAAGGTCTCCTGATATCTGTTAGTGTGGAGTCTCTCTCCAGACCAGATCCCTAAAGGTTTCCTGATATCTGTTGGTGTGGAGTCTCTCTCCAGACCAGATCCCTAAAGGTTTCCTGATATCTGTTGGTGTGGAGTCTCTCTCCAGACCAGATCCCTAAAGGTCTCCTGATATCTGTTAGTGTGGAGTCTCTCTCTAGACCAGATCCCTAAAGGTTTCCTGATATCTGTTGGTGTGGAGTCTCTCTCCAGACCAGATCCCTAAAGGTCTCCTGATATCTGTTAGTGTGGAGTCTCTCTCCAGACCAGATCCCTAAAGGTTTCCTGATATCTGTTGGTGTGGAGTCTCTCTCCAGACCAGATCCCTAAAGGTCTCCTGATATCTGTTAGTGTGGAGTCTCTCTCTAGACTAGATCCCTAAAGGTTTCCTGATATCTGTTGGTGTGGAGTCTCTCTCCAGACCAGATCCCTAAGGGTTTCCTGATATTTGTTAGTGTGGAGTCTTTCTCCAGACTAGATCCCTAAAGGCCTCCTCCTTCTGCTGGAATGGATTCTCTTTACAGACCATATCCCTTAAGGTTTCCTGATATCTATAGAAAAAAGATACCAAATTACTGGGTAATTTACCCGTAAAGTGCACACAGAATAAAATAAAAAAATATATCTTTGTGTCGTCCATGTGGACAGGACTGGATAGAGGTAGGTAGGCATATTACAGATAGCAAGGTAACTGACCATCACCTTGGTGATTACACTTCATATTATTGTACTAGTCATTTGTTTTCTTTGGTCTTCATGACGGTTGTCGTGGTTACGGCACACAGTGGACCCTACCGGCTGATCAAGCCGTCCTCTGCATTTCCCAGCATGTCCCATGATGAATGGGAGCTTCTACACAGAGGATCACGGCCCCTTGATGAGGAAGGTTCTCAGTTTCAGCTCCAGGTCCCTGGCCCTGTGCCCCTCCCTCCCCCTCCGTGCCCCATCCTGCTCCTAGGGCATCCCTCCGTGATTAGGAATCTTATTTTCTGAGCTCTGTGACCAAGCTGCCAAATTATACCCCTGATTACCCAAATTGCCTTGTGGGACCCCTCTACCACCACCACCACATCTCTCTCCCACTCTCCCACCAAGTGCAACAGGCAGGAGGGGGAGTCTTCTCGGTCTGTCAGCGGCCGGCCCGAGAGCACTGCTTGACGTTTTGTTTGATGATGCTTGCCAAAAAGCATGACCGGCCCATGTTATTTCTGGGCTGGTGTTCCCTGTCCCCCAGTGTGGAGGCAGGGAGGCAGAGCAGCGTGGGTGCAGGGCTGGCTGGGCTGGCTGGCTGGGCTGGCTAGGCTAGCAGGGCTGGCTGGGCTGGCTGGGCTAGCAGGGCTGGCTGGGCTGGCTGGGCTAGCAGGGCTGGCTGGGCTAGCAGGGCTAGCAGGGCTGGCTGGGCTGGCTAGGCTAGCAGGGCTGGCTGGGCTAGCAGGGCTAGCAAGGCTGGCTGGGCTGGCTGGCCGGCTGGGCTAGCAGGGCTAGCAGGGCTGGCTGGGCTGGCTGGCTGGCTGGGCTGGCTGGGCTAGCAGGGCTACAGGGCTGGCTGGGCTAGCAGGACTGGCTGAGCTGGCTGGCTGGGCTAGCAGGGCTAGCAAGGCTGGCTGGGCTGGCTGGCCGGCTGGGCTAGCAGGGCTAGCAGGGCTGGCTGGGTTGGCTGGGCTAGCAGGGCTGGCTGGGCTGGCTGGCTGGGCTGGCTGGGCTAGCAGGGCTGGCTGGGCTAGCAGGGCTAGCAAGGCTGGCTGGGCTGGCTGGCCGGCTGGGCTAGCAGGGCTAGCAGGGCTGGCTGGGTTGGCTGGGCTAGCAGGGCTGGCTGGGCTGGCTGGGCTGGCTGGCTGGGCTGGCTGGGCTAGAAGGGCTAGCAGGGCTGGCTGGGCTGGCTGGGCTAGCAGGGCTGGCTGGGCTGGCTGGGCTGGCTGGCTGGCCTGGCTGGGCTAGCATGGCTAGCAGGGCTGGCTGGCTGGCTGGGCTAGCAGGGCTGGCTGGGCTGGCTGGGCTGCAGACTGTACTCACTGGCCGGGGAAGGCCGTCATAAAATAACAATTTGTTCTTAACTGACTTGCCTAGTTAAATAAGGTTAAATAAAACATGTAAGAATAAACTAAATTCAATCTCTGCTGCTCTCTCTGCTTGGACAGGTGGCCAGACAGGCAGGCCACACCAATGGGATTGTAGACATGGACTATACAGCTTTACCTCCCAGTTCCTAGGTTTGGGTTCTGACTGGGGGTTTGGGTTCTGACTGGAGGTTTGTGTTCTGACTGGAGGTTTGGCTTCTGACTGGAGGTTTGTGTTCTAACTGGGGGTTTGGGTTCTGGCTGGGGGTTTGGGTTCTGACTGGGAGTTTTGGTTCTGACTGGGGGTTTGGGTTCTGACTGGAGGTTTGGGTTCTGACTGGGAGTTTGGGTTCTGACTGGGGGTTTGGGTTCTGACTGGAGGTTTGTGTTCTGACTGGGGGTTTGGGTTCTGACTGTAGGTTTGTGTTCTGACTGGAGATTTGTGTTCTGACTGGAGGTTTGGGTTCTGACTGGAGGTTTGGGTTCTGACTGGAGGTTTGTGTTCTGACTGGAGGTTTGGGTTCTGACTGGGGGTTTGGGTTCTGACTGGAGGTTTGTGTTTTGACTGGGGGTTTGGCTTCTGACCGGGAGTTTGGGTTCTGACTGGGGGTTTGGGTTCTGACTGGAAGTTTGTGTTCTGACTGGAGGTTTGTGTTCTGACTGGAGGTTTGGGTTCTGACTGGAAGTTTGTGTTCTGACTGGGGGTTTGGGTTCTGACTGCAGGTTTGGGTTCTGACTGGGGGTTTGGGTTCTGACTGGAGGTTTGTGTTCTGACTGGAGGTTTGGGTTCTGACTGGGGGTTTGGGTTCTGACTGGAGGTTTGTGTTTTGACTGGGGGTTTGGCTTCTGACCGGGAGTTTGGGTTCTGACTGGGGGTTTGGGTTCTGACTGGAAGTTTGTGTTCTGACTGGAGGTTTGTGTTCTGACTGGAGGTTTGGGTTCTGACTGGACGTTTGTGTTCTGACTGGGGGTTTGGGTTCTGACTGCAGGTTTGGGTTCTGACTGGGGGTTTGGGTTCTGACTGGAGGTTTCTGTTCTAACTGGAGGTTTGTGTTCTGACTCGGGTTTGGGTTCTGACTGGAGGTTTGGGTTCTGACTGGGGGTTTGGGTTCTGATTGGGGTTTGTGTTCTGACTGGAGGTTTGGGTTCTGACTGGGGTTTGGGTTCTGACTGGAGGTTTGGGTTCTGACTGGGAGTTTGGGTTCTGACTGGAGGTTTGGGTTCTGACTGGGGGTTTGAGTTCTGACTGGGAGTTTGGGTTCTGACTGTAGGTTTCTTTTCTGACTGGAGGTTTGTGTTCTGACTGGAGGTTTCTGTTCTAACTGGAGGTTTGTGTTCTGACTGGGGGTTTGGGTTCTGACTGGAGGTTTGGGTTCTGACTGGGGGTTTGGGTTCTGATTGGGAGTTTGTGTTCTGACTGGAGGTTTGGGTTCTGACTAGGGGTTTGGGTTCTGACTGGAGGTTTGTGTTCTGACTGGGAGTTTGGGTTCTGACTGGAGGTTTGGGTTCTGACTGGGAGTTTGGGTTCTGACTGTAGGTTTCTTTTCTGACTGGAGGTTTGTGTTCTGACTGGAGGTTTCTGTTCTGACTGGGGGTTTGGGTTCTGACTGGAGGTTTGTGTTCTGGCTGGGGGTTTGGGTTCTGACTGGAGGTGTGGGTTCTGACTGGGAGTTTGGGTCCTGACTGGGGGTTTGGGTTCTGACTGGGGGTTTGGATTCTGACTGCAGGTTTGGATTCTGACTGGGGGTTTGGATTCTGACTGGGGGTTTGGGTTCTGACTGGGGGTTTGGGTTCTGACTGGGGGTTTTGTGATGAAGATAAACAATGATGAAGCCTGATCAATGTACTGGGACCTGAGACCTGTTGGACTGTGTCCCAAATAGCTCATATTCCCTATGCATTGCACTACTTTTGACCAGGGTCCATAGGGTTCTGGTCAAAAGTAGTGCACTATATAGGGAATAAGGTGCCGTTTGGGACACAACCCTGTTTCCCTCCCATCAATCAGATTCTGACTTCAAATAAAAAATTATCCTAAAGTAACACATTGTTGCATATAGTTTAAAGTAACAGTTGTGAGGACAGTATCATACTATCTGGACTACTATAGTCATCATAGACAATATAAATTAAAAAAGAAGCAAGCATTGAGTCAAAGTATGTTTTGACTTGATACAGTATGCCGTTTCCCCTTGACGTTCAGCTAAAGGCAGGGCGCTGACTTGTAGGGCGCTGACTTGTAGGGCGGTGACTTGTAGGGCGCTGACTTGTAGGGCGGTGACTTGTAGGGCGCTGTCTTGAAGGGCGCTGACTTGTAGGGCGCTGACTTGTAGGGCGCTGACTTGTAGGGCGCTGACTTGTAGGGCGGTGACTTGTCAGGGCGGTGACTTGTCAGGGCGGTGACTTGTCAGGGCGGTGACTTGTAGGGCGGTGACTTGTCAGGGCGGTGACTTGTCAGGGCGGTGACTTGTTAGGGCGGTGACTTGTTAGGGCGGTGACTTGTTAGGGCGGTGACTTGTCAGGGCGGTGACTTGTTAGGGCGGTGACTTGTTAGGGCGGTGACTTGTTAGGGCGGTGACTTGTCAGGGCGGTGACTTGTTAGGGCAGTGACTTGTTAGGGCGGTGACTTGTTAGGCCCGTGACTTGTTAGGGCGGTGACTTGTTAGGGCGGTGACTTGTCAGGGTGCTGACTTGGCCATTTGGCCAACTAAACAGAGTGACTCCATGGTGTTTTTGTGTACTCTTTCATGTACTACCGAAATAAATGTTTAGTAAACGTATCCAATTCTCAAGGACAACATAGTGAGAACTGTTGGTGCTGTTGTTCAGCCAGATAGTGAAGCAATTCTTCATTACAAATAATACCGCTTTTATAATAATAGAAATAAAAAGATTAAAACCAAAACCAAATAGAAAGTTGGGCTGTTTTCTTTACATTTCACCACTAAACATTTTACAACATGATGCCAAAACGTCCATTGCGGGTTTGTGATGAGTTCCCCAGTCAGATGCTGTGATGATATTTACTAGTTGACCTGATTCTATCTTACAAATATTATTATACTGCAACAGGGGCATTCTTTACAAGGAAAAAAACGTTTTTTAAAGAAAAAATGCACTGCCCCAAAAAGATGTGCACATAAACTCTCCTCCTTTTATGTCCTGGGGGTTTGAAACGAGGAAATTATTTACAAAAGCAGGAAAATATTTGATCACGAGAGCCAAGGGCAAGAGTGTTTTAATGACCTGGTCCTATAGGTCCTGGGCTGCAGGCGAACTCAAACTGCAGAGGATCCAGGTTGCGTACCAAATGGCATCCTATTCCCTTTATAGTACACTACCTTTGACCAGAGCCCCATGTGCCCTATGGTCCCTTGTCAAAAGTAGTGCCCTATAAAGGGAATAGGGAGCCATTTGGGCAGCCTGCCAACCCCTGGGTCAGTGTTGAGATGAAACAGATAAGATCATTGACTCTAATGAAAACCAGAGGGCCGGGTCCCAAGTCCGGCAAGCTAGAGGACTGGCCAAGTTAGCCGTCTCCTCTCTCCTGTCTTTTTGTTTAGGGGTGGAGGTTTCCATCCATGTTGAGCTTGAACCACCAGGCCCAGGGGTGGCTGGGCTGACTACACCACCAGGCCCAGGGGTGGCTGGGCTGACTACACCACCAGGCCCAGGGGTGGCTGGGCTGACTACACCACCAGGCCCAGGGGTGGCTGGGCTGACTACACCACCAGACCCAGGGGTGGCTGGGCTGACTACACCACCAGGCCCAGGGGTGGCTGGGCTGACTACACCACCAGGCCCAGGGGTGGCTGGGCTGACTACACCACCAGACCCAGGGGTGGCTGGGCTGACTACACCACCAGTCCCAGGGGTGGCTGGGCTGACTACACCACCAGGCCCAGGGGTGGCTGGGCTGACTACACCACCAGGCCCAGGGGTGGCTGGGCTGACTACACCACCAGGCCCAGGGGTGGCTGGGCTGACTACACCACCAGGCCCAGGGGTGGCTGGGCTGACTACACCACCAGGCCCAGGGGTGGCTGGGCTGACTACACCATCAGGCCTGGTAGTCCAGTTGAGCTCTGATACTGTTTGAAGTCCTGTGAGTGTTCCGCTGCACTGGTGGCCTGCTGGGCTTGGTTGCCATGACTACCCTAATTACCACACTTTACTGCCAAACTTTACAACACAGGAAAGGAGCCATTATATGTTTTGCTGGGCATTCGCCTCCCTTCTGGGGCACATGTCAAAGGTCATGCAATGGAACCCCAAATAATTTCACTTTGAGACGTTCACTAGGAATCATATAGTGCAAACACAACACTAACGAGAGGAGAGAGAGTTTGTATTTTATGCGTGATGTGGGAGAATGAAAGGAAATAATTGGGCACAAAGTAGAACTTTGATAACATCCACAGTTTTGGATGTTTGTTTTTGGTCTGTAGTTACTCAACTACACTGATGTCAATGGGAGATTTTTGCTGTTGACAAATGATTATCTGTAAGTCATTGTATATTTTTAGTCTGAATTCACATCAATCAGACATCAATCAAAAACAGAGTATGTTGTGTTATATATTACAGGTGACATGCATGATGTCAAACATCTCTTAAAAGGGCCTGGTCCACTTACTCTGAGAAGGGGTACAAAGGGGTCCTACATGAAACATACCCTTATAACAACAATCACACATCCACTTTCTTTGATTGTCAGGTTAATTTTGGCTACACTTCATTTAACCCAAATGACAAACTAATTAAGGGAAATACAGTGATGAGACCTATTCACAATCATTTACTTCTCAAAACCACTGAGAGAGGCTTTAGTATGAGCAAACCTCTCAATAACACTTACCCATAAAACTGCTTTGTCATCTAATGTAAAACATGAAATAATTGACCCAGAACTGAGTAATATACTAGATATGAGGAACAGCACTGATTTCCCATACAACTTCCACTTCCAGTATATTCAGACATAGCCCATCGAGAGTTAATGCTGTGTGACACAGAAACAGAGTCATAATTGCATGTTTACTTCTGCTCGTGTAATGGCTGGGTATTGCTGTGTTACCCTACCCTAGATGTAGGATCTTAATTTGATCAGTCTTTTGTTGCTGATCATTTTCCTGCATATCTTCCTGCACGGCAGGAAATGCAAACCTGTATTTTAAGTTTAAAAAGGCTTCTAAAGTTTGTAATTTCCGCTTTGAAATGTCAGACTTGATTTACCCTAACAGAAAATATATCAACCACTATAAATAAAAGTCCATTAATTAGAATTCACATAATAATTCACAGTTCATGTTGCTGCAGGATTATTTTCCTGCTGTAGAAAACTGGTCCAAATATCTGTCCCCTATTTCTCTCCGCAACCTAATCTAGACAATCAGTCGTACTACACCGTTTACTTCCCAACCAGCAGAACATTAGACCCAGGATACTACTGCTGTTGCTGTTGGTTCAACCAGCGGAACATTAGACCCAGGATACTACTGCTGTTGGTTCAACCAGCGGAACATTAGACCCAGGATACTACTGCTGTTGCTGTTGGTTCAACCAGCGGAACATTAGACCCAGGATACTACTGCTGTTGGTTCAACCAGCGGAACATTAGACCCAGGATACTACTGCTGTTGCTGTTGGTTCAACCAGCAGAACATTAGACCCAGGATACTACTGCTGTTGCTGTTGGTTCAACCAGCGGAACATTAGACCCAGGATACTACTGCTGTTGGTTCAACCAGTGGAACGGAACATTAGACCCAGGATACTACTGCTGTTGGTTCAACCAGCGGAACGGAACATTAGACCCAGGATACTACTGCTGCTGCTGTTGGTACAACCAACATAATATTAGACCCAGGATACTACTGCTGTTGCTGTTGGTTCAGCCAGCAGAACATTAGACCCAGGATACTACTGCTGCTGCTGTTGGTTCAACCAGCGGAACATTAGATCCAGGATACTACTGCTGCTGCTGTTGGTACAACCAGCAGAATATTAGACCCAGGATACTACTGCTGCTGTTGGTTCAACCAACAGAACATTAGACCCAGGATACTACTGCTGCTGCTGTTGGTTCAACCAGCAGAACATTAGACCCAGGATACTACTGCTGCTGCTGTTGGTTCAACCAGCAGAATATTAGACCCAGGAAACTACTGCTGCTGCTGTTGGTTCAACCAGTGGAACATTAGACCCAGGATACTACTGCTGCTGCTGTTGGTTCAACCAGTGGAATATTAGATCCAAGATGCTACTGCTGCTGCTGTTGGTTCAACCAACAGAACATTAGACCCAGGATACTACTGCTACTGCTGTTGGTACAACCAGCAGAACATTAGACCCAGGATGCTACTGCTGCTGCTGTTGGTTCAACCAGCGGAACATTAGACCCAGGATACACCATCAAAGGGTAAATTGACAAGATGGGTTAAAATGCATTATGGAGAATGGTCTATAGAATAGGATTTGATTAAAATATAATAAAATAGATTAGATTATACTGTAAATTAATAGAGCAAAACAAAGGAACTTGGAGCTAATTCATTACCAATGCTTTGAGACATTTCTCCTGATGAATGAATGAAAGACATTTTTATTTTAGTGTCAAATCGCCAATTGGCAACTCATCCCTTATGGGATTAATTGACACATAAACAAATATTACAAGACTTCACTATGGTAATTAAATTATAATTCTTCTTCCGGTGTTCTCTGCATTGTGCATCACATAAAGAGTGAAAACAAAACTCAGGTTGAAATCAATACATAATAGTAAATTACATCCCCAGAGCAGTAAAATAATATACATACATACATACACACTGTATACATACATACATACATACATACATACATACATACATACATACATACATACATACATACATACATACATACATACACACTGTATACATACATACATACATACATACACACTGTATACATACATACATACATACATACATACATACACACTGTATACATACATACATACATACATACATACATACATACATACATACATACATACATACATACACACTGTATACATACATACATACATACATACATACATACATACATACATACACACTGTATACATACATACATACATACATACACACTGTATACATACATACATACATACATACATACATACATACATACACACTGTATACATACATACATACATACATACATACATACATACATACACACTGTATACATACATACATACATACATACATCTACATACACACGCCATTAACCACATAAGAAGCAAAATCTTTTTGGGGTTACAATTTAATTATAGGTGGCCTTTTTAAAATTTTATTCCAGGCTTTATTTAAATATTCCGCAAACTGAATATTTACACTGTATACTGCCAGTGTAGAGTGTAATGTGTAAAACAGGTATTATTTCAGTCCTACAGTACCAGAATGTTTAATAGATCTTATTGCTACTCCTCTAGCCTCCGTTGGAGCTCCAGACCTTCGTAAAACATTCATCCACGGTGACACCAAGGTCAGCAGAATTCATAAGGGAAGGGTGAAACTGTTTATCCAAGTGTGGCTTCATGTCACGTGGACTCACTCCTCAGGAATCTAAGTCTGTTTCCCAAATGGCACCCTATTCCCTATATACTGCATTACTTTAGACCAAGGGCCTAGGACCCATTGGGTTCTGGTCAAAAGTAGTGCACTATAAAGGAAATAGGTTTCCATTTGGGATGCACACAAACTCTTGTTGGTTAGTGTTTCATATGACATTTCTCTAATCTGATTTCAGTAATTTACTGGAATGGTGGTAGATGGGGTGGGGGGGGGGGGGGGGGGTTCTATGTGTGATGTTGCCTCAACACATTTGAATAATGAACGCTATCCATGACAGGTATGAGACTAGCAAATGCAAACAGCCAAGATGTAATAATAAGACAAGTGAACTGGGCCAGGGTGTAAGGTGATATCTGTCAGGGTGTAAGGTGATATCTGTCAGGGTGTAAGGTGATATCTGTCAGCGTGCAACCCTCTGCTTTGAACTTGATTTATCACACAGGTCACAAACAGCAAGGCTGTTCCCTCCAGCAGGACGGAGCCAGCACCCTGGTGACACGGTGATTGGGGAGGGAGATAAGTCAAGCTTTACATCGTCCTGCATCGTTAAAGCAGGGAGATACCAGGGTCCTCGGAACGGGCCAGCGTCCTAAATGGCACCCTATTCCCTATATAGTGCACTATTTGGACCAGAACCCTATGGGCCACTACATAGGGAATATGCATGTAGTGCACTATATAGGGAATAGGGTGCCATTTGAGAGGCAGATGGGTTTCCTGCAGGGATCAGGGTACAGACACATGACACTGTGGTATTATGTCTAAGAGGTTTTGGGTTGTTTAACGAGACTGAACACTTTCAACTCTCAACTTCTGTGACCCCCCGGATTAGTTTCACAAACATCTCAATCTAATATAGATGATACAGTTAGATACAGTCGGGTCATCGTACATAGTTCAGTAGTTAAAACAGCCTTCCATGTCTTTAGTATCATAAAACCAAATCTTGTTACAAAACTTTTTGAAGATAACTTCTCATCAAGCACCAAATATTAAATATATTTATATAATAAATAAAATGTGCCAACATACATGTTCTCTAAATAAATAAAAGAAAAGCAAAAATGGGTATTTATAAGTTATACCATAATCAAAAAAATACTTGTAAAACATAACATCTATAAATATAATCCTAAAAAGAAAGTGTGTGCAATTTCCCTATTGTAACTAGTGATCATCCACCCACTATTTTGTCAGTATCAATTCCTAAATATTGCATCTTTGCAAACTTGTCCATGTTAGCTTCAGTATGACTGTTGTTTGTGTCATACAGTTCTCCATGCTATTCTATCCTGTAGTAGCATTTTGCATGTATGAGTATCACATCAGTATTCCACACGGTCTCATCTGGAGAAGTTCATTTGATGTGGGCCTATTTGTTGAGAGGAACTGTGGTCCTCTCCAGCCCTGTTCAGTCCAGAAGCAGATGCACCAGGATATCCATTGGTAGATTCAGTCGGACCACAATGGAAACTTGCAGTCAGGATCATCTCTTACACCATCCAATCAACTTTTGTTTGTTCCTTGTTGTTGTTGTTGTTGTTGTTGTCAGGGTCACCTGACCAGGTGGCTGATGATGAGGACTATATCCTGTGCAGTGTCATCTTGGCAGAGGGACACGGTTCTGGGGCCATATGTGATGAGTCAGCCTGTTGACGACCTGCTTCACAAACGCCCCTGTTGGGAAATGAGGACAGAGATGCTGGTGACTCATAGATACTAGAACACTAAAGCCTGGCTTGTCGCCCTAACAACCACTCAAAACAAAGAACAAAAGATAAAACGTCCCGCCAAAAATAATGGTAAGAACTACAACCGAAGACACTTCCAATCCCCAATGTTTTTTTTTGCAAATACAGCATATATATATATATATATATATACACACACACACACACACACATACGTACATACATACATACATACATACATACATACATACATACATACACACACATATATACATACAGTTTAAGTCGGAAGTTTACAAACAACTTAGCCAAATACATTTAAACTCAATTTTTCACAATTTCTTACATTTAATCCTAGTAAAAATTCCCTGTCTTAGGTCAGTTAAGACCACCACTTTATTTTAAGAATGTGAAATGTCAGAATAATAGTAGAGAGAATGATTCATTTCAGCTTTTATTTCTTTCATTACATTCCCAGTGGGTCAGAAGTTTACATACACTCAATTAGTATTTGGTAGCATTGCCTTTAAATTGCTTAACTAGGGTCAAACGTTTCGGGTAGCCTTCCACAAGCGTCCCACAATAAGTTGGGTGAATTTTGGCCCATTCCTCCTGACAGAGGACTGAATCAGGTTGGTTGGCCTCCTTGCTCACACACGCTTTTTTAGTTCTGCCCACACATTTCTATGGGATTGAGGTCAGGGCTTTGTGATGGCCACTCCAATACCTTGACTTTGTTGTCGTTAAGTCATTTTTCCACAACTTTGGAAATATGCTTGGGGTCATTGTCAATTTGGAAGACCCATTTGCGACCAAGCTTTAACTTCCTGACCGATGTCTTGAGATGTTGCTTCAATATATCCACATAATTTTCCTACCTCATGATGCCATCTATTTTGTGAAGTGCACCAGTCCCTCCTGCAGTAAAGCACCCCCACAACATGATGCTGCCACCTCCGTGCTTCACGGTTGGGATGGTGTTCTTCGGCTTGCAAGCCTCCCCCTTTTTCCTCCAAACATAACGATGGTCATTATGGCCAAACAGTTCTATTTTTGTTTCATCAAACCAGAGGACATTTCTCACAAAAAGTCTGATCTTTGTCCCCATGTGCAGTTGCAAACCATAGTCTGGCTTTTTATGGCGGTTTTGGAGCAGTGGCTTCTTCCTGTATCACAACTGCCCGTTATTGGGAGTCCTATAGAGCGGCGCACAATTGGCCCAGCATCATCCGGGTTAGTGTTTGGCCGGGGTAGGCCGTCTTGATAAATAATAATTTTATCTTAACTGACTTGCCTGGTTAAATAAATAAAATAATAAACATACCATTGACTATTTTCCATCATCACTCAAACAACGTCCTTGCGTTTATAACTCTCAAACAAGCCTCTGCATAAGATCAAGATGCCGCAGCTCAGCACATGCCTGCCTCAATTTTCTCTGCTTCCTCTAATACTCCCCCATTTGTTGAGATTGGTTCCAAATTAGCTCGCAATTAAAGTTCCCTGACATGTTAGGAGGACGGAAGAAGGAGATCATTGTAATGCTGTAACAACACATCAGTTATCAGGGTGACATGAGTATCACTATGTGCTGTGTTGTAGGGGACGTTGGGCCGGCAGGTTAATGAAGGCAGGGGGATTAGCACCCGGGGAGAGAAAGAGAGAGAGAGCGGAACCTAAGGGATAGGGGGGCCATGGCCGCTGTCATTACACTAGCTAATTACCCCCAGGCCAGGACAGGGCCGGGCTAAACCAGGACAGGAAGAGAGGGGGCCAGGACATGGCTATAGCAGGACAGGAAGAGAGGTGGCCAGGAAACTAATATTACTATACAATAAAAACTACCTCACTAACAAACTAATATTACTATACGATAAAAACTACCTCACTAACAAACTAATATTACTATACGATAAAAACTACCTCACTAACAAAGTAATATTACTGTACGATTGAAACTACCTCACTAACAAACTAATATTACTGTACGATTGAAACTACCTCACTAACAAACAATTACTACTGTATAGTAGAAACTACCTCGCTAACAAACTGATATTACTGTACGGTAGAAACTACCTCACTAACAAACTAATATCACTGTACGATTGAAACTACCTCACAAACAAACTAATACCACTTTAAGGTTGAAACTACCTAACTAACAAACTAAAACTACTGTATGGTAGATACTACCTCACAAACAAACTAATATTACTATGCAGTAGAAACTACCTCACTAACAAACTAATATTACTGTGTGGTAGAAACTACCTCACTAACAAACTAATATTACTGTACGATTGAAACTACCTCATTAACAAACGAATACTACTGTATGGTAGATACTACCTCACTAACAAACTAATATTACTATATGGTAGAAACTACCTCAGTAACAAACGAATACTACTGTATGGTAGATACTACCTCACTAACAAACTAATATTACTATGCAGTAGAAACTACCTCACTAACAAACTAATATTACTGTGTGGTAGAAACTACCTCAATAACAAACTAATATTACTGTATGATTGAAACTACCTCATTAACAAACTAATATTACTATGCAGTAGAAACTACCTCACTAACAAACTAACACTACTGTATGGTAGATACTACCTCACTAACAAACTAATATTACTATGCAGTAGAAACTACCTCACTAACAAACTAATATTACTATACGGTAGAAACTACCTCAATAACAAACTAATATTATTGTATGATTGAAACTACCTCATTAACAAACTAATATTATTGTATGATTGAAACTACCTCATTAACAAACTAATACTACTGTACGTTAAACCCTAGCTCACTAACAAACTAATATTACTGTATGGTAGATACAGTACTACCTCACTAACAAACTAATATTACTGTACGGTAGAAATACCTCATTAACAAACTAATATTACTGTACGATTGAAACTACCTCACTAACAAACTAATATTACTGTACGATTGAAACTACCTCATTAACAAACTAATATTACTGTACGGTTGAAACTACCTCACTAACAAACTAATATTACTATACGATAAAAACTACTTCACTAACAAACTAATATTACTGTACGGTATAAACTACCTCACTAACAAACTAATATTACTGTACGGTAGAAACTACCTCACTAACAAACTAATATTACTGTACGGTTGAAACTACCTCATTAACAAACTAATATTACTGTACGGTTGAAACTACCTCATTAACAAACTAATATTACTGTACGGTTGAAACTACCTCACTAACAAACTAATATTACTGTACGGTTGAAACTACCTCATTAACAAACTAATATTACTGTACGGTTGAAACTACCTCATTAACAAACTAATATTACTGTACGGTTGAAACTACCTCACTAACAAACTAATATTACTGTACGGTTGAAACTACCTCATTAACAAACTAATATTACTGTACGGTAGAAACTACCTCACTAACAAACTAATATTACTGTACGGTTGAAACTACCTCATTAACAAACTAATATTAGTGTACGGTTGAAACTACCTCATTAACAAACTAATATTACTGTACGGTTGAAACTACCTCATTAACAAACTAATATTACTGTACGGTAGAAACTACCTCACTAACAAACTAATATTACTGTACGGTTGAAACTACCTCACAAACAAACTAATACCACTTTAAGGTTGAAACTACCTAACTAACAAACTAAAACTACTGTATGGTAGATACTACCTCATTAACAAACTAATATTACTGTACGGTTGAAACTACCTCATTAACAAACTAATATTACTGTACGGTAGAAACTACCTCACTAACAAACTAATATTACTGTACGGTTGAAACTACCTCACAAACAAACTAATACCACTTTAAGGTTGAAACTACCTAACTAACAAACTAAAACTACTGTATGGTAGATACTACCTCATTAACAAACTAATATTACTGTACGGTTGAAACTACCTCACTAACAAACTAATATTACTGTACGATTGAAACTACCTCACTAACAAACTAATATTACTGTACGATTGAAACTACCTCATTAACAAACTAATATTACTGTACGGTTGAAACTACCTCATTAACAAACTAATATTACTGTACGGTTGAAACTACCTCACTAACAAACTAATATTACTATACGGTAGAAACTACCTCACTAACAAACTAATATTACTATACGGTAGAAACTACCTCACTAACAAACTAATATTACTGTACGGTTGAAACTACCTCACTAACAAACTAATATTACTGTACGGTTGAAACTACCTCACTAACAAACTAATATTACTGTACTGTAGGCACCCCATTTGACATTCTCCTGGTCGACCCTGAGGCACTTGTTCAGTAAGATACATCACAGGCCCATGTTAAAGGTAAAAATCTGTTGTTCTGCCACTGAGCAAGGCAGTTAACCCACTGTTCCCCGGGTGCCGAAGACGTGGATGTCGATTAAGGCAGCCCCCCGCACCTCTCTGATTCAGAGGGGTTGGGTTAAATGTGGAAGATACATTTCAGTTGAAGGCATTCAGTTGTACAACTGACTAGGTGTCCCCCTTTCCCTTTCCCTAAAGTAACTTCCTTTAAATTCTTAAAATATAGTGCACAGAATCCCTTTGACATGAGCTGATTTGACTACAAATGCATTGGAAACATGATTCAAACCACAGCCACATGTGTTGTAGGACTAGCGGCGTTGTGCGGAGCCTGGCTGGATGTGAAGGTGGTATGATAACACAGCCAAAAGACTGAAACAGTTTTGAGAGCCAAACAGTTCACATTTACCAAGGAGGTGTTTCTCTCTGCTTCCTCAGAAAATCAGATTTCTGCTACGCTCTCAAAACTGTAACTCTGGTTAAATATATAGCAGCCTATATTAATCATGGTTGGACATAAACAATAACATTTTAAATCATTGTGTTTGAGGCCGAAACCGCTTTTCCCTTCATATGTGTGTTTACGCCTCCTATGAGGGGCCCTGTATTTACCGGAGAACACAAATAATCATCCCCCTCAAATGAAAAATCAGCCTTTATCATCCATGAACGTCTGCAGTGCCTTTGTGTACTCTCGTGCTGCCTCCTGATTGCTTGTTTATTATTCCAGGGTGGCCTCTGAGCCAATGGGGGGCGAGCCAGCTACCTCAAGGTGCCAAGTCATTCCCAGCCATTTCCTGTCTGTGACATCATTGTGTATTCCCCAGAAAGCACCCTGATCCGTGTCTTGTCTGCAGCCTGGGTGGCACACGGCGCACACAGCTAGCGTAAACACAAGGTGCAGTGGTGAACCAGTCATTTAGCCTGTTCTCTGGACAGCTATGAAGGGAGAACTCAGGGCTCTGGACGCAATCTGATGCCACGTTTCAATTACTCAGTCACTTTGGATTACCTATGTACCATTCACTGTGATGAAACACTGACCTGTTATGATTTGATTCAGACGTTTTATTCTTGGTGAATTGTTGTGCTGGAATCTGTCATTTGCCAACTCAAACATACTGTGTGCCTTCAGATTGACTAAAGCAAGAGTTGTATACTTAATTTGCTGGTCAGAGGAAAGGCCAATTCAATTGATGGGCCAAATGAATTGGCATTTCCTCTGACCATCAAATTAAGTATGCAAATCTTGCTTCAGTCAACTCTCTCTCAACATAGCTCATTAAACTAACCAATGCAAAGTGTAGCAAGAAGGTATTTAATTTACCATAACTTGATACATCGACTGCCAGATTAGATTGTATTGGTTATTTGAGACCTACCTGAAAGTCATATAAAAGGCGTATCTCTGTTGACTTTTCCTCAAAAAGCCTAATTTGATCATCTATTTCTGGAACATTTCTCTAAACATTTCTGTATTCTTTGATTGTATTGTAAGGACATGTGACTTGTAAAAATGCAAGCCTAACTGGTCTGTTTCATTTTCTCTCTTCACACTGATGAAGGCTGCAAAGCCAAAACGTCCGTGTACGCTATTCCTGATGCAGTGAAAACAAGCTTCATGCGACATGGATTTGAGTGTGAACCCATCACATCTTTTGTTTGTCTGAATTCACAATTAGGCACCAGCCAAGCTTCTGGGAGAGCACCATGATCCCCTTCTGATTAACTCTCTCACCAACCCACCTGAGAGAAAAGCACCTCTCTCTCTCTCCAGCTATACATCGATTCACAAATCCAAGGGAAATCCTAATGAAAACAAGCTTTCCTCCAAGGCTGAGATGATATGGGTCAAAGAATTACACCCTATTCCCTACATAGTGCACTACTTTTGACAAGAGCCCTATGAGCCCTGGTCAAAAGTAGTGCACTACAGCATATTGAGTCAGTTCCATTTGGAACTGACTCAATATGGTTTCAGTTATACTGAAACAATGATCTGAGATCTGTAAATCAAACATGAAAAGGCCTTGGAGGAAAAGACAGAATAGATTTTTCATTGGTCATCCAGTCAGGCAATACTTTGTCCATCTCTTCGGGAAAGGAAAGATTCAGTCATCCCCATCTGTAGTGTTGTACAGCACTGCTTTCATGAATACGCCTGCTTATCAAAATGACTACCACTTTCAAACATTCTCCAGTTGAATGACACAATAAAGATATAGGCTTTAGTCTCAGTGCTGAAATCGTACATTTAGTGCACTGTGGATGTGCACCTCTACTCATTCCCAGCTTCCAATGGGCTCATTCAATCCCTGTCCTATCCTCCTCCCCAAGTTGTTGTTGTAACGACATGTTTTCAAACACCTTACCTGGTAAATGCATGTAAGTAAGTAAATAAATACAGAAACAACTCATGCCATGTCAGAGCTTGTTCCACTTATTAAACCTCATAGACATCTTGCCTGTCCACACAGCTCTCAGGGTTTTTCATTGTAAAGCACAAGGCAGCTAGAGGTTGTGACTCAAATGGAACACTATTCCCTATATAGTGCACTACTTTTAACCAGATCAAAAATAATACACTATACAGGCAATAGGGAGACAAATGGCATGCATCCACACTGTTCCTACAACAGCAAAGCTAAACAGATTCAACAAGCCCTCCCCTTACCTTCTAGAACAGTACAGAGCTACAGGGGAGATGGTGGGAGTCTCAAATGGCCCTCTATTCCCTATATAGTGCAATACTTTTGACCAAGGTCCATAGATAAAAAGGATGCACTATATAGGCAATAGGGTACCATTTGGGATGCAACCAGGGGCCTTACTCTTCATTTCTGCTGGATGAGCCTCACTTTGTCTGTAATAATAATCATAGCTTTGTGTCTCTGTCTTACCTTCCATAATATACAGTGAAGAGTGCAGGAACCAATGGGACTGGTCCTTTCTTTTTCAGGGACCCTGAGGGGATCTCTCTGACACTGGAGGATGTGTCAATGTAAGCTGGTGTATAGCAACTATATGTGGACAACACCAAATTAATTGTTGCAATTTTAGATATTTGTATTGTAGATCAGCACATCTGGACTGAATATGAGGGGTATCGTTCATTAATTATTAATAGATTTTCAGTATTCAAACAAGTGTGTGTGTGTGTGTGTGTGTGTGTGTGTGTGTGTGTGTGTGTGTGTGTGTGTGTGTGTGTGTGTGTGTGTTGGTCTCCTGTCTACCAAAGCCTTGTCTGGATTGAAATACTGTATCTTTGATCTTATCTCCAGCCCTGGTCTGCACCGGTCCTTTGTTGAATCCTCACATAGTTGGAGTGCTTTGCAGTCTGCACCTGTTTCTTATTGGGATGCCACTAGGTCTCAGCTCTGCAGTCTGTACCTGTTTCTTATTGGGATGCCACTAGGTCTTATAGCTCTGCAGTCTGCACCTGTTTCTTATTGGGATGCCACTAGGTTTTATAGCTCTGCAGTCTGCACCTGTTTCTTATTGGGATGCCACTAGGTCTCAGCTCTGCAGTCAGCACCTGTTTCTTATTGGGATGCCACTAGGTCTTATAGCTCTGCAGTCGGCACCTGTTTCTTATTGGGATGCCAGTAGGTCTCAGCTCTGCAGTCAGCACCTGTTTCTTATTGGGATGCCACTAGGTCTTATAGCTCTGCAGTCTGCACCTGTTTCTTATTGGGATGCCACTAGGTCTTATAGCTCTGCAGTCGGCACCTGTTTCTTATTGGGATGCCAGTAGGTCTCAGCTCTGCAGTCTGCACCTGTTTCTTATTGGGATTCCAGTAGGTCTCAGCTCTGCAGTCTGTACCTGTTTCTTATTGGGATGCCAGTAGATCTCAGCTCTGCAGTCAGCACCTGTTTCTTATTGGGATGCCAGTAGGTCTTAGCTCTGCAGTCTGTACCTGTTTCTTATTGGGATGCCACTAGGTCTTATAGCTCTGCAGTCGGCACCTGTTTCTTATTGGGATGCCAGTAGGTCTCAGCTCTGCAGTCAGCACCTGTTTCTTATTGGGATGCCAGTAGGTCTTAGCTCTGCAGTCTGTACCTGTTTCTTATTGGGATGCCACTAGGTCTTATAGCTCTGCAGTCGGCACCTGTTTCTTATTGGGATGCCACTAGGTCTCAGCTCTACAGTCTGCACCTGTTTCTTATTGGGATGCCAGTAGGTCTTATAGCTCTGCAGTCTGCACATGTTTCTTATTGGGATGCCACTAAGTCTTATAGCTCTGCAGTCTGCACATGTTTCTTATTGGGATGCCAGTAGGTCTTAGCTCTGCAGTCTGCACCTGTTTCTTATTGGGATGCCACTAGGTCTTATAGCTCTGCAGTCGGCACCTGTTTCTTATTGGGATGCCACTAGGTCTTATAGCTCTGCAGTCTGCACATGTTTCTTATTGGGATGCCACTAGGTCTTATAGCTCTGCAGTCGGCACCTGTTTCTTATTGGGATGCCACTAGGTCTCAGCTCTACAGTCGGCACCTGTTTCTTATTGGGATGCCACTAGGTCTCAGCTCTACAGTCTGCACCTGTTTCTTATTGGGATGCCAGTAGGTCTCAGCTCTGCAGTTTGCACCTGTTTCTTATTGGGATGCCACTAGGTCTCAGCTCTACAGTCTGTACCTGTTTCTTATTGGGATGCCAGTAGGTCTCAGCTCTGCAGTCTGCACCTGTTTCTTATTGGGATGCCACTAGGTCTTATAGCTCTGCAGTCGGCACCTGTTTCTTATTGGGATGCCACTAGGTCTCAGCTCTACAGTCTGCACCTGTTTCTTATTGGGATGCCAGTAGGTCTCAGCTCTGCAGTCTGCACTTGTGGCCCACAGTTAAATCCACCAAACAAAATATTGTCAAGTCCATTGCCCTGCAATATATCCATAGTCTATTCGTCATAGTCTATTCGTCATTGCAATGTATTCTGTCAGATATTTCCATTCAATCTAAATTGTTACATTCGTCAATCAATTATATTTTCAATCATATTATCACTTTACATATTATAGCTGAATAATCAGCGAGGGTGTAGTGGAAATTGAAGTTCCCCACTGGTCACAAAGTGGTTGAATCAAGGTTGTTTCAACGTCATGTGTGAAGGTATTGTGATGTGGAATCTATGTGGAAAATGCATTGGATTTGAACAAAGTAAAATTTAAAACGGTTGTTTTAAGGGTGAAATTTGAACTACAGGATTATGTCATCATGGTAAACAAACTTCAACATAGACAAACCTTGGATAAAATATGTATTGGACATGTACCTTTCAGCCAACGTCAGATCTTCAACTTAACTCCACTGGGCAGCACCTCCTACTGGAGAACTGATGTATCTATCTACAGCTACTCTTTGGCCTCCCATCCAGGGTTTTAACCAACGTCTGTGTTAAAGAATAGGCCTAAATCAAATCAAACTTTATAAAGTGCATTTAAAGTTAGATTTTCTTTCATTTAGTCCTATTCTTTAAATGAGATTTTTGGATGAAATGGAGACATGAATACAACATATCAATGATTCATTGTAGACAACTGTAATTAAAGCCAGACTAAGTCAAGGGCACAGATGGAACTATCCAAGCAGAAGGTGCATATCTCATACTGTTGATATTTGGTTGTGTTGACAACCAAAGACTAATCAATATCACTTTTGAAATACAACAAATTGCATATTCATTTGTCCACAAGTTAACCAATTATACTGTATGTTGGATTCACCTCTCTAACTCAACCAAAAATATAAGTGAAAGACTGTGATTAAGCCAGTGGTTCAGATGGAACTATCCAAGCAGTAGATACATCTCCTTTAAATGTTGATATCTGGTTGCATTGTCAACCAAAGACAATTCAATATTACGTTTGTAATATTAAGTTATGGCTATTTTACAAACGAATGTAACATTCAACATTAAAATGAGTATCACATCCATGGCCACATTGAGGTTACTGTAACTATGCATGTCTTGTTGTGTAATCATATAACGCGTGCATGTTGAAGATAGCATGCGTGACCTATGCATGTCTTGTTGTGTAATCATATAACGCGTGCATGTTGAAGATAGCATGCATGACCTATACATGTCTTGTTGTGTAATCATATAACGCGTGCATGTTGAAGATAGCATGAATGACCTATACATGTCTTGTTGTGTAATCATATAACGCGTGCATGTTGAAGATAGCATGAATGACCTATACATGTCTTGTTGTGTAATCATATAACGCGTGCATGTTGAAGATAGCATGAATGACCTATACATGTCTTGTTGTGTAATCATATAACGCGTGCATGTTGAAGATAGCATGCGTGACCTATGCAGGTCTGTGGAGAGCTTCACAATTACTGTAATAATCTGCGCAGAATCTCTAACGGCATTGATCACTTGCGCCATGTACTTTTAATGTCATCTCAACTGCAATCCCGGTCATTCGGTTCTGCTAAAATATGAAACACAGTGATAACCCATTATTAATGCTGAATAAATAAAAAAAATATTTTAAATTGAATTCCCATTTTAATTTTGCTGTGCTTTTAAAAATGTTTTAAAGTGCATAGACATTTGGTTGACAATTAAACCAAAACATCTGACATTGTTTTTCGATTGGAATTTCGTGGTACTTACTGACTTTATAGTCCCCATGGGGAAACTGTGTTGCAGTGTCATGTACACGTTTAAAGCGGCGTTTAAAACAAAATTGACAATACAACTTTCATAATATACCAATATATATATATATATATATTTAAAAACTAGCCTGCTGGCCTTACTGTGTCGATAGGAACATTAGCCCGAGATATTTAGGAGGGATATCACACCTGGCACAAATGACTGTCTAGTTCTGTTTTTCCTGCTGAGTGGTGCCCTATGCCTGCGCCCAGAGGGGAGTAGCTCAAAGTCCGGGTACTTGGGTGGCTTGGGTCTAAAATGATTTTGTACGTTTTGTACGCATAGTGACAACACATTGGAAATTCAACTAACTGTTGGGTGTATTTTTGAGTGGGTGAATAAAGGTTGTAATCTCATCAACGTCTCAACCAAATATTACCCAATTGTCCACGTTGAAATGACGTGGCGTGCCCAATATAATTGTTTTTAATATTACCTTTATTTAACTAGGCAGGTCAGTTAAGAACAAAGTCTTATTTTCAATGACGGCCTAGGAACAGTGGGTTACCTTCCTTGTTCAGTGGCAGAACGACAGATTTGCTCGGGGATTTGTTCTTGCAACCTTCCGGTTACTAGTCCAACGCTCTGACCACTAGGCTACCTGCCGCCCCATTATGATCAAGTTGCATCTACCGACTACTGTCCTGTCCTTCACCACGGAAAGTTTTGATGCGGCCTGGACAGACTTGTCCTGTCCTTCAACACGGAAAGTTTTGATGCGGCCTGGACCGAATTGTCCTGTCCTTCACCACGGAAAGTTTTGATGCGGCCTGGACCGACTTGTCCTGTCCTTCAACACGGAAAGTTTTGATGCGGCCCGGAACGACTTGGCCATTGAGAATGTTTATATGTTTCACAACATTTATAATGGGTGTGTACATATTTAGCCATTGAAAATAGCGTCATTGGAATAGTAGCTTATGCTATTTATGAAAGGATTGTGTGCTATTAGGAAAGCGGCCTATGGTAGAATAGGTCTATACTCCACCTGTTCTCATGGTAGAATAGGTCTGTACTCCACCTGTTCTCATGGTAGAATAGGTATGCACTCCACCTGTTCTCATGGTAGAATAGGTCTGTACTCCACCTGTTCTCATGGTAGAATAGGTCTATACTCCACCTGTTATCATGGTAGAATAGGTCTGTACTCCACCTGTTCTCATGGTAGAATAGGTCTATACTCCACCTGTTCTCATGGTAGAATAGGTCTATACTCCACCTGTTCTCATGGTAGAATAGGTCTATACTCCACCTGTTATCATGGTAGAATAGGTCTGTACTCCACCTGTTCTCATGGTAGAATAGGTCTATACTCCACCTGTTCTCATGATAGAATAGGTCTGTACTCCACCTGTTCTCATGGTAGAATAGGTCTATACTCCACCTGTTATCATGGTAGAATAGGTCTGTACTCCACCTGTTCTCATGGTAGAATAGGTCTATACTCCACCTGTTCTCATGATAGAATAGGTCTGTACTCCACCTGTTCTCATGGTAGAATAGGTCTGTACTCCACCTGTTCTCATGATAGAATAGGTCTGTACTCCACCTGTTCTCATGGTAGAATAGGTCTATACTCCACCTGTTCTCATGTATGTCAGTCATTCTTTACACTGTCCACTTGACCTAGTCCCCTGCTATATCAGAACTCAGGCACCCCTCGCCCCATTTGTGTGTCAATTATATTATTATTATTATTATTATAATAATAATAATAACAATCATAATAACAATCATAATATTCATCATAATAAATTGTGTGTAATTATAAATAACAATTTGATAAAATGTATTTTAGGCCAAAATATTATTTTATGTAATTTACCTTGGGCCAAATCTTATTAAGAAACGAATGAACTGAATATAGAATAGTACAAGACAGTATCAGAAAGCCATATATCCTCGAAGGAAGGAATGCATTCTGGAGATAATGAACAACTGTTACCAGTGTATGCAGTTAGTTATTCAAGACTCATTTTCTGATAAAGTTATTGGCACCCAGTGATATAAACCGAGACTACAGGGATGAGGGATTATTTCACATTTTTATTTTAAAATCACTTTATTTCATTCTTACATTGCATTTAAATTATACATTCGGTAGGCCTATAATTTGCTTATTAGGAACATCACAATTACTTCAACCCTTATAGAAAACATTCCGTTATTGGTCAACACAGACAATAGTCTGTATTATATTGATTTATGATAGATTTATTTTATTTTCTTGTCCTTTTCAAAACCACATATTTGTCATCGAACATTTTACGTCCCCGTTTTCTAACAAAGAGGTATCATTTTGCATCCCGATTTTCTAAGAAAAGAAACTCTGCAAAGTATTGGCTAAGGTTTAGCAGTCAACGAAGAGCAGGAAACTCACTGCAGGTCGTATTGAAGGCCCATTTCAGACTCACCCTTTGTACCAAAGTACAATTCCACACAGGCCTGGCCTATATTATATTCAACATCTCAATAGATAAGCGCGTTTCAATAACTATCAGACGTTATTTGGCGTCTTTCCAACAACCACTGGGATACGGTATTGCATCCTGCCATTATCAAAACAACTTACATAATACTGGTTAACAACATTGACGTCGATTGCTGTAGGCCTTCTCCCAGCACATGTTTTAAAAAAATGCTATATTCTCTTACCCCCATCTCCAGCAAATTCCTGCGCGGTTGGAACCGTCCATTTTAGTTTGATAGATTTCCTATGGGACGTAGGCGGAGGTTCCATCGCAGGTGAGGCCCGTGGTAATCTATTATCACCCACACGATGTGCTGAGTCGTTTTTTGTTGTGAATAGAACGCTAATGCTTCTCTCCGATCTTATTTCGAAGCCTTTCTGTCGAGGAATGCTCTCGAACCAAGGCGAGTCCCTGTTCTACAACAACATCTGTTCATTTCACGTGACTTTTGTAAAATACTAACATCTGTTCAGAATAGGTTTCATTCGGTGCCTCTCTCTGCGTCGTGTCCGTTACCAACTCCTCTCCGCAAACACAGGAACGTATACTTGCTCTTAGTTGTATTACATTTCTGAGTTGGAGAGAGTTTGTTGACTTCAAATTAAGCTATTTTGCTTGTCAACGGGAACAGCTTGGATGTTCATATAAGCAAGTTGTGTTCTTAGGTAGGCTAAGGACTAGGTTTATCTTTTGCATTCGGGTTTTTAGTTTGCACATAACTCTATTTTGCGTTTTGGAACTTTTCTTTTGATTCTGCAGTGACTGTGTCCATAAAAACAAGCGCTGTATAGGAGACTTTCACAAATGCTGGCTGTATACTCCACCACCTCACACTAGCCTACAGGGCCTACCAAAGACGCCTTGAATTTCATAGACATCTGGGAATTCCATACATGCCTCACAAGCCAATTGCACACCTTCAAACGGACACGTGCTTTGAATTAAACGACTTCAGGAGGGTTGAAGAGTCCAAAATACTTTTCCAGATTCAACAAACGGATGGATAGATGAAGCGTCCAGGGGCAGTAACTGCAGGCTATGCAATACTTTGATTGAACATGTATTCTGAGGGAACACGCCTGCGATCTCAGATTGACAATCAGTTGTTCTGCGTTATCTGCCATAAAGGGACATGTTTGCACAGCATCTACAACTGATACACATGGCCTTTAATACATGCTAATGCTAATAATCTATCAACACCCGTTCACCTCAAATAAATCGGTGAAGAATATGGGGACAACGTTATGGGGATCAATTCATTAGACGCGCTTTGATTTACAGGCGGTTTGGCAGGAGCTTTAGCCTGAGCGCTTGCTATTATAGCCCGCCATATGGGAAATAACGTGCGCTCATCAGTTCGATTTATTAAATCGTTTATGTTTATATGAAAGCCACAGACAGAAAATAAAACCCACCAACAAGATTTGTTAACGTAAGCTTAATATTTGACTCTGTCTCGCTTCAGTAGCCTATTACATTTAGCAAAGTAACATGACTCTTTGTGAATAGATTAGAAGTAGCCTAAAATAATACAGACAGTCAATTACAATAGGCCTGCTACATCGTCTAGGCTACATACTAGGCTATATGCAATACCATGATTTAAGGTGTTATGAATCGCATATCAATATATATCACAATTGAATAGGCCTATATTAATTTAGTATGTTTCAGCTTTTGCAAAACTATTCTCCATTTCTCATTAAAGAAAGAAGAAAGTTCACGCAACTGATCAATCATGTCGATTTGCAACCTAATTTATCAGGAACATTGAGTAACTTCATTTATCAGAAACATGGAATAATCTCATTTATCAGGAACACAGAATAATCTAATATATCAGGAACATGGAATAATCTCATTAACAGGAACGTGGAATAACCTAATTTATCAGGAACATGGTATAACCTAATTTAATATGAAAACATAATAACCTAATTTATCAGGAAAACGGAATAACCTCATTTATCAGGAACACTGAATAACCTCATTTATCAGGAACATGGAATAAACTCATTTATCAGGAACACAGAAAAAACTCCTTTATTAGGAACATGGAAATACCTCATTTATGAGGAAAACAGAATAATCTCTTTTATCAGGAACATGGAATAATCTAATTTATCAGGAACACTGAATAACCTCATTTATCAGGAACATGGAATAAACTCATTTATCAGGAACGTGGAATAACCTTCTTTATCAGGAACACTGAATAACCTCATTTATCAGGAACATGGAATAAACTCATTTATCAGGAACGTGGAATAACCTTCTTTATCAGGAACACTGAATAACCTAATTTATCAGGAACATGGAATAAACTCATTTATCAGGAACATGGAATAAACTCATTTATCAGGAACACTGAATAAACTCATTTATCAGGAACACTGAATAACCTCATTTATCAGGAACACTGAATAAACTCATTTATCAGGAACATGGAATAAACTAATTTATCAGGAACATGGAATAAACTCATTTATCAGGAACGTGGAATAACCTAATTTGTCAGGAAATTGAATCATCTAATTTACCAGGAACATGTAATAACCTAATTGATCAGGAAAATGGAGTAACCTCATTTATGAGGAAAATGGAATAACCTAATTTATCAGGAACATGGAATAACCTCCATCAGGAACATGGAATAACCTCCATTAGGAACATGGAATAACCTCATTCATCAGGAACATGGAATAACCTCCATTAGGAACATGGAATAACCTCATTCATCAGGAACATGTAATAACCTCCATCAGGAACATGTAATAACCTCCATTAGGAACATGGAATAACCTCCATTAGGAACATGGAATAACCTCATTCATTAGGAACATGTAATAACCTCCATCAGGAACATGTAATAACCTCCATTAGGAACATGTAATAACCTCATTCATTAGGAACATGGAATAACCTCCATCAGGAACATGGAATAACCTCATTCATCAGGAACATGTAATAACCTCCATTAGGAACATGTAATAACCTCATTCATCAGGAACATGGAATAACCTCATTTATCAGGAACATGGAATAACCTCATTCATCAGGAACATGGAATAACCTCCATCAGGAACATGGAATAACCTCATTCATCAGGAACATGGAATAACCTCATTCATCAGGAACATGGAATAACCTCATTCATCAGGAACATGGAATAACCTCCATCAGGAACATGGAATAACCTCATTCATCAGGAACATGGAATAACCTCATTTATCAGGAACATGGAATAACCTCATTCATCAGGAACATGTACTAATAGCAAATGTCAACACTATAGGCTTTAGTGGCGCACAAAGTGTTGCTACACAATTATAAACGGCAAAGTTTGCCTACTACTATACAATAATAATTAAAGCAGTAGTCTGGTTTATTTTACAAATAGGCTAATAATAATATTGTTCATAATAATAATAATAATACATTATTCCAACGATGTCCGTTCATTACTACAAAACAAACCTAATAAATAGTATGATTATTTAGTCTTTCATAACCTATAGTCCCATTTGGGTCGAGAGAAATCTGATATTCGGAGGCATTTCAGGAGTATGTTGGTTTAAGATGAAGCGTGATTATGTTGATTATAAGACCATGCCAAAAACAACCGTGAAACGTTTCCCAGGTGGCCACAGTTTAAATACATTTCATACACACCTCTTACTGAATGATCTCTGCGAAAGTTGTTGTCCTAAATGTGAATGTTAAGCATGGTCCACTTGTGGATTGGAGCAGGACACATTATAAACATTCACTTCAATGTGAAGACTTACCGCCAATTTATTAACTATTTGTGTCAGAATAAAAGTCGAAGTAGCCTAACTGGTAGCCTACCAGATAACTCTGCTGCATAAGATTGCATGTTTGCATCAAAAGAGGGAATTACTAAAGTATTTGACAATTGTTCGATCCTAGGACATTTAGATTTGTATAATCATACCATATGTGTTTGGTTGAAACTTAATTAATGAAGTAAAAAGGGAAATTGTTTTGTTTTATCATTTACTTTATTGCGGAAAATATACAATTATTTACACAACAATAATAAAAATAGGAATGCATTTCAGACATAAGATCTATTCCTCATGTAACACGTGTCATCAATAAATAAATAAATGTATTCTGAAAAGAATAACCTCAATTATTTTTGCACAGGTTGGCGACACATTATTTCAACCCATTAGCCTATAATACCGCAGTCAGTCCACATCGAAAGTCTCACACGGAAACTGAGACAAATGCGTCGATGCTGCCCTTTAACCTCCACAGAATACTGTCCACAGAGTCAAAGACATGCATGAAAACATACATTTCCAAGTAACATTCGTCGTCAACAATAAAAAAAAACTAACGTATTTCAGAATGTAGTAGTGTAGTAGCCTAGCACTCGAATGCAGATCCAGCTCGTCCAAACGCGGGCCTTTCCCAGGCAAAGTGCTCTCCCCACGCCCTGTCCTTTTTGGTTTTAAATGGTTGTCAAAGTTTGCTCCCATAAACCGCAGCTTTGTGTGTTTCCAGCATTATTCTCCAGAATTGCCCCGTTGTCATACTGATAAGCAGAATCAGCTGTCACCTGCAGATCAGAACAATTATAAAAAAGACGATTAATTATTGACGCCTGACTACGAAAAAGTTCAACAAAACACAGCAACCTAGACTTGTTTATGGCTGCAGTATGACTCACAGATCCAGGAAAGTACAACAGTCTATTAAAGTAGAACACTATTTAAACTGATACTGTTAAAAAAAAACAATAGCCCAAATAGGCTGTAGTCAAATGTAGTAGGCCCATAGGCCTAAAGTGATTATTTTTGTATTTAGCCATTTTGTACAACGAACATCAACTGAAATGGTTGCAATGTAGTACGGTCTTAAAAAGTAAGACAATGAGTTGGAAAACAGAGCATACCATTTTGGACTACAGCTCTTCGGCCGTGAGCTAGTGAGATGCTGACATGGACCAAGCGCCCTCCATCCTCCACACAGAAAACGCATAGCTTAATCTCTCATGAGCCACATAACTACAACTTGCCATTTTGGAGTCCAATTCATCGCTCTGCAGAACTTGGTACAGGAAATCGATGTACCTGGCAGCAAGTTTTAAGGTTTGTATTTTGCTCAGTTTGTCTGAAGGCAAAGTGGGGATGATTTTCCGCAAAGACGAGAAAGCTTCGTTGAGTGACTGCGTCCTCTGCCGCTCGCGCACGTTCGCCATGACTCGTTGCGTCTGTAGGTCTTCGAAAGAATGTGGACTGCTGCTGCTTGACTTTTTCCCTCTTTTCCCAGGGGTAGGGCTATCTGAATCCTCCCCGTTTTTCCTGCTTGATGTCCTTTTCCTCCCACATCTCTTCGGTTGCCTATCCAGTTCCCCTTCACTGTTGCCGAGACTGTCTAGTGGAGAGCCTGGGGAGCTCGACTCTTCCCCGGTCATTTCCTCAGACATCACCCCTCAGTTAGAAGACAGACAAGCGACAGTCAGTCCGAATGATCCACGCATCAAGTTAACGGTTATTTCCAGTTGCGCCTTCGATTCACCGCCTTTGAAGACACCAATAATAAAGTATCCATACATGGGATCCCGAGACAAGAAATGTTTTCTGATACTTGAGAAAGTTACGGAGTTCTTATAGCCTGTATGGCGTAAAGATTTGGAGAGAGAGAGGATTGGCCAATAAAGTATATTACGTGTAAAGAGGGGTGGGCGCGAGCAAGGAACTATGAGGAACTCCTCTCGCTGCATGGTCTGCTGAAAACAAAGTCGGAGACCGCTGAAAACTACTTCATCAATGGCGGGATTGGTATTGTATAGCCTAGAATATAAATAGGATAGGCTTATCAAAGTAACACATTTTGTTTGATCTGAATCTCATTTAATATGCTAATGTGTAATGACACTATTAGGTAAAAACATAAATATGTTTAAGCGTTGAATGCAATATTTGTTTTTACGCTGCAACAAACAATCTAGATTTTAACTCAATGTATCCCATGCACCATGTTGTAATTCAAGATGAAATTAAACACTAAAGTAAAACAGTAACACGATATGGAGCAAAACGATGAATACCTAAATGTTATTCTTATATTCCGCTAGTTTGGATAGACATGATCATTATACGCTGGCTCATTCATGCGCACAAGTAGAGCGTATCCAATAGACCACACACACACCACCTGTAAACATACAACTGGCAACCCGCTGCTGACCCAACCTTTAATTTACCTAAACAGTTTTCGAGGTAATTATCCTGGATGAGAATGATCCTGGATGAGAATGATTCTGGATGAGAATGATTCTGGGTGAGAATGATCCTGGGTGAGAATGATTCTGGATGAGAATGATTCTGGATGAGAATGATCCTGGGTGAGAATGATTCTGGATGAGAATGATCCTGGATGAGAATGATTCTGGATGAGAATGATCCTGGATGAGAATGATTCTGGATGAGAATGATTCTGGGTGAGAATGATCCTGGGTGAGAATGATTCTGGATGAGAATGATTCTGGATGAGAATGATCCTGGATGAGAATGATCCTGGATGAGAATGATTCTGGATGAGAATGATCCTGGATGAGAATGATCCTGGATGAGAATGATCCTGGATGAGAATGATCCTGGATGAGAATGATTCTGGATGAGAATGATCCTGGATGAGAATGATCCTGGATGAGAATGATCCTGGATGAGAATGATCATGGATGAGAATGATCCTGGATGAGAATGATCCTGGATGAGAATGATCCTGGATGAGAATGATCCTGGATGAGAGTAAACTGAGATATTTTTTCTTTAAGGGCATTTAAATGTGTCCTTAACTGGAATCCATGTATTTATAAATGAATACGAGACTTAGTCCATACTTTCTGTTGACTAGGCTACTGCAGTACTACTTTTAGCCCCTTATTCTGGAAACTAGAGATGCGTTTGAGTCCAACAGTATCATAGTCCTCTATAGCCACAATTCTTCAGTGTTGTTGAAACTCCAATTCTACATGGGCATCAGTGTTGTTGAAGCTCTCTTGAGAAGACTGTAACTACATTGTCCACAAGAGGGCATATACCTCTATCATTATCTTTATCTCTAGACTCTAGAGCAGAGCTCTCCAACCCTGTTCCTGGAGAGTACCCTCCTGTAGGTTTTAACTCCAACCCTGTTCCTGGAGATATACCCTCCTGTAGGTTTTAACTCCAACCCTGTTCCTGGAGATATACCCTCCTGTAGGTTTTAACTCCAACCCTGTTCCTGGAGATATACCCTCCTGTAGGTTTTAACTCCAACCCTGTTCCTGGAGAGCTACCCTACAGGACGGTATCTCTCCAGGAACAGGGTTGGAGTTAAAACCTACAGGACGGTAGCTCTCCAGGAACAGGGTTGGAGATAAAACCTACAGGATGGTATCTCTCCAGGAACAGGGTTGGAGAGCTGTGCTCTATAGTCACTAGACCAGGGTTCCCCAACTGGCGCGTTTTTAAATGTAATTATTCATTTATTTTTACTTTTATTATTGTTGGACATAAAATATTGTTCCCAAGTATTCCCTCGCATACGATCAATACAAATGTAAGCAAGGTTTGAAAGGATTACGTTTATCTGTTTGGGCTTGGGGTCAATTTGCAGCCTAAAAATGATTTTAAATTATGTTCCGGCCCGCGACCAAAAATCTTTCCACGGCTGAATCTAGTTTGATGATCCCTGCTCTATAGCGTTTCTAATTGGAAGATATTTCCCCATGCTATAAAAGTGATGTCTCATTTACAGTAATTTAGCTTAATACAGAAATCTAAACAAAAAACAGCTATCTCATAAATACTGCAATGAAATATTATTGAAGTCAATCACATTTATTACATTTTGTAACATACAGTATGAATGCTTAGTCCTGGTTAAAGTTGTAGCCTAGGCTACATGTGGGCTCCCATATAAAAGGTAAGTTAACACGGCTGCTACCTCACCCTCTAATGAAGGTGAATTGAGGAGAAAACTGAAGTGCAGAGGAAATTCTGCAACTCTTGGAGGACAGTGCCCCTATATAAAAGGCCTCTCTGTCTGTAAGAAATATTTACCAGGATGTGGGGGTGGTAAACAATAAACAATATCCATCTTGTGTCATAGTAAGAGGATTACCTTCTCTGGGTTCTAGAATCCCCAGGAGCACCAATAGGGGAGCAGGAAGCAGGAGGGCAGGCAAGGTTAGAGGTCACAACACCAGTGACCATTCATTGAAACCAGCGTCCAGCCAGGGCCCAGGGCTCAGAATGAATCATTGTTCTGACTGGGGGACAGACAGGGAGACACCTTAGGGCATACCTTACTTACACCGAGGTTGGTTAACTGTGACCTGTCCTGACCAATAATTTAATTGAATCTGTTTGACATGTTAGGGGCCAAACTGAAGTGCCAGTATCCAGGAACATCCATACATTTTGACTTAAAATATTATTGTGATTTGCCGACAATTTAAGGGCTCATTTGAAAAAGAGGCCTGGGTCCCAATGGGACTCCCTGTCAAAATAAAGGTTCACTAAAATATTGTAGCGACCCGCACAGACAGCTGTGTGTTATGTGTTAGGCTATTAGTTGGTTGTGTTGTACTTACCAGTACCCAGTGTTTGCAGGGTCTGCCATGCCAATCAACCTGCTATCTGCCAATCACGGGAATGCCTGGAATGTTCTGATGCCGGGCATCCTGGTGATTGGTGGAGTGGCGTGGAGGGGGGTTGGGCAGGGGGATGGAACATTGGAAGTTAAGACCAGGTTTAGCCTTTGTTCTCTCTCTTACGTCTGGCTTTCACAAGAGAAGGTGCCGGTTGTTTTATAGGGTATCCTTCATTTATTTGGCGTGGGCTACGGCCAAACAGTAGCCTGCGTAAAGTTGGGTTAATAAACCATACATTCGTAAACTCAAACCTCTATCTGGACAACTGTTCCTTTGTGATCTAGTCAGGACATTACAATATTTTTTCTTCTTCTCCAGAATCATAAACATTTTCAGAATGATTTAGCACTGAGACTAAAGATTCAACCAGTGATATTTCAGTAGATTTGAAGAGTCTATAAGCATCAGGTCCCCTCACCAGGTGACTTTACCTGCCTGTGTAGCCCTGTCCATGGTGCTGATCCTTACAGCATTACTTAGCCTGATGTTGTCGTCAGGCTACAGTAAATTATGTCGAGCTATTACCTTGATTATGGAAAACATCACATTCTGCAGTGAGGAGGCAGACAATAATATTACGCTGTTTTGCTTAAAGGTGAGGGCTTTTCTTTGACGTTGATATAAATAGGTTCCAAACCCTACAATGTTAATTAACAAAGCAGTAAACTGGACAAAAAGAAGAGCAACATAAACTGGATTGAAAGTCAGCAGTAGTCTAACCCAGCATTTCTTAAAGTATGGGTCGCGACCCGAAGTGCGTCGCGGACCTGTTAATAGTGGTTCGCGACGTGTCAGACTAAATGTATCATTATTTAACTAATTACTGGAATTGAGTTGGCCAAGTGCAAATGCGCTCACTGTTTAGCAGCGGTATCTCAGCTCTGTTTGACAGCTGCTCGAATGGGAGGAAGATGTATGCTTCGTCGTTTACCGGGTCTTTTTTCTGCAGTTTTCGTGAACATCACTCTGCGCCCCACACTCTGTTGTTCAGCAGCAGATGATGTGCTGTCCGCCGCTGACTTGTCATTCCCTCTCTCCATCACGTACCACTGTCATCAAATGGACTCAAGCTAGCCACAAGTTCTGACTGAGCTCAATCGTCATGAAACGCAAATACAGCGATGAGTTTCTCACTCTTGGTTTTGTACAAACTTTGAGAAATAGCGAGGATCGCCCGCAATGTGTTTTGTGCGGGGAAGTGCTTAGTAATGATTCTCTCAAAACAAACAAATTTAAACGACACGTCCTGACCAAACATCCACAGCATCACGGTGAACCCAGAGAGTTATTTCAGAACAGGGGAGAATGCTTCAGGAAACAGGGCTTCGACAGTGGAAGAGTAAGTCAACTAGCAAGGCATTGTTGTCATTTTATAACAGGTTAGGGAGCATGAAACAGAAATAAGGGAGCATGATTTCTCATAGAAGTAGATGCAAGTTTCTCTTTCCAACAACCCCCTCGTACTCAGCTAATAGCTAACGTTACCCAAAGCAAGCTAGATACTGATAGTACAGCCCTAAGTAACAGTACAGATGAAGATGACAAATTCAGTCCTACTGTATGTAACGGATGTGAAACGGCTAGCTTAGTTAGCGTGGGCGCTAAATAGCGTTTCAATCAGTGACGTCACTTGCTCTGAGACCTTGAAGTAGTAGTTCCCCTTGCTCTGCAAGGGCCGCGGCTTTTGTGGAGCGATGGGTAACGATGCTTCGAGGGTGACTGTTGATGTGTGCAGAAGGTCCCTGGTTCGCGCCCGGGTATGGGCGAAGGGACGGTCTAAAATTATACTGTTACATTGGTGCCGTGACCCGGATTACTGGTTGCTGCGGAAAAAGGAGGAAGGTCAAAAGGGGGGTGAGTGTAACGGATGTGAAACGGCTAGCTTAGTTAGCGTGGGCGCTAAATAGCGTTTCAATCAGTGACGTCACTTGCTCTGAGACCTTGAAGTAGTAGTTCCCCTTGCTCTGCAAGGGCCGCGGCTTTTGTGGAGCGATGGGTAACGATGCTTCGAGGGTGACTGTTGATGTGTGCAGAAGGTCCCTGGTTCGCGCCCGGGTATGGGCGAAGGGACGGTCTAAAATTATACTGTTACATGTACATCTTACTGTAGCGATGATTGTTGAAAACAAGTCTAGGTTGGAACTGTTGCTGTTAAAATACAAGTATTTTTAAAAATTCGAAATAAAATGATTTAACACATCATAATGCCTGATTGATAGTCAGATCAGTAGTCTAACCCAGGACTCCATAATGCCTGATTGATAGTCAGATCAGTAGTCTAACCCAGGACTCCATAATGCCTGATTGATAGTCAGATCAGTAGTCTAACCCAGGACTCCATAATGCCTGATTGATAGTCAGATCAGTAGTCTAACCCAGGACTCCATAATGCCTGATTGATAGTTAGATCAGTAGTCTAACCCAGGACTCCATAATGCCTGATTGATAGTCAGATCAGTAGTCTAACCCAGGACTCCATAATGCCTGATTGATAGTCAGATCAGTAGTCTAACCCAGGACTCCATAATGCCTGATTGATAGTCAGATCAGTAGTCTAACCCAGGTCTCCATAATGCCTGATTGATAGTCAGATCAGTAGTCTAACCCAGGACTCCATAATGCCTGATTGATAGTCAGATCAGTAGTCTAACCCAGGACTCCATAATGCACAATCGTGACAGAACCATTGTTTAAAAGGTCCCTGACAGTTCCTGGTACAGCTAAAACAATCCCCAGTTTACCGGAAACATATTATATAACTCCCATAGTTACACAACAATGTAATGAAATGTTGAACCACTGTTCCCTACATGTAGTGTACCATGGGCCCCTGGCAAAAGTAGTGCACAATATAGGGAATAGGGTGCCATTTGAGACACAACCATAAAACTAGTATAAAGGGTCATATCTATTTGAGTCTTTTTGGCAGATCTCCCCCTCAGTGTTCCCCTCACCGCGGCAGAAGAAGTGACTCTGAGAAAACACAGCTGTTTCATGAGAATATGATGTCATCAGAGGACACACAGACAGCCTGGTGTTGATTTTTAATAAAGACAGGCCTTTAGGAGCCATAATAACCTTTAAAATGAGATAGCATTTGTCAGTGGTGGATATTACGAGAGGTAGTAGGTTAGTCATGTCATTAGGACACTGAATAGGGACAGAGAGAAATCCTGTCCTGTCATGCTTATTTTGCTAACAGGTACACCAAATGAGGCTCCATAAACTCAAGCTGCTCCCTTCAGGGTTAAAGCATGCTCATAGTATTTTCTTTCTGAATATTAGTGCTGACTTTGTGCTGATTCTTTGCAAGTGGATATGAGCTCCGACCCACTATGTCTGTCCAGCCAACTCTTTAAGTTGGACAAGGGCATTCTGTGTTTTGATAAGATAAGTGGTTTGCACATCTAACAGTTACATATGCATTTTTCTTAATAATTGTTTTCCTTCTTTATTTTTGATTGTGTGGTAAAAATGGTTTCAGGATGTAACTGTCTCCTACACTACAGGTTACATAAAGGAATAACACAAACTGAGTGTCCCATCCCTCACCACCATAATACAAACCCACTCTTTGTCTTTATGAGTAGTGAATAGGAGGAGTGATTGTCTAAATGTATAATGGTGATTCATGCACCTTGACTTGACAGTCCTGAGTGACCCAGCCCAGAGGATTACTAACAGCCCCCACCAGGTCATTCAGGTCCATCCAGCCTGCAGTCAGAACCGGGTCCAAGCTCCACTGCCAGAGTCAGATCCACAAGGACTGGTGACCTCCAGCCTGCAGTCAGAACCGGGTCCAGCTCCAGCCTTCACCACCACAGCCAGAGTCAGCCCACAGGGACTAGTGTCCTTTCCTCTGTTATTAATCTATCTGCTGAGCCTTATCTCTCTCTCTTAACCTACTCACATATCTGTAGAAATAACAAACCCTGCACGGTCTCTCCATAACATAAGTCTCCCCACAATTGCCAGTGATATTCGTGTTCACTCCATTAAGTTGACCACACCGAGTGGGACGCCAGAGAGGGAAGATGGATCAGCTGCTAGCGTTGAGAAAAGACAGGGGCCTTGTCTTCAAAGAGGCAGGCAGAGCTTGGAGGATAAAGTCCCCTCGGGCCTCGCCAACTAACAAGGTCAGGCTCTTGTGTTGGATGACAGCAGTTTTCCACCTCAAATTCATTCAACCAAATTACCTCAAAACGTTGCATTCCGAGGAGAAACTCAGACATCATATCTGGGTGTTTGATAGCGGCCAGTCTGGCAGTCGGTCGGGGGAGAGAGGAGAGGATGTGGGGTTTAGATTAGAGCGAGGCGAAGATGAAGACAGGCTTTTATAACCAGTCTGGATGTGAGCCGGGGCCAGAGCTCCTGAAGTAAGCTGTTAAAGAAGCCTTTTAAAAACACAGGGCTTTGATGCTGGGAGAGGCTAATCGTTTTGGTTGGCTATGTATCGCTTTAGCAGAACTCTAACCAAGTCCCAGACAGACTGCCCAAGAAAAAGACCCTCAGATCTGGCATGGCTCAGAGTGCCTACTGCATTGGACAGAGAGAGACACCTCGACCTAGTCAGTCACCAATCAGTCATATGGCATAGTGGTATGTCAATGTGCATCACTAGGAGCTTGCTTTCATTATTTCTGTACTAAACAATACAAAAAGACAGATTGGAACACTGTTTTGGTAGAATATAATCTACTCTATACCTGTATGGTTTGTAGATCTTGGTTGACTAGAATCTACTCTATACCTGTATGGTTTGTAGATCTTGGTTGACTAGAATCTACTCTATACCTGTATGGTTTGTAGATCTTGGTAGACTAGAATCTACTCTATGCCTGCATGGCTTGTAGATCTTGGTAGACTAGAATCTACTCTAAACCTGTATGGTTTGTAGATCTTGGTAGAATAGAATATACTCTATACCTGCATGGTTTGTAGATCTTGGTAGACTAGAATCTACTCTATACCTGCATGGTTTGTAGATCTTGGTAGACTAGAATCTACTCTATACCTGTATGGTTTGTAGATCTTGGTTGACTAGAATCTACTCTATACCTGTATGGTTTGTAAATCATGGTAGGCTAGAATCTACTCTTTTCCTGTATAGTTTGTAGATCTTGGTAAACTAGAATCTACTCTATGCCTGTATGGTTTGTAGATCTTGGTAAACTAGAATCTACTCTATACCTGTATGGTTTGTAGATCTTGGTAGAATAGAATCTACTCTATACCTGCATGGTTTGTAGATCTTGGTAGACTAGAATCTACTCTATACCTGTATGGTTTGTAGATCTTGGTAGAATAGACTCTACCATATCTGCATGGTTTGTAGGTCTTGGTAGAATAGACTTTACCATATCTGTGTAGAGCAGTAGGAAGATGTCTAGTCTCTATCGACAGCCTGTGGTTATAATGGCTCACTGGGATCTCAGACAGCTCTACCATACATCAACACCTTATTGGCCACCGAACCCCAACAAACCTTTAGCATGTTTTCACAGCTTGGAAGCCAGAGGTGAGGGGAGGTCTGGGAAGAGCTGGGATCCCCACGGTATGCTTTCCCCCTTTTACTTTGGAGCACACACTCACGCACCCACATGCACACTCACGCACGCACACACACTTGTGGAATTCACACAAACACACACATATGCACACATACATCCACATGCACATTTTTGGAATTCACTCTCACACACACAAATTATTCATACAATTATTTTATAAAGCCTTTTTTTTTACATCAGCAGATGTCACAAAGTTCTATACAGAAACTCAGCCTTAAACCCCAAACAGCAATGCAGATGTTGAAGCACATGCATGTACACACACTTTGCATGGATGAATGCACGCACACACATACATTTTGAATTTCACACACGCACACACACGCACGCACACGCACGCACACGCGCACATGCGCACACGCGCGCACACGCGCACACACGCACACACGCACACACACACACACACACACACACACACACACAGTGAAAGCCTTTCCCCTAGGGGTGTTTGAAGCTGCCTCTCCAACCCATGTTTATTATTCCTGAGTGATTCTCTCCACAGAGACAATAGATTTGAAGGGGCACATGGCTCTCTTCCTCGAAATCTTTGTTTATATGTTTTCCCCAACCAAGTAAACATGCCTTGTGAAAACAAGACAGATCGGGTTAGGGCAACACGTTACATCATGGACACACAGCGAGGCAGTATAGTCACTATTTGTGCCTTCTGACAATTGTGAGAAGTTAACAATGAACCATTATTGCACCTGCTCTAAACTTGTTTGGTAACATTGGAAACATTCATATTTTCAACCATAGCATGTGATGAATGGGAATGTGAATGTGGTGAGTTTCCAACATGATACACCAGGGGTATGTACGTCTCAAATGGCACCCTATTCCCTTTATAGTGCATTACTCTGATCAAAAGTAGTGCACTACATAGGGAATAGAGTGCCATTTGGGAAACAGTCTAAGAGAACAAGGGCCTCGCAACCACTGAACCACCCTGCTCAGCCTTCTGCTACCCATAAAACACTCTGCCTGCCACCAGGCAGATCCCACACATCTTGCCATCCTCTGGCTCCTGCAGGAGGCCAACGCACTGACCCACGGAGGGAAACAGCCTCACTACAGATAACTATTTTAGACCACAACAGGAGCTACTGTCGTTTTACTGTGCGATGACTGAAAACGTTATTTGAGTGAAGTAGCTAGATGTTTCTGTAGCAGTCACCTCAGGACAGGAAATCTAAATCATTACATCAATATTGGTTATGATGTCATGTAATAGCAGGCTGTAGCCATAGCAACATAACCTATAACTACCGTACCATGAAGCCTTACATTTAAGAACTACATATTTAATTTGTTGTCTAGTACTGCGAGGTGAGGACTCATAGTCTCTTAATGCGAGCTCTGTGAGAGGAGAGGAGGTCACACAGAGTGTCTGCAGCTGCAGTCCAGGATGAATGGGGGGCAGGGGGATAAAGATGGGGGATGCATGGGGGGGTAGGGGGATAAAGATGGGGGATGCATGGGGAGGGGCCGGGGGATAAAGATGGGGGATGCATGGGGGGGGGGGGCAGGGGGATAAAGATGGGGGATGCATGGGGGAGGGGGATAAAGATGGGGGGGCAGGGGGATAAAGATGGGGGATGCATGGGGGAGGGGGATAAAGATGGGGGATGCATGGGGGGAGGGGGATAAAGATGGGGGATGCATGGGGGGGTAAAGATGGGGGATGCATGGGGGGGCAGGGGGATAAAGATGGGGGGGAAGGGGGATAAAGATGGGGGATGCATGGGGGGGGACAGGGGGATAAAGATGGGTAGGGGGATGCATGGGGGGGCAGGGGGATAAACATGGGTAGGGGGGTGCATGGGGGGGCAGGGGGATACAGATGGGTAGGGGGATGCATGGAGGGGCAGGGGGATAAAGATGGGGGATGCATGGGGGGGGGCAGGGGGATACAAATGGGTAGGGGGGTGCATGGGGGGCAGGGGGATAAAGATGGGTAGGGGGTGCATGGGGGGGGGGGCGGGGGATACAGATGGATAGGGGGATGCATGGAGGGGCAGGGGGATAAAGATGGGTAGGGGGATAAAGATGGGTAGGGGGATGCATGGGTGGTCAGAAGGATTAAAAAGATGGGTAGGGGGATGCAGGGGGAAAAAGATGGGTAGGGGGATGCAGGGGGAAAAAGATGGGTAGGGGGATGCAGGGGGATAAAGATGGGTAGGGGGATGCAGGGGGATAAAGATGGGTAGGGGGATGCAGGGGGATAAAGATGGGTAGGGGGATGCAGGGGGATAAAGATGGGTAGGGGGATGCAGGGGGATAAAGATGGGTAGGGGATGCAGGGGGATAAAGATGGGTAGGGGGATGCAGGGGGATTAAGATGGGTAGGGGGATAAAGATGGGGGATGCATGGGGGGGGCAGGGGGTGCTCTTGGCCAAGAACAAGAGAGGGACCGAGGCTGACCCACCACTCAGAGAGACAGAGACATTATGGTGTCCCACCTAACCTGTGGTTCTGCTCCTACAAGAAGAGAGAAACAGACAGACACACTGATAGACACAGACAGACAGACAAACATGGACAGACAGACAGAAACAGACACAGACAGACACACTGACAGACACAGACAGACAGACAGAAACAGACACAGACAGACACAGACAGACAGACAAACATGGACAGACAGACAGAAACAGACACAGACAGACACACTGACAGACACAGACAGACAGACAAACATGGACAGACAGACAGAAACAGACACAGACAGACACACTGACAGACACAGACAGACACACTGACAGACACAGAATGACACACTGACAGACACAGACAGACACACTGACAGACACAGACAGACACACTGACAGACAGACAGACACAGACAGACACACTGACAGACACACTGACAGACAAACATGGACAGACAGACAGAAACAGACACAGACAGACACACTGACAGACACAGACAGACAGACAAACATGGACAGACAGACAGAAACAGACACAGACAGACACTGACAGACACAGACAGACACACTGACTGACACAGTCAGACACAGACAGACACACTGACAGACACAGACAGACACACTGACAGACACAGACAGACACACTGACAGACACAGACAGACACACTGACAGACTCAGACAGACACACTGACAGACACAGACAGACAGACAAACATGGACAGACAGACAGAAACAGACACAGACAGACACACTGACAGACACACTGACAGACACACTGACAGACACTGACAGACACAGACAGACACAGACAGACACACTGACAGACACAGACAGACACAGACAGACACAGACAGACACAGACAGACACACTGACAGACACAGACAGACACACTGACAGACAAACATGGACAGACAGAAACAGACACAGACAGACACACTGACAGACACAGACAGACAGAGACAGACTATTTGCACACAGTGAACTATTTGGACATAATGACATTTGAAATGTCTATGTATTTTTACTTCTGTGAGTGTAATGTTTAATGTTCATTTCTATTGGTTATTTCACTTTTGTTATCTACTTCACTTGCTTTGGCAATGTTAACATATGTTTCCCATGCCAATAAAGCCCTTAAATTGAATTGACAGACAGACAGCAGACACGCTCACAAAGAGGGAGAGAATTCCTCACTGGTTTCTCAGGTCAACATGATAAGTATTGTGAATTATGTGGTTAAGTGAGAAACATCATCCTCCTGTACATCTGATGAGGGTGAGGTGGCTCTCGGCCCAACAACTATAAACACCATGAGAAACATAACCATTTACACCATGAGAAATAGAACCTTTTAAACCATGAGAAATATAACCATTTACACCATGAGAAAAATAACCATTTACACCATGAGAAATAGAACCTTTTAAACCATGAGAAATATAACCATTTACACCATGAGAAATATAACAATTTACACCATGAGAAATATAACCATTTAAACCATGAGAAATATAACCATTTACACCATGAGAAATATAACCATTTACACCATGAGAAATATAACCATTTACACCATGAGAAATATAACCATTTACACCATGAGAAATATAACCATTTACACCATGAGAAATATAACAATTTACACCATGAGAAATAGAACCATTTACACCATGAGAAATAGAACCATTTACACCATGAGAAATAGAACCATTTACAACATGAGAAATATAACCATTTACACCATGAGAAATAGAACCATTTACACCATGAGAAATAGAACCATTTACACCATGAGAAATAGAACCATTTACACCATGAGAAATATCAAAGAGATCCCAAAAATGTATCCTAGCGGTCCATCTTAATTATGTGAGACGGTGACACCCCCACTTCTCCCCTGAACTGCAGCTGTGAGCTTCACGCTGTGCCACAAATGGCAGCCTATTCCCTACATAGTGCCCTATTCCCTACATATTCCCTATCCCCTACATAGTGCTCTATTCCCTATCCCTTACACAGTGCACTAATAGTAGTAAATAGGATGCCATTTGGTATGCAGACTAAGTTTCCGTCTCCAACTAAAATCCAGTTCCCCTCCCCTCTCATCTCCTCTCGGCTCTTCCAAGCTTGTCAGAGAGATGACCTCCTCCTCCCCAAGTTAGACCAATCTGTCATGACACAATGGGCTTCCTCTCCTCTCGTCTCCCATCGTGTTGTTTTTGGAACGCAGACCCCCTCATCCTGTTGAGGGCGTCCCAAATGGAGCTTTATTCCAGGAATAGGGTGTCATTTGGGAGGCCCGCTTACCTTATTCTCCCTCTGTTGACTGACAGACGTTAGTGGCCGGCGAGGAGTCGAGGGACGGCGCTATGTGTGATTTATCTCCACTCTCCTCAATTCACACTCATGAAGTCCATTTCACAATGTGTTTCTAAGGAGCTGTTGATTGGAACACATTAATGTGGTGACCGTGGAGTCGCGGTCCAGTGGTCCAGTGATCCTGCCTGACCACCCAGCTTAGACAGCTTCTCTCTCTATGGTGTGTCATACAGGATGCACCCTATTCCCTATTTAGTGCACAAGACCAGGGCCATTGTCCAAAGTAATGAACTACATTGGGAATAGGGTGCATTTGTGGACAAGGACACAGTCAGCTAACATGTAGACTGTTTCACATTGACAGTATGAATAGAGGAATCACATTGATTCTGTACCTGTACACATCATTTTACATGCTCCTCAAGCCATGGCCACTCAAGAAGCAACAACTCTGACCATTAGGTTTTAATAACAACACATGGGTTTTATATGCTGCTTTTCATGGACTCTTAGATGCTCCTTCAAACCAACAAAGTGCATCACCAGCTATGTACTATGTCCTTACGCCTATTATCATCAAACAGTAGTGGAGGTCTGTGTCTGGTGAACACAGAGAGCAGTGTGAAGGTCTGTGTCTGGTGAACACAGAGCTGTGTGAAGGTCTGTGTCTGGTGAAAACAGAGAGCAGTGTGAAGGTCTGGGTCTGGTGAACACAGAGAGCAGTGTGAAGGTCTGGGTCTGGTGAACACAGAGAGCAGTGTGAAGGTCTGGGTCTGGTGAACACAGAGAGCAGTGTGAAGGTCTGTGTCTGGTGAAAACAGAGAGCAGTGTGAAGGTCTGGGTCTGGTGAACACAGAGAGCAGTGTGAAGGTCTGTGTCTGGTGAACACAGAGCTGTGTGAAGGTCTGTGTCTGTTGAACACAGAGAGCAGTGTGAAGGTCTGGGTCTGGTGAACACAGAGAGCAGTGTGAAGGTCTGTGTCTAGTGAACACAGAGCAGTGTGAAGGTCTGTGTCTGGTGAAAACAGAGAGCAGTGTGAAGGTCTGGGTCTGGTGAACACAGAGCTGTGGGAAGGTCTGTGTCTGGTGAAAACAGAGAGCAGTGTGAAGGTCTGGGTCTGGTGAACACAGAGCTGTGGGAAGGTCTGTGTCTGTTGAACACAGAGAGCAGTGTGAAGGTCTGGGTCTGGTGAACACAGAGAGCAGTGTGAAGGTTGTGTCTGGTGAAAACATTAGACCGGTGTGAAGGTCTGGGTCTTGTGAGCACAGAACAGTGTGAAGGTCTGGTGAACACAGAGAGCAGTGTGAAGGTCTGTGTCTGGTGAACACAGAGCAGTGTGAAGGTCTGGTGAACACAGAGAGCAGTGTGAAGGTCTGGGTCTGGTGAACACAGAGAGCAGTGTGAAGGTCTGTGTCTGGTGAAAACATTAAACCGGTGTGAAGGTCTGGGTCCTGTGAACACAGAACAGTTTGAAGGTCTAATGAACACAGAGCAGTGTGAAGGTCTGTGTCTGGTGAACACAGGGCAGTGTGAAGGTCTGGGTCTGGTGAACACAGAGCAGTGTGAAGGTCTGTGTCTGGTGAACACAGAGCAGTATGAAGGTCTGTGTCTGGTGAACACAGAGCAGTGAGGGGGTCTGGTGAACACAGGGAAGTGTGAAGGTCTGGTGAACACAGAGCAGTGTGAAGGTCTGTGTCTGGTGAACACAGAGCAGTGTGGGGGTCTGGTGAACACAGATCAGTGTAAAGGTCTGGTGAACACAGAGCAGTGTGAAGGTCTGGTGAACACAGAGCTGTGTGAAGGTCTGTGTCTGGTGAACACAGAGCAGTGTGAAGGTCTGTGTCTGGTGAACACAGGGCAGTGTGAAGGTCTGGTGAACACAGGGCAGTGTGAAGGTCTGGGTCTGGTGAACACAGAGCAGTGTGAAGGTCTGTGTCTGGTGAACACAGAGCAGTGTGAAGGTCTGTGTCTGGTGAACACATTAGAGCAGTGTTCTAGTGTAACATGGAGCCCCTGGCTCTGCAGACCATCTGGTCCTGTACGGCCACTCTGGAGGTCAGGGAAGGTAAAGAGGAATGTGTGGCTCCACACTGCAGTAGTAGAGGAGCAGATTCTAGTCCCATTCCCTATATCGTGCACATTAAAGGGAATAGGGTGCCATTTGGGGCAGGGACTATGAAAACTCTGCCTTTCTGTGGGTTCCAGTTCCACTATGTATATACACTGCACTGGTGAAAGACATAATCGACTCTTTCCACTCCAAAGCATTAATATGACTAACAAAACATACATAATCTACTGTCCTCATCATTATGACCTAATAAAACATACATAATCTACTGTCCTCATCATTATGACCTAACCAAGCATACATAATCTACTGTCCTCATCATTATGACCTAACAAAACATACATAATCTACTGTCCTGATCATTATGACCTAACAAAACGTACATAATCTACTGTCCTCATCATTATGACCTAACAAAACATACATTAGTCTACTGTCCTCATCATTATGACCTAACAAAACATACATTAGTCTACTGTCCTCATCATTATGACCTAATAAAACATACATTAGTCTACTGTCCTCATCATTATGACCAAACAAAACATACATTATCTACTGTCCTCATCATTATGACCTAACAAAACATACATAATCTACTGTCCTCATCATTATGACCTAATAAAACATACATAATCTACTGTCCTCATCATTATGACCTAACCAAGCATACATAATCTACTGTCCTCATCATTATGACCTAACAAAACATACATTAGTCTACTGTCCTCATCATTATGACCTAACAAAACATACATTAGTCTACTGTCCTCATCATTATGACCTAATAAAACATACATTAGTCTACTGTCCTCATCATTATGACCTAACAAAACATACATTATCTACTGTCCTCATCATTATGACCTAACAAAACATACATAATCTACTGTCCTCATCATTATGACCTAATAAAACATACATAATCTACTGTCCTCATCATTATGACCTAACAAAACATACATAATCTACTGTCCTCATCATTATGACCTAATAAAACATACATAATCTACTGTCCTCATCATTATGACCTAACCAAGCATACATAATCTACTGTCCTCATCATTATGACCTAACAAAACATACATAATCTACTGTCCTGATCATTATGACCTAACAAAACGTACATAATCTACTGTCCTCATCATTATGACCTAACAAAACATACATAATCTACTGTCCTCATCATTATGACCTAACAAAACATACATAATCTACTGTCCTCATCATTATGACCTAACAAAACATACATAATCTACTGTCCTCATCATTATGATCTAATAAAACATACATAATCTACTGTCCTCATCATTATGACCTAATAAAACATACATAATCTACTGTCCTCATCATTATGACCTAACAAAGCATACATAATCTACTGTCCTCATCATTATGACCTAACAAAGCATACATAATCTACTGTCCTCATCATTATGACCTAACAAAACATACATAATCTACTGTCCTCATCATTATGACCTAACAAAACATACATAATCTACTGTCCTCATCATTATGACCTAACAAAACATACATCATCTACTGTCCTCATCATTATGATCTAATAAAACATAAATAATCTACTGTCCTCATCATTATGACCTAACAAAACATACATAATCTACTGTCCTCATCATTATGACCTAACAAAACATACATAATCTACTGTCCTCATCATTATGACCTAACAAAACATACATAATCTACTGTCCTCATCATTATGACCTAACAAAACATACATCATCTACTGTCCTCATCATTATGACCTAACAAAACATACATAATCTACTGTCCTCATCATTATGACCTAACAAAACATACATCATCTACTGTCCTCATCATTATGACCTAACAAAACATACATAATCTACTGTCCTCATCATTATGACCTAACAAAACATACATCATCTACTGTCCTCATCATTATGACCTAACAAAACATACATAATCTACTGTCCTCATCATTATGACCTAACAAAACATACATAATCTACTGTCCTCATCATTATGACCTAACAAAACATACATCATCTACTGTCCTCATCATTATGACCTAACAAAACATACATAATCTACTGTCCTCATCATTATGACCTAACAAAACATACATTAGTCTACTGTTCTCATCATTACGACCTAAATCATCAGTGTCCATATATCCATGCTGTGTCAGTAGTATTGAACCGTTGCCCTCCTCCTCCTCCTCCTCCTCCTCCTCCAGCTAACCATCCCTCTGGTTCTAACGTTAACAGGGGAACTGAGAGAGTCGATGTTGATACCTCAGCAAAACCTGGCCCACAAGTTTTTGACAAACAAACGATTTTGACAAACAAATCTGTGAAGGAAAAAATCTGTGCGGCCTTCCATTGAATTTCAAAATCCAGAGGCTGCTGTTAGACTCTCCTCCAACTTATCAAAGGGCTATGCTGTGAGGATATCTCTTTAAGTGGTGTGTAGGTGGCTGGCTGGTGGAAAAAGTGAGAGTGAGAGAAGCACAGTGAAGTGTCCAAGGATGTGGATATGACCCAGCAAACCACAACGATTACTCACAAACAGACTTCCAAACACTTCACATTTCCTCTCCCTGCAGTGAGTCACAGGGCTGGAGCGGCAGAGCCCTCCATTCCCAGCGGTGGTCCCGGGGGACACTGCTCCCTTCCCAATATTGTTTAGTCAGATCAGGGGGAGAATCTACAGTACCTCTAGTCAGATCAAGGGGAGGATCTACAGTACCTCTAGTCAGATCAGGGGGAGGATCTACAGTACCTCTAACTTGTCAAAAGTACGACCACCTCTTATACTACTGTATGTTCTAACTCTTGTACATAGTTATGTAGTAATACTCATTATTAGTAATACTCATTATTAGTAATACTCATTATTAGTACTACTCATTATAATACTACTCATTTTAATAATGCTCATTATAATAATACTCAATATTAGAAATACTCAATATTAGAAATACTGGGAAATGGCTGACAACACAGCTCTTAGCTCCCTCAGTAGATGCCTACTGGAGAACTTATTTGTATTGCTTTTAATCTTTTTAATGAATTTATCTTATTAACACTTTGTTCTAGATAGCTATTTGTGTAGGTAGCTATTAAGGAAACGCAATGAAAAACTCATATGTATTAATAGTCATAATTAGAAAAACTCATTTTTAGAAATACTCATTATTAGTAATACTCATTATTAGTAATACTCATTGTTAGACATACTCATCCATCATTAGTAATATTCATTATTTGAAATACTCATTGTTAGAAATAATAATTATTGGTAATACTCATTATTATTAAAACGCATAATTAATACTTATTATTAGTAATGCTTGTTAGTAATACCCATTATTGAAATACAAATAATTATTAATACACATTTTTTTTTTACCTTTATTTAACTAGGCAAGTCAGTTAAGAACAAATTCTTATATACAATGACGGCCTAGGAACTGTGGGTTAACTGCCTGTTCAGGGGGAGAACGACAGATTTGTACCTTGTCAGCTAGGGGATTTGAACTTGCAACCTTGCAACCGATTACTAGTCCAACGCTCTAATCACTAGGCTACCCTGCCACCCCATAATTAATACTCATTATTAGTAATACTCATTATTAGAAATACTCATTATTAGTAATACTAATATACATAATTAGTAGTCGTAATATTATAAGTGGTAAATCTTTTTTTGTAATTTTATGGCATTGTAGGAATGGTCATTTACTTACGTGTAACACTAAGGGAATTGAAATGTTCTCTTAATTGTTCCTGGTCTGTCTTTGGTGTATAACAGCTGACTGATTAATGAGGAGTTGATGAGAGGCTGGTTTCAGGACAGATCAACAAGTGACTCAACACCATCTACAGGCTGCATTCCAAATGGCTCTATATCCTCTATAAAGTGCACTTCAGATCCCTATAGGCTCTGGTCAAAAGTAGTGCCCTAAATAAGGAATAGGGTGCCATTTCAGAGACACATAATGCACAGTACATGTGTTATACTCTGCTCTGTCAGAGGTCTGCTTCCATGCACTGGTCTCAACATTCATCCATTACCTTCCACAGTACTCAACTACCAGAGTGATACATTAACTGTTTTCATTTGGTCTAACTGTCGAACTTTCTCTACCTTCACATCATCTGTCACAACATGATTAGAGTACTCCGAGGAGTGGGAAGGAATAGAGAGATTGAGGGATGGAGGGATAGAGGGATGGCGGGATGGGGTAGACACTACTGGTGCTTTTATAATGTACACAGAGGAGGAGTGGGGAGAGATGGAGGGATGGGGGTGGAGGGATGGAGGGATAGAGGGATGGAGGGATGGGGCAGACACTACCAGTGTTTTTATAGTGTACATAAATCAAGGGGCTAATAAATTAATAGCTACATGACTTCTTGGCCTCAGCATATATCACAGAGGGGAACCAGACGAAGCCCCGTATACCCCAGAGGACAGAAGAATGCTTCTGTTCAGAACTGTGATTTGTGGATGTCTCTTAGACACGTCAGCCTCTGAAACTCAAGCTCAAAGACGGTAATCAGGCTTCGAGAGGCCAAGGACTCTGGTTACACATACTAACAAGCAGAACCCCTCTGTATACAACAGGTCTGTGTCCCAAATGGCACCCTATTCCCTATATAATGCACTACTTTTGTCCGGGACCCATAGAACCCTATTCCCTATATAGTGCACTACTTTTGACTAGGGCCCATAGAACCATATTCCCTATATAGTGCACTACTTTTGACTAGGGCTCATAAGGCTCTTGTCAAAAGTAGGACACTATATTGGGAATAGGGTGCCACACCTCAGAATCCTGTCTTCCTGCAATGTTATGGGTGTGTTATTGGATAGATAGCGGTTTTGGAGGTACATTTTTTTGTTAGTTAATAAATGGATTTGGTACATTTTTGAGGTGTTAGTGACAGGCTGTTAATGGACTCATAAAAGAGGCCCCAGGAACATCTCAGATTCAAATAAAAGCAAAGACTATACATCATTAATGTAAAAGTTAAAATACGGATGTACCAATCCCAGATTGCCCCTTTAAACCAGAACTACACCCTCTGGCAACGTTCTTCTTCCCAGGTTGGCTGAAATGAACTGTAGTGAAAATGTAGTTTTGTCTAGACTCTAGTAAACCCACAAATTCCAAAAGATTATGAAGAACCATTAATCTCTATGAGTTTGCAGATTAAAACGTTTTACAGCGAGCAAATGGAGAGGCAGTGGATTACTAGGAGAGAAAGGAAAACAGAGGAAATAATAGCAAAGGACAATCCAAAATAACATGGTATTAGACACGGGATACTGTTCTCATGCCTTTGACCTCTTTTTATCAACACAGACATAAAGAGCTCATTCAGACTGAATAGACAGGGACACAAAGTGCATGTTCCAATCAGTTCCTCGTCTTTTGATACCACAACATACAGCACCAGTCACCTAGTCATTCAAGGGTTTTTCATTATTTTGACTATTTTCTACATTGTAGAATAATAGTGAAGACATCAAAATTCTAAAAAAACAAATATGGAATCGTGTAGTAACCAAAAAAGTGTTAAACAAATCAAAACATATTTTGCATTTTAGATTCTTCAAAGTAGCCACCCTTTGCCTTGATGACAGCTTTACACAGTCTTGGCATTCTCTCAACCAGCTTCACCTAGAATCCCTTTCCAACGGTCTTGAAGGAGTTCCCACATATGCTGAGCACTTATTGGCTGCTTTTCCTTCACTCTGCGGTCCAACTCATCTCAAACCATGTCAAATGGGTTGAGGTCGTGTGATTGTGGAGGCCAGGTCATCTGATGCAGCACTCCATCACTCTCCTTCTTGGTCAAATAGCCCTTACACAGCCTGGAGGTGTGTTGGGTCATTGGCCTGTTGAAAAACTAATGATAGTCGCACCAAGCGCAAACCAGATGGGATGGCATATCACTGCATAATTATGGGGTAGCCATGCTGTTTAATTGTGCCATTAAAAGCACCCCCACACCATCACACCTCCTCCTCCATGCTTGACGTGGGAACCACATATGCAGAGATAATCCGTTCACCTATTCTGCGTCTCACAAAGAAATGGAGATTGGAACCAAAAATCGAAAATGTGGATTTATCAGACCAAAGGACAGATTTCCACCGGTCTAATGTCCATTGCTTGTGTTTCTTGGCCCAACCAAGTATCTTCTTCTTATTGGTGTCCTTTAGTAGTGGTTTCTTTGCAGCAATTCGACCATGAAGGCCTGATTCACGCAGTCTCCTCTGAACAGTTGTTAAGATGTGTCTGTTACTTGAACTCTGTGAAGCATTTATTTGGCTGAAATTTCTGAAGTGCAGTTAACTCTATCCTCTGCTACAGAGGTAACTCTGGGTCTTCCTTTCCTGTGGCAGTCCTCATGAGAGCCAGTTTCATCATTGTGCTTGATGGTTTTTGTGACTGCACTTGAGGAAACTTTCAAAGTTCTTTACACTTTCCTGATTGACTGACCTAATTAATTTGTAACTTATTTTGTACATAATGTTTCTGCAACCGTATCTTATGGAAAAAAAGAGCCTCTGGATATCAGGACAGCGATCACTCACCTCGGATTAGACAAAGATTTTTCTTCAACAAGCAAGATGCACAGGACATTCTTCAAACACCCGACAGGGCCAACATCCCCGTTATTTGCAAGAGGAAGCGACAAAGGTACAGAGGTCAAAGTTCCGGATGCCTGGTCAGGACCTGGAGAAGGCGACTGGGAAAGCTGCCGTTACCGGCAATACTACTCACCAATGTGCAATCATTGGACAATAAACTAGAAGAGGTACAATCACGAATATCCTACCAACGGGACATCAAAAACTGTAATATCCTATGTTTCAGCTATACTTTTCGTGGCTGTTTATTTACCACCATAGACAGATGCTGGCACGAAGACAGCAGTCAGTCAGCTTATAAGGAAATAATCAAACAGAAAACCACTCACTCAGAGGCGGCGCGCCTAGTGGCTGAGACTTTAATGCAGGGAAACATATCAGTTCTACCAAATTTCCATCAACATGTTAAATGTGCAACCAGAGGGAAAAAAAATTCTAGATCACCTGTACTCCACACACAGAGACACGTACAAAGCTCTCCCTCGCCCTCAATTTGGTAAATCCGACCACAACTCTATGATTCCTGCTTCCAAGTTAAAATTAAAGCAGGAAGCATCAGTTACTCGGTCTATAAAAAACTTGTCAGATGAAGCAGGTACTAAACTACAGGACTGTTTTGCTAGCACAGACTGGAACATGTTCCGGGATTCTTCCGATGACATTGAGGAATACACCACATCAGTCACGGCTTTATCAATAAGTGCATTGAGGACGTCGTCCCCACAGTCACTGTACGTACATACCCCAACCAGAAGCCATGGATTACAGGCAACATTCTCACTGATCTAAAGGGTAAAGCTGCCGCTTTCAAGGTGCGGGACTCTAACCCGGAAGCTTACAAGAAGTCCTGCTATGCCGTCAACCATCAAACAGGCAAAGCGTCAATACAGGGCTAAGATTGAATCATACTACACTGGCTCCGACTCGAATCGTCGGATGTGGCAGGGCTTGCAAACTATTACAAACTACAAAGGGAAGCACAGCCACGAGCTGCCCAGTGACACAAGCCTGCCAGACGAGCTAAATCACTTCTATGCTTGCTTCGAGGCAAGCAACACTGAGGCATGCATGAGAGCATCAGCTGTTCCGGGCGACTGTGTGATCACGCTCTCCATAGCCGACGTGAGTAAGACCTTTAAACAGGTCAACATACACAAGGCTGCGGGGCCAGACGGATTTCCATGACGTGTGCTCCAGGCATGTGCTGACCAACTGGCAGGTGTCTTCACTGACATTTTCAACATGTCCGTGATTGAGTCTGTAACACCAACATGTTTCAAGCAGACCACCATAGTCCCTGTGCCGAAGTACACAAAGGCAACCTGCCCAAATGACTACAGACCTGTAGCACTCACGTCCGTAGCCATGAATTGCTTTGAAAGGTTGGTAATGGCCCACATCAACACCATTATCCCAGAAACCCTAGACCTACTCCAATTTGCATACCGCCCAAACAGATCCATAGATGATGCAATCTCTATTGCACTCCACACAGCCCTTTCCCACCTGGACAAAAGGAACACTTATGTGAGAATTCTATTCATTGACTACAGTTCAACACCATAGTACCCTCAAAGCTCATCACTAAGCTAAGGACCCTTGGACTAAACACCTACCTCTGCAACTGGATCCTGGACTTCCTGACGGGCCACACCCAGGTGGTGAGGGTAGGTAGCAACACATCTTCCACGTTGATCCTCAACACTGGAGCTCCCCAGCAGTGCATACTCAGTCCCCTCCTGTACTCCCTGTTCACCCATGACTGCATGGCCAGGCACGACTCCAACACCATCATTAAGTTTGCAGACGACACAACAGTGCCTGATCACCGACAACTACGAGACAGCCTATAGGGAGGAGGTCAGAGACCTGGCCGGGTGGTGCCAGTATAACAACCTATCCCTCAACGTAACCAAGACTAAGGAGATGATTGTGGACTACAGGAATAGGAGGACCGAGTAAGCCCCCATTCTCATTGACGGGCTGTAGTGGAGCAGGTTGAGAGCTTCAAGTTCCTTGGCGTCCACATCAACAACAAACTAGAATGGTCCAAACACACCAAGGCAGTCGTGAAAAGGGCACGACAAAGCTATTCCCCCTCAGGAAACTAAAAAGATTTGGCATGGGTCCTGAGATCCTCAAAAGGTTCTACAGCTGCAATACTGAGAGCATGGTTGCATCACTGCCTGGTACGGCAATTGCTCGGCCTCTGACCGCAAGGCACTACGAGGGTAGTGCGTATGGCCCAGTACATCACTGGGGCTAAGCTGCTTGACATCCAGGACCTCTACACCAGGCGGTGTCAGAGGAAGGCCCTAAAAATGTTCAAAGACCCCAGCCACCCCAGTCATAGAATGTTCTCTCTACTACCGCATGGCAAGAGGTACCGGAGTGCCAAGTTTAGGACAAAATAACTTCTCAACAGTTTTTACCCCCAAGCCATAAGACTCCTGAACAGGTAATCAAATGGCTACCCGGACTATTTGCATTGTGTGCCCCCCCCAACCCCTCTTTTTATGCTGCTGCTACTCTCTGTTTATCATATATGCATAATCACTTTAACTATACATTCATGTACATACTACCTCAATTGGGCCGACCAACCAGTACATTGGCAAACCGGGCTATCTGCATTGTGTCCCACCCACCAACCCCTCTTTTACGCTACTGCTATTCTCTGTTCGTCATATATGCATAGTCACTTTAACCACATCTATATGTACATACTACCTCAATCAGCCTGACTAACCGGTGTCTGTATGTAGCCTCGATACTTTTATAGCCTCGCTACTGTATATAGCCTGTTTTTTACTGTTGTTTTATTTCTTTACCTACCGATTGTTCATCAAATACCTCTTTTGCACTATTGGTTAGAGCCTGTAAGTAAGCATTTCACTGTAAGGTTGTATTCGGCACATGTGACAAATAACCTTTGATTTGATTTAATGATGGACTGTCATTTCTCTTTGCTAATTTGAGCTGTGCTTGCCATAATATGAACTTGGTCTTTTACCAAATTAGTGCTATCTTCTGTTTACCACCCATACCTTGTCACAACAAAACTGATTGGCTCAAACACATTAAGAAGGAAAGAAATTCCACAAATTAACTTTTAACATCACACCTGTTAAATGAAATGAATTCCATGAAGCTGGTTGAGAGAATGCCAAGAGTGTGTGCAAAGCTCTCATTAAGACAAAGGGTGAAGAATCTCAAATCTAAAATATATTTTGATTTGTTTAACACTTTTTTGGTTAATACACGATTCCGTAACAATAAATAAAAGACACTGGATTGAGTAGGTGTGTCCAAACGTTTTACTGGTTCTGGTCGTGGTCTTTAATTTATGAATAATCCCTGCCCTTTTCTTGGACTACAAGTCATGATGGGATAGACTGTTTCTCAATCAAACCCCATCAATCCCTGTGGTATACAATGGAAACAGCACATGTCAGCTGTGTATATTAAGGGCAGCTTGTGATGTATGGGGATGTTGGATATAAATAGTTTTAATCCCAATAGGATAGTGCCACCCCTTGGATTGACAGTGTACTGCAGTTTAATTCCCAGTCCAAAATCTTCTGTTCGCTCTCACACAACTGAAAGAATAATATAGTCGATAGTACAATATTAACCAAAGGACAAAAAAACACGAGTTATGTAATCAACATGATACCACATATATGTCCAGTACAGTATATAAGTAATGATAGAAGTAAATATCAGGTGTAAACAGTACTTGATAATGGCAGGAACTCACTGGAACTAAGTACAGGCACCTCTAATGTTATTCTGCTTGTGTTCCTCTTCCTCCTGTTGAATATTACCTCAGAAGTATTGCACCTACATATAAACGCTACCAGAACCCAAAATGAGTAGCGGCCCGTATTTCAGTCCAAGTCAAGCACGGAGTGTAAAATGAGACCTGTTTGATCACAGAACACTTGTGGCTGAACCTGTGGGATGTCTGTTGTTCACCTAAAAAAAATCTACATTGACATTCAGTGCAGAAAGAACAACACTCACACAAACACACTCAGGATGCATCCCAAATGACACCCTATTCCCTTTTTAGTGCACTACTTTTGACCAGGGCCCATTGGGCACCATGCACTATGTAGGGAATAGGGTGCCATTTGGGACTCTTACCCAGTCTGCTCAGTGTACAAATCACCTCCCAAATATTGTGGGGGCTGGCTCTTTCTGTGGCTCCAGGATTAACCTTCAGTCATATATCATCAGACACTCCCTTCTGAGACAGGCAGGCAGGCAGGCAGGCAGGCAGGCAGGCAGGCAGGCAGGCAGGCAGACAGACAGACAGATAGCCAGACAGACAGAAACATAGTCAGACAGATAGACAGAGTCAGACAGACACAGGCAGACAAACAGAAACAGGCAGACAGACAGACAGACACACAGGCAGAAAGACAGATAGACACATAGGCAGACAGACTTATAGACAGTCAGACAGACAGACACACACACACAGACAGACACAGTGGCAGACAGACAGATAAACACATAGGCAGACAGACAGTCATACAGTACAGTATGGACCTCACCACCGGGGCAACATCGTGTAGATCTCAAATGGCTCCCTGCATATGCCGTATGGGTCCTGTGAGCCCTATGGGCCCTGGTCAAAAGTAGAGCACTACAAAGGGAACAGGGTGTCATTTGAACACATCCACTGATCCATCACTGTAGTACTCACTCAACATTCCCTGAAAACATCAAAGATGGCATATGTCTGTCTGAGCTCTTCCCCTGAAGTCTCTCATGAAGGAAAAACAAATACCAATGAATAATAAAATAAGTTGTTATTGGCAGTCAGCCAGTCAGTTTGTCAGTTAGTCAGCCAGTCAGTTTGTCAGTTAGTCAGCCAGTCAGTTAGTCAGTCAGCCAGTTAGTGAGGCAGCCAGTCAGCCAGTCTGTCAGCCAGTCACTCAGCCAGTGAGGCAGCGGGTCAGTTAGTCAGTCAGTCAGTCAGTTAGCTTGCCAGGAGTAGAGCCAGGTGATACAGTCAGCCAGCCAGTCAGTTAGTCAGCCAGTCAGTTATTCAGTCAGTCAGCCAGTCAGTCAGATAGTGAGCCAGTCAGCCAGTCGGTCAGTCAGCCAGCCAGTCAACCAATCAGCCAGTCAGTCAGTCAGTTAACTGGTCAGGACTAGAGCCAGGTGAAACAGTCAGCCAGTCAGGACTAGAGCAAGGTGAAACAGTCAGACAGTCAGTTATCTGGCTGGAACTAGAGCCAGGTGAAACAGTCAGTCAGTCAGTTAGCTGGCTAGAATTAGAGCCAGGTGAAACAGTCAGTCAGTCAGGACTAGAGCCAGATGAAACAGCCAGTCAGTTGGTCAGTCAGTTAGGGTTAGAGCCAGGTGAAACAGTCAGTCAGTTGGTCAGTCAGTCAGTTAGGACTAGAGCCAGGTGAAACAGTCAGTCAGTTGGTCAGTCAGCCAGTTAGGACTAGAGCCAGGTGAAACAGTCAGTCAGTCAGTCAGTCAGTCAGGACTAGAGCCAGGTGAAACAGTCAGTCAGTTGGTCAGTCAGCCAGTTAGGACTAGAGCCAGGTGAAACAGTCAGTCAGTCAGGACTAGAGCCAGGTGAAACAGTCAGTCAGTTGGTCAGTCAGCCAGTTAGGACTAGAGCCAGGTGAAACAGTCAGTCAGTCAGTCAGGACTAGAGCCAGGTGACAGTCAGTCAGTTGGTCAGACTAGAGCAAGGTGAAACAGTCAGTTAGTCAGGACTAGAGCCAGGTGAAATAGCCAGTCAGTTGGTCAGTCAGTCAGTCAGGACTAGAGCCAGGTGAAACAGCCAGTCAGGTGGTCAGTCAGTCAGTTAGGATTAGAGCCAGGTGAAACAGCCAGTCAGTTGGTCAGTCAGTTAGTTAGGACTAGAGCCAGGTGAAATAGTCAGTCAGTTGGTCAGTCAGTCAGTTAGGATTAGAGCCAGGTGAAACAGTCAGTCAGTTGGTCAGTCAGTCAGTTAGGACTAGAGCCAGGTGAAACAGCCAGTCAGTTGGTCAGTCAGTCAGTTAGGACTAGAGCCAGGTGAAACAGCCAGTCAGTTGGTCAGTCAGTCAGTTAGGATTAGAGCCAGGTGAAACAGTCAGTCAGTTGGTCAGTCAGTCAGTTAGGACTAGAGCCAGGTGAAACAGTCAGTCAGTTGGTCAGTTAGGACTAGAGCCAGGTGAAACAGCCAGTCAGTTGGTCAGTCAGTCAGTTAGTTAGGACTAGAGCCAGGTGAAACAGCCAGTCAGCTGGTCAGTCAGTCAGTTAGGACTAGAGCCAGGTGAAACAGCCAGTCAGTTGGTCAGTCAGTCAGTTAGGACTAGAGCCAGGTGAAACAGCCAGTCAGTTGGTCAGTCAGTCAGTTAGGATTAGAGCCAGGTGAAACAGTCAGTCAGTTGGTCAGTCAGTCAGTTAGGACTAGAGCCAGGTGAAACAGTCAGTCAGTTGGTCAGTTAGGACTAGAGCCAGGTGAAACAGCCAGTCAGTTGGTCAGTCAGTCAGTTAGGACTAGAGCCAGGTGAAACAGCCAGTCAGTTGGTCAGTCAGTCAGTCAGGACTAGAGCCAGGTGAAACAGCCAGTCAGTTGGTCAGTCAGTCAGTTAGGACTAGAGCCAGGTGAAACAGCATTTTGAAGTTTTTCACCAAAAAGGGGAAAGAGTAAAAACCTAGAAGTCAGTCTGGGACAGAGAACTGGGTGAGGACCTTGAAGGGAGCTTTGTTTGGGAGGTCTTACCCTGTCCAATGTCCCCATGAGAGGAGGGGTGGCCATGGAAGGACCAGGTTTCACTTTACAGGAAGTTCTGGTGGTTCTCACAGCTTCCTGGGATACAGTCTCTCCGTGTCCCAAATGGCACCCTCCCTATGGGCCCTGGTCAAAAGTAGTGCACTGTGTAGGGAATAGGGTGCCATTTGGGACGTAACCCATAATCTGTATTCTAATTTTGCAAGGGATGAGGGAGTCGGTAAGAGAATACATGAATGTAAATTCATGGAATGTTTTTCCTTGTCCTTCCATACTCTGCTTATCTTCTCTGGACAGCATTCCCATAAATAGGACTGGATATTTTAAGGTTAAGGGTTTTGCTCAGGGATACACAGGAAGTAGGACTACAATTTCAATCTGTCAGCAACACTCTGCTCATGTATCCATAACTTTCCATATTTATTATTCTGTTCAAACGTTCGACTAAAAGATTCAACCCTGAGTCCCAATTCATTATATAGTGCACCACTATTGACCATAGGGCTCTGGTCAAAAGTAGTGCACTATATAGGGAATAAGGTGCCGTTTGGTACAGAGAATTAGTTAAAAGGAGATGGAGTGCTCCCTCTAGTGGGGGAATATAACTATCACTACTACCTCCTACTGGTTGTGGTCTGGTGCAAAATATACTAATGCATATAGAATTAATTTCCTAATGGATACAATAAAGTCATCAACATCAACATCATCCACCATAGTCATCATCGTCATCATTCAACATCATCCACCATAGTCATCATTCAACATCATCCACCATAGTCATCATCCAACATCATCCACCATAGTCATCATCGTCATCATTCAACATCATCCACCATAGTCATCATTCAACATCATCCACCATAGTCATCATCGTCATCATCCACCATAGTCATCATCGTCATCATTCAACATCATCCACCATAGTCATCATTCAACATCATCCACCATAGTCATCATCGTCATCATCATCCACCATAGTCATCATCGTCATCATTCAACATCATCCACCATAGTCATCATTCAACATCATCCACCATAGTCATCATCGTCATCATTCATCATCATCCACCATAGTCATCATTCAACATCATCCACCATAGTCATCATTCAACATCATCCACCATAGTCATCATTCAACATCATCCACCATAGTCATCATTCAACATCATCCACCATAGTCATCATTCAACATCATCCACCATAGTCATCATTCATCATCATCCACCATAGTCATCATCGTCATCATTCAACATCATCCACCATAGTCATCATCGTCATCATTCAACATCATCCACCATAGTCATCATTCAACATCATCCACCATAGTCATCATTCAACATCATCCACCATAGTCATCATCGTCATCATTCATCATCATCCACCATAGTCATCATTCAACATCATCCACCATAGTCATCATCGTCATCATTCAACATCATCCATCGTAGTCGTCATCACCATCATCATCCATCGTAGTCGTCATCGTCATCATTCATCATCATCCATCGTAGTCGTCATCACCATCATCATCCATCGTAGTCGTCATCACCATCATCATCCATTGTAGTCGTCATCACCATCATCATCCATTGTAGTCGTCATCATTCATTGTAGTCATCATCATTCATCATCATCCGTCGTACTCGTCATCCAACACCATCATTAAACCTTTAATTCATTATAATGCTCTAAATTGTAAAAACCTATCACAGATGGGATGGTTTTATATTTTCATGCTTATGAATAAACAAACATATATTTAAATAATAAATACATAAATAATCATTCAAATAAATAATAGTACTGGAAGCAACTTCCACTGTATGACATGATCTCTATGACCAGTCAAACCCTGAAGCAGTTATGTCTTTCACCATCTCAACACTGACAATCTCAAGTGGTTTAGTTGTTCTTTTTGAGCCTTTGGATGTGCCATAGCTTTGTCCCCTCTACCTGCTGTTTCCATGTCCCCCAAATCCATGTCTGGGGACTATCCAGGTGCATCATTCAGCCTACATCGTCACTAGTAAGCCGATTGTCAAATCTCACAGCGCCTTCTCATAGTGTTGCCGTATGTTGATTCCTTTGTGTATTAGTTCATTGTAAGAGATCACGTCCCCTGTAATCGTTGGTGTTGAATGGAACCAACATTGTCTCCATGATGCTTTGAATACAGTAACACAGCTGGGCTTCAGCCTAATGACAATGGAGGTGAGGACTTTCCATTGAAGGAGATCTGGGGAATGCTGGCTGCTCTCTCAGATCTCTCAGCCAACTCCTGGAATAAACAGTAGTACAGCAGGGTTATACGAGCTTCTCAATTAGGACTTTTTATCATTTTAGTTAGCAGACAGTCTTATGCAGAGCGACTAAAGATAGGTTCGCTCCAGTGGAGGCTGCCGAGGGGAGGACGGCTCATAATAATGTCTGGAACGGAGCAGATGCAATGGCATCAAACACATGGAAAACACGAGTTTGATGCATTTGATAACATTCCACTCATTCTGCTCCAGTCATTACCATGAGCCCATCCTCCCCAAGTAAGGTTCCACCAACCTCCTGTGGTGCATTCATATCCCTCTTCAGAACAGTGGTTCCCAACTCCAGTCCTCCAGTACCCCCGTCAGGACACATGTTTATTGTAGCCCCGGACAAACATGCCCGATTCAACTCATTGAGGGCCTGATGATTAGTTGACAAGTTGAATCAGGTGTTCTTGTCTGGGCTACAATAATAATGTGTAGCGTTGAGGGTACTGGAGGACCGGAGTTGAGGGTACTGGAGGACCGGAGTTGAGGGTACTGGAGGACCGGAGTTGGCAACCACTGCTTTAGAAATACACAGTGACAGAAATGACAGGCCATTCACTCTGTCCAATTCTATATTATTATTGAGTTTTCCGTTCATGTTTTATCTGAGCTCACCTTTTCACTCATCTCATGGGAATGGTGCAGGGACAGCTCTCTCTCCAGGTACATCCTCTGCTGTTCACTGCTGGCCAGACGACAGGTGAGCCAGGTAAACAGGATGGACACTCCGATGCCCAGGCAGGCCAGCACCATGATGGCCAGGTAGAGGGACGGCAGGGCATCAGGACGCTTTGCCACCACACGCACAAACTGGAAGTTTAGGATCCCACTGATCAACCCACAGATACAGCAGGCTGAAAATAGGATCATCTGAAGAGAGATTTAAAGCACATTTTTTGCAATTCTACACATTTTGCCATGGGGTGGAGAGACAGTTTTGCAGTTTAAAAGTTAATTTCATACAGTTCTACACATTTTGCCATGACTTGTGCCATGTTAATGATATCTGAGTGAGAGTGACTAACAAAGCAATTGGGGGCCCCCTGCAGGTCAGGGCCACTGAGCACGTGCCCTGCATGCCTGGTTGGTATTCAGGCATTATTACTATATGTTTAGATGGCTGGCTAGACTAATTTACCAATCTAAAAATGTTTCGCTGACACGGCTAATTGAGTGACTGTCAGTGACTGACAAAACAAGAGAGAAACTGCTGATGCACAACCACATGTTGAACTGCACCTTGTGTATTCTACTACTGTAAAGTTAACTGTCAACAGTAAGTTGAGATCCTGACTGAGCTCTCTAGCGGCCTGGGGTCCCAAGTGACCGCTTATGTTCCTTATGCAGCTGGCCCTAGGCAGTGGTGGAAAAAGTACCCAATTGTCATACTTGAGTAAAAGTAAAGATACCTTATTAGAAAATGACTCAAGTAAAAGTGCGTCACCCAGTAAAATACTACTTGAGTAAAAGTCTAAAAGTATTTGGTTTTAAATATACTTAAGTATCAACAGTAAATGCAGCAAGTGTGTTTAGTGAGTCTGCCAGATCAGAGGCAGTAGGGATGACCAGGGATGTTCTCTGTTTAGTGAGTCCCCCAGATCAGAGGCAGTAGGGATGACCAGGGATGTTCTATGTTTAGTGAGTCCCCCAGATCAGAGGCAGTAGGGGTGACCAGGGATGTTCTCTTGATAAGTGCATGCATTTGAAAATGTTTCTATCCTGCTAAGCATTCAAAATGTAAAAACTACTTTTGGGTGTCAGGTAAAATGTATAGAAGTAAACATGACATGGTTTTATTTAGGAGTGTAGTGAAATAACTGTAGGTACAAATATAAATAGTAAAGTATACAGATACCCCCAAAAACGACTTTAGTAGTACTTTAAAGTATTTTAACTTAAGTATTTTACACCACTGGCCCTAGGTGTGTTTCAAGCAGAAGTACAGTGAAATGCCTTTCTTGCCAGCTCTAGCCCCAACAATGCACTGCATGCACTGTACACTCTTAGAAAAAAAGCTCTCAGAAAAAAAGTTTGGCTTTGGCTGTCCTCATAGGAGAAACATTTTGGGTTCCAGGTAGAACTCTCAGTGGAAAAGGGTTATACCTGGAACCAAAGAACCCTTTTAGGTTCTAGATAGCACTTGTTTTTCTAAGAGTGTACCCACGTTAAATACGTCGTATTAAAATCAACTTACAATCAATCCTGACCTCTTCTTTGCACACACCATCCCACATAGTCCACATATGAGAAACTGGGGGGAAATAAGAAGTTATACCCTCCCTCCTATTAACAATAGAGGTAATAATATTGCAAATTTGAATTATTTGACTTACACAAATTCCGCTCCATATAGGAGAGGCATCCCCCAGCTGCAGCTTGTGAACCGACCGGACTCGGATGATGCCGAACACCCCGAGGGCGATGCTGGACGCACCGAGCCCCATCTCCAACACCGACAGTACCACCAGACTCCAGATGTTACATCTGTCCGGCATCACTCATTCCTTCACAGCGGGTCATTCAAGAGGTGGTGGTGGTCACCCCCTCGAACCACCCAAAAAGCAGCGAGTATTGACTTTTGCGCTAAAAGCATTAATCCATTAATCAAAATTACGCAGGTGGACTTTTGCGCGAGGGAACGTTTTCTATCCAGTAACCACCAAGTGATCCACCATGTAAGGGCTACTTACACGTTCCCTCTGAAAAATACTCCACTGTTAGACTTTATAAGGTATTCTAAATCATATCTTGTCATAGACTACATGGATTTATCAGGATTTGCTCTGGACAGCTCTGTGGACTTCTAGTATGCGTGTTTGATCTACTGTAAGACAGACACGCGTCATTCTCGCCAGTTGCCACCTTCTCAAAACTTTTCTTGCCCACAGCTGCAGTGCTCGCGACTCACGTGACTTCCTTGACGTCTTATAGCGCTCATGTGTGCAGTTTATATACATGAGGGTGATTTAAGGTAACTAGCTAGTAAGATTATATAACTAACGAATCCCATGAATTACCCCTAAGGAGATAAAAATAGTCATCTTAAATTAAACACCCATCAATGCATAATGCATAGGCTAATGCACAATGCATAATACTTGATATGTTTGATAATTGCATTTAGAAAATTAGTGTAATTTGTTTTAAGAGGAAAGTTATTGTCAATTGCATAGCTTGTATGGTCCAATGTTACAGTATATAGTTGAATGAATCCATTTTTGAATTTATTTTGTGCACATTATTACATATTATAAACTGGGTGGTTCAAGACCCTGGATGCTGATTGGCTGAAAGCCGTGGTAAATCAGACCATATACCATGGGTATCTCAAACATGTATTTTTACTGTTCTAATTACGTTGGTAGCAATAGCATTAAGGCACCTTGGGGGTTTGTGGTATATTGCCAATATACCACAGCTAAGGGCTGTATCCAGGCCCTCCGCGTTGCGTCATGTTTAAGAACAGCCCTTAGATGTGTTATATTGGCCATATACCACACCCCCTCGGGCCTTATTGCTTAATTATATTTAAACTGTAGTGTTAAAAAAAATATATGGCATTATGAAATATATGTAGTAGAATTACTTCCTGTGTAGTATAAGACCCAGTAACATGTTGTAGGGCTGGTTTCCCAGACACGGATTAAGCATGGACCTGGACTAAAATATTTGAATCCAAGAATAAGCATAATCTGTGTCCAGGAAACCAATCCTTAAATGTTGCATAATAATTGACAAACCCTTCCAACCTGATCCTTTACTCCAAGCCCTGGAGAACAACTCAGTCTGACATAGTAAGAGGCTTGCTATTTTTAGCACCTGCCACGATATAACATGAACACTTCCCTCTACAGAGGCAGACATTGATGTTCACACTGCTAAACCCTACACACCTACTCTCTGAATGAGATAACACTCCATGATCAGTGTGTGCATTTAACACTACTCTCTGAATGGGATAACACTACTCTCTGAAAGAGATAACACTACTCTCTGAATGAGATAACACTACTCTCTGAATGAGATAACACTACTCTCTGAATGAGATAACACTACTCTCTGAATGAGATAACACTACTCTCTGAATGAGATAACACTCCATGATCAGTGTGTGCATTTAACACTACTCTCTGAACGAGATAACACTACTCTCTGAATGAGATAACACTACTCTCTGAATGAGATAACACTACTCTCTGAATGAGATAACACTCCATGATCAGTGTGTGCATTTAACACTACTCTCTGAACGAGATAACACTACTCTCTGAATGGGATAACACTACTCTCTGAATGAGATAACACTACTCTCTGAATGAGATAACACTCCATGATCAGTGTGTGCATTTAACACTACTCTCTGAATGAGATAACACTACTCTCTGAATGGGATAACACTACTCTCTGAATGGGATAACACTACTCTCTGAATGAGATAACACTACTCTCTGAATGGGATAACACTACTCTCTGAATGGGATAACACTACTCTCTGAGTGAGATAACACTACTCTCTGAATGACATAACACTACTCTCTGAATGAGATAACACTACTCTCTGAGTGAGATAACACTACTCTCTGAATGAGATAACACTACTCTCTGAGTGAGATAACACTACTCTCTGAATGACATAACACTACTCTCTGAATGAGATAACACTCACATGTTCAGTGTGTGCATTCCAAATTGAACACTTCTTTTGACCATGACCCATAGGGCACTATAGATGGAAAAGGGTGCCATTTGGGACAGAGTGTGACAGTGAATGGGAAGGCTACAGTATAAAAGGCTCCCTCAACAAAAGTACTCATATCTCATTAATCTCAAAATGCGCTGCCTCACTAAATCTGAAAAGGCAGAGTGCATTCTTTCTGCAGGTTGGTTTTGCCTGGGGGCATTTTGGGGTTTTGCTCCTCTGGTTTCGCTGCTATGGGTGAAGTCTCTCGGGTGAATCCTCCCTTGGCTTGTTAACAATAAGTAGGCAGGCAACAGATACATTCCAGACAGTGTTCGTGTTCAGTTCACACAGACAGTCCATGTTTTTGGTGCTGACAGTCTCAGACAACCTGTTTTGTGTGTTTCTGTGTGTGTTGTTCTGTTCTTGCTCTACTGTCGGTGCAAGGAAGACACCAGGAGAAAGAACTTGTCAAGCAGCATTACTTTTTACACTTGACAAGATACAGTTTATGTTAACGCTGTTGATGTTAGTGTTGTATGAGTGTTGTATGTTGTATGTTATTGTATGATGTATAAGTGTTGTATGTTATTGTATGATGTATAAGTGTTGTATGTTGTTGTATGAGTGTTGTATGAGTGTTGTATGAGTGTTGTATGTTGTATGTTATTGTATGACGTATAAGTGTTGTATGTTGTTGTATGAGTGTTGTATGTTATTGTATGATGTATAAGTGTTGTATGTTATTGTATGATGTATAAGTGTTGTATGTTGTTGTATGAGTGTTGTATTATGTATGTATGAGTGTTGTATGTGGAAGAGGCTGCATCCTTTAGTCATGTTATCTTGTTCCTGAAAAAGAAACAGTATTCAAAAATACAAGCTACAGTTGTACTATTTAAAAAAATGGTTTTATTTATCCGTTATTTATTTATCTGTACTATTAATACAGTGGGTCCCTCCTAAATGGCACCCTATTCAATAGATAGTGCCCTACTATGGGCCCTGGTCAGAAGTAGTGCACTATATAGGGAATAGGGTGCCATTTGGGACACATACTGTGTGTTTGGAAATGGCCGTCATCTTTAACTGGCCGAGCAGAGGAGACACTGTCTGATGTGGTTGATCATGTGACGTCAATGAGTAGAATGACGGTGATTTACAGTAATGCCAACATCAAAACAGGGTCATGGGGATTAGCTGTGTGTCTTATTCAACGGGCGCCGACGATCTGTCACAGATTTAGGGGTCGACTCGGTACATTACAATATTTTAATTAACTCTGTAATCGACTATTAACTCTAACCTACTCTCAACATGTGCAGGAAGTTGCGTTACAGATGAGCACGGTTAAAAAACAGAACGCGACAGACATGTTTCACACATTTCTTGAGCTTGAGACATAACATCATTTAAATGTAGAACAGGTTCACACACTGTAACCTGACACCTCGGATTATGAAACATGTCAGGTGCGTCGTTTCATCTTCACAAAGGGAAGCTGCGTACCTCCGTCAGGACCTTCTCTTCCTTCCTGTTTACTTTAACTGAAGAAAACCCTGCCACTGAAACTATATTTAATCATGTAAGCTCAGACCTAAATAAATAGACAATATATCACTGTCTCTTCCTATATGATACTAAGAGAGTGATAGCCAGGCATGTTGACATCTCACACGTGACGATCTGTGCCGTCCCAGAGAGGAGGTGAGTGCATGTTACAGCCATTACCTCCATCATCACACTGCTCCCAGTAATGTGGAGTGTCAGAGCCAGCGCCATCTTAGAGAACAGCTCACCAGGTACAGGCAACACTACCTTCCTGGCTTCAACATGTCTAGTGAAGGGAAACCACAAAGTAACTATTACTGTACAACAATAACCTACATGGTGTTATTCTAAAGGCCCAGACCGTTAGATGCAGGGTTGAGTCAATCAATTCTGTTTGAACTTCCTGAATGACAGAAGATTACGGTGTAAACGTGGCTTTCATTTGTACACGTTCAAATGAGACATGGTGAAAGTGTTTCCTATGAAGCAGATCTCCCTGTCTATGGTGGTGACTGGTGATTGAAGGAAACTGATTGAAAAGGAAACTGATTATTTAAACAGATGAATCTGTTTGTTTTTTAAATAAATTGAGCAACCTGTTTCTTTATTGAAACAAGGAAGTGAATCAGAGGAATTGTCCCAGGAAGTGTAGACATGTCAATGACTAAATAGGCAGACATCCTGGCCTGTGGTGGAAATCCAGACTGACAGTAGTCTCTCTAGCCTGTCACATCAGAGAACTGTCATGACTTTGGAAGCTCAGGACGGTAGATTATGTTCAACCACACACTGTGGTTCTAGCTCTGCCTATGATGAAAATGTTTTAATGTTAATAGTGAGGAATAAATACTAAATGTCTCCTCTATGTTCCTCCTCTCTTCTCCTAGGAAACAGTCGGACACGAGCCAGATAACTGGACTGGATTTGGTGTCCTCCTTGTGTTACTGCCTGCTCACCCGGGCTTTAACCTCGCCCGGAAAACAGGACCTCTTTGTCTTGGGTTACGTCACATTGAATGGCCACCTAATTGATCTGAACGCTGGGATTCTTTTAAAAAATGTTTTATGAACTTTTATTTAAAACAAGGCAAGTCTGTTAAGAACAAATTCTGATTTATAATGCCGGCCTACCAAGAGACAAAAGGCTTTCTACTGGGACTGGCGCTGGAATAAAAAATAAAACTGTAGTACAAAACACACATCACAACAAGAGACACCACAACACGTCATAAAGAGAGACCTAAGACACCAAAACATTTCATAAAGAGAGACCTAAGACACCACAACACTTCATAAAGAGAGACCTAAGAGACCACAACACTTCATAAAGAGAGACCTAAGACACCACAACACTTCATAAAGAGAGACCTAAGACACCACAACACTTCATAAAGAGAGACCTAAGACACCACAACACTACATAAAGAGAGACCTAAGAAACCACAACACTACATAAAGAGAGACCTAAGACACCACAACACTTCATAAAGAGAGACCTAAGACACCACAACACTACATAAAGAGAGACCTAAGACACCACAACACTTCATAAAGAGAGACCTAAGAAACCACAACACTACATAAAGAGAGACCTAAGACACCACAACACTACATAAAGAGAGACCTAAGACACCACAACACTTCATAAAGAGAGACCTAAGAGACCACAACACTTCATAAAGAGAGACCTAAGACACCACAACACTTCATAAAGAGAGACCTAAGACACCACAACACTTCATAAAGAGAGACCTAAGACACCACAACACCACATAAAGAGAGACCTAAGACACCACAACACTTCATAAAGAGAGACCTAAGACACCACAACACTACATAAAGAGAGACCTAAGACACCACAACACTACATAAAGATAGACCTAAGACACCACAACACTACATAAAGAGAGACCTAAGACACCACAACACCACATACAGAGAGACCTAAGACACCACAACACTTCATAAAGAGAGACCTAAGACACCACAACACTTCATAAAGAGAGACCTAAGACACCACAACACTTCATAAAGAGAGACCTAAGACACCACAACACTTCATAAAGAGAGACCTAAGACACCACAACACTACATAAAGAGAGACCTAAGACACCACAACACTTCATAAAGAGAGACCTAAGACACCACAACACTTCATAAAGAGAGACCTAAGACACCACAACACTACATAAAGAGAGACCTAAGAAACCACAACACTACATAAAGAGAGACCTAAGACACCACAACACTTCATAAAGAGAGACCTAAGACACCACAACACTACATAAAGAGAGACCTAAGACACCACAACACTTCATAAAGAGAGACCTAAGAAACCACAACACTACATAAAGAGAGACCTAAGACACCACAACACTACATAAAGAGAGACCTAAGACACCACAACACTTCATAAAGAGAGACCTAAGAGACCACAACACTTCATAAAGAGAGACCTAAGACACCACAACACTTCATAAAGAGAGACCTAAGACACCACAACACTTCATAAAGAGAGACCTAAGACACCACAACACCACATAAAGAGAGACCTAAGACACCACAACACTTCATAAAGAGAGACCTAAGACACCACAACACTACATAAAGAGAGACCTAAGACACCACAACACTACATAAAGATAGACCTAAGACACCACAACACTACATAAAGAGAGACCTAAGACACCACAACACCACATACAGAGAGACCTAAGACACCACAACACTTCATAAAGAGAGACCTAAGACACCACAACACTTCATAAAGAGAGACCTAAGACACCACAACACTTCATAAAGAGAGACCTAAGACACCACAACACTTCATAAAGAGAGACCTAAGACACCACAACACTACATAAAGAGAGACCTAAGACACCACAACACTACATAAAGAGAGACCTAAGACACCACAACACTACATAAAGAGAGACCTAAGACACCACAACACTTCATAAAGAGAGACCTAAGACACCACAACACTACATAAAGAGAGACCTAAGACACCACAACATTACATAAAGAGAGACCTAAGACACCACAACACTACATAAAGAGAGAGCTAAGACACCACAACACCACATAAAGAGAGAGCTAAGACACCACAACACTTGATAAAGAGAGAGCTAAGACACCACAACACCACATAAAGAGACCTAAGACACCACAACATTACATAAAGAGAGACCTACGACACCACAACACTACATAAAGATAGACCTAAGACACCACAACACTACATAAATAGAGAGCTAAGACACCACAACACCACATAAAGAGAGACCTAAGACACCAAAACACTACATAAATAGAGACCTAAGACAACAACACAGCATGGCAGCAACACATGACACATGAACTCTGTCTCTCATGCTGCTGACCAGTCTGACAGAGAAGGAAAGAATACTGCCCCTGCAAGCTGGAGGAGTGATATCCATCCCTCTTTTTACGTGTATATGAAAATACATAGTAACAATTTCTTGTTTCCTCAGTGCAGAATGAGGAGTTGGTGTTGACTGTTACTGTACATTTACCACCATGTAGGGCCTTTTTCCCAGACAGCGATTAAGCCTATATAGTCCTGGACAAAAAAAGACTTTCAATGTAGATTCTCTGTTGAGATGTATTGTTAGTCCATTACTGGACCTAAACTGTGTCTGGGAAACCGTCCCATAGTGCTTAAAATGTAATATAGGATCTCAGCTATTGCCCCTTTTAAAGTGCACATTCAAGCGTTGGTCAGAGTCACAGAATCCCTTTTATAAATCAATCTAAAGTTTCAGTCAGTGCGGGCAATTGACTTCAGTGTATTCTCCACTCTGGTGTTTTACAGCACTCTTTGTGCCTCCGCCCTCGCATGGCAAAGTTTTGACTTGGTCAGCCTAATCTGGGATCGGCCCGGACTTCCATTTCAGTGCGGGAGAAATTAGATCGGCCAATTAATCCCAGAGTTTTATCCATCAATCACTTGATGTTTTGCCCAGTGAGATGTCGTCTTCCCATGTATAAATGAAGTGTCACAGCTCCATAATTAATCTACACTTGATGCTGGTCCAGTAACATGTCACTGGTCCACTATCTGGATGGAATATTACCAGGATATTGAATAAGACTGTTGTCTCTCTGGTGTCAACAACAGATGAACTAGAAATCACTTCAATGACAAGATATTTCACTAGTTATAATGTAACAGCCATTGTTTAAAACTATACAGAACATCTTCTTGCTTTAGGACTGTAAATGTATTAGGAAGGAGGTACATACAGTATATTATACAGTATATCACAAAAGTGAGTACACCCCTCACATTTTTGTAAATATTTGAGTATATCTTTTCATGTGACAACACTGAAGAAATGACACTTTGCAACAATGTAAAGTAGTGAGTGTACAGCTTGTATAACAGTGTAAATTTGCTGTCCCCTCAAAATAACTCAACACACAGCCATTAATGTCTAAACCACTGGCAACAAAAGGGAGTACACCCCTAAGTGAAAATGTCCAAATTGGGCCCAATTAGCCATTTTCCCTCCCCGGTGTCATGTGACTCATTAGTGTTACAAGGTTTCAGGTGTGAATGGGGAGCAGGTGTGTTAAATTTGGTGTCATCGCTCTCACACTCCCTCATACTGACTGGTCACTGGAAGCTCAACATGGCACCTCATGGCAAAGAACTCTCTGAGGATCGGAAAAAAAGAATTGTTGCTCTATATAAAGATGGCCTGGGCTATAAGACGATTGCCAAGACCCTGAAACTGAGCTGCAGCACGGTGGCCAAGACCATACAGCGGTTTAACTGGACAGGTTCCACTCAGAACAGGCCTCACCATGGTCGACCAAAGAAGCTGAGTGCACGTGCTCAGCGTCATATCCAGTGGTTGTCTTTGGGAAATAGACGTATGAGTGCTGCCAGCATTGCTGCAGAGGTTGAAGGGGTGGGGGGTCAGCCTGTCAGTGCTCAGACCATACGCCGTACACTGCATCAAATTGGTCTGCATGGCTGTCGTCCCAGAAGGAAGCCTATTCTAAAGATGATGCACAAGAAAGCCCGCAAACAGTTTGCTGAAGACAAGCAGACTAAGGACATTGATTACTGGAACCATGTCCTGTGGTCTGATGAGACCAAGATAAACTTATTTGGTTCAGATGGTGTCAAGCGTGTGTGGCGGCAACCAGGTGAGGAGTACAAAGACAAGTGTGTCTTGCCTACAGTCAAGCATGGTGGTGGGAGTGTCATGGTCTGGGACTACAGTTCATTGAGGGAACCATGAATGCCAACATGTACTGTGACATACTGAAGCAGAGCATGATCCCCTCCCTTCGGAGACTGGGCCGCAGGGCAGTATTTCAACATGATAACGACCCCAAACACACCTCCAAGACGACCACTGCCTTGCTAAAGAAGCTGAGGGTAAAGGTGATGGACTGGCCAAGCATGTCTCCAGACCTAAACCCTATTGAGCATCTGCGGGACATCCTCAAACGGAAGTTGGAGTGCATGGTCTCTAACATCGACCAGCTCCGTGATGTCGTCGTGGAGGAGTGGAAGAGGACTCCAGTGGCAATCTGTGAAGCTCTGGTGAACTCCATGCCCAAGAGGGTTAAGAGTGCTGGAAAATGATGGTGGCCACACAAAATTTTCACTTAAGGGTGTACTCCCTTTTGTTGCCAGCGGTTTAGACATTAATGGCTGTGTGTTGAGTTATTTTGAGAGGACAGCAAATTTACACGGTTATACAAGCTGTACACTCACTACTTTACATTGTAGCAAAGTGTCAATTCTTCAGTGTTGTCACATGAAAAGATATCCTCATATTTACAAAAATGTGAGGGGTGTACTCACTTTTATGACATACTGTATATTTATTTGTTCTTCTATTTTAAGCCAGAATGTATGCAGTCATAACATTCACCTGTAATACAGAACAGAAACAGGATAGACATCCTGAGCTTCCCCGTTGCCAACGCCAACAGATAAAGACTAAAGACCATACAATGCAACTCCCAGTTGAAACCAGCTTAAATAAACAGAGGAGAGAAAGTCAAACTAAAAATGTCAACAAGAGTAAGTCAACAGAAAACACACAGCCAGGAAATTATAGGACAAGATTCAATCATATATAAGGTTCAAGGACAGGATTCAATCATATTTAGGGTTCAAGGACAGGATTCAATCATATATAGGGTTCAAGGACAGGATTCAATCATATATAGGGTTCAAGGGCAGGATTCAATCATATATAGGGTTCAAGGACAGGATTCATTGCTTATAAATTGGGGAGTTAGGATTGGGAGTTTCAGATGAATTTCAGCTTCAGGTCTTTTAACTGAAGGGTTTCCTCTGTGGATACAATCTGTCTGTACAGAGAATGTGATCTAGGCCTATGTAATTAAAGTGTTATTGCCATGGTAAATCAAGTCGTTTCAATCATGAACAGACTTTTGTATTAGGGTCAATGGTCGTCCCTAACGGAACCCAAATATTCTCATTTATCTTTAACTGAACGGATGTGACATGTTAGAGACCAAAGTGAACCGCATGACACTACTCGTAGTATCTTGTCACATTATTACACTACCCACAATGCAAGACACAGACCCTTACTGCTCACTATCCCTGCTACTCTTACAAGACGTGATTCACAACATAAATAATTGATCTTCTTCTCAATTAACTACTTTAGTTGACAAATCATTGAAAATAGTCATATATTACTTATCTGTCAAAATGTAAGTGATATTAATTCATACTTCATACACACCAGGTCACCATTTCAGTTATATATTACTTATCTGTCAAAATGTAAGTGATATTAATTCATACTTCATACACACCAGGTCACCATTTCAGTTATATATTACTTATCTGTCAAAATGTAAGTGATATTACTTCATACACACCAGGTCACCATTTCAGTTATATATTACTTATCTGTCAAAATGTAAGTGATATTAATTCATACACACCAGGTCACCATTTCAGTTATATATTACTTATCTGTCAAAATGTAAGTGATGTTAATTCATACACACCAGGTCACCATTTCAGTTATATATTACTTATCTGTCAAAATGTAAGTGATATTAATTCATACTTCATACACACCAGGTCACCATTTCAGTTATATATTACTTATCTGTCAAAATGTAAGTGATATTAATTCATACACACCAGGTCACCATTTCAGTTATATATTACTTATCTGTCAAAATGTAAGTGATTTTAATTCATACACACCAGGTCACCATTTCAGTTATATATTACTTATCTGTCAAAATGTAAGTGATATTAATTCATACTTCATACACACCAGGTCACCATTTCAGTTATATATTACTTATCTGTCTAAATGTAAGTGATATTAATTCATACACACCAGGTCACCATTTCAGTTATATATTACTTATCTGTCTAAATGTAAGTGATATTAATTCATACACACCAGGTCACCATTTCAGTTATATATTACTTATCTGTCAAAATGTAAGTGATATTAATTCATACACACCAGGTCACCATTTCAGTAATATATTACTTATCTGTCAAAATGTAAGTGATATTAATTCATACTTCATACACACCAGGTCACCATTTCAGTTATATATTACTTATCTGTCAAAATGTAAGTGATATTAATTCATACACACCAAGTCACCATTTCAGTTATATATTACTTATCTGTCAAAATGTAAGTGATATTAATTCATACACACCAGGTCACCATTTCAGTTATATATTACTTATCTGTCAAAATGTAAGTGATATTAATTCATACTTCATACACACCAGGTCACCATTTCAGTTATATATTACTTATCTGTCAAAATGTAAGTGATATTAATTCATACTTCATACACACCAGGTCACCATTTCAGTTATATATTACTTATCTGTCAAAATGTAAGTGATATTAATTCATACACACCAGGTCACCATTTCAGTTATATATTACTTATCTGTCAAAATGTAAGTGATTTTAATTCATACACACCAGGTCACCATTTCAGTTATATATTACTTATCTGTCAAAATGTAAGTGATATTAATTCATACTTCATACACACCAGGTCACCATTTCAGTTATATATTACTTATCTGTCTAAATGTAAGTGATATTAATTCATACACACCAGGTCACCATTTCAGTTATATATTACTTATCTGTCTAAATGTAAGTGATATTAATTCATACACACCAGGTCACCATTTCAGTTATATATTACTTATCTGTCAAAATGTAAGTGATATTAATTCATACACACCAGGTAACCATTTCAGTAATATATTACTTATCTGTCAAAATGTAAGTGATATTAATTCATACTTCATACACACCAGGTCACCATTTCAGTTATATATTACTTATCTGTCAAAATGTAAGTGATATTAATTCATACACACCAAGTCACCATTTCAGTTATATATTACTTATCTGTCTAAATGTAAGTGATATTAATTCATACACACCAGGTCACCATTTCAGTTATATATTACTTATCTGTCAAAATGTAAGTGATATTAATTCATACTTCACACACACCAGGTCACCATTTCAGTTATATATTACTTATCTGTCAAAATGTAAGTGATATTAATTCATACACACCAGGTCACCATTTCAGTTATATATTACTTATCTGTCAAAATGTAAGTGATTTTAATTCATACACACCAGGTCACCATTTCAGTTATATATTACTTATCTGTCAAAATGTAAGTGATATTAATTCATACACACCAGGTCACCATTTCAGTTATATATTACTTATCTGTCAAAATGTAAGTGATATTACTTCATACACACCAGGTCACCATTTCAGTTATATATTACTTATCTGTCAAAATGTAAGTGATATTAATTCATACACACCAGGTCACCATTTCAGTTATATATTACTTATCTGTCTAAATGTAAGTGATATTAATTCATACACACCAGGTCACCATTTCAGTTATATATTACTTATCTGTCAAAATGTAAGTGATATTACTTCATACACACCAGGTCACCATTTCAGTTATATATTACTTATCTGTCTAAATGTAAGTGATATTAATTCATACACACCAGGTCACCATTTCTGTTATAGATTACTTATCTGTCAAAATGTAAGTGATATTAATTCATACACACCAGGTCACCATTTCAGTTATATATTACTTATCTGTCAAAATGTAAGTGATATTAATTCATACACACCAGGTCACCATTTCAGTTATATATTACTTATCTGTCAAAATGTAAGTGATATTAATTCATACACACCAGGTCACCATTTCAGTTATATATTACTTATCTGTCTAAATGTAAGTGATATTACTTCATACACACCAGGTCACCATTTCAGTTATATATTACTTATCTGTCAAAATGTAAGTGATATTAATTCATACACACCAGGTCACCATTTCAGTTATATATTACTTATCTGTCAAAATGTAAGTGATATTAATTCATACACACCAGGTCACCATTTCAGTTATATATTACTTATCTGTCCAAATGTAAGTGATATTAATTCATACACACCAGGTCACCATTTCAGTTATATATTACTTATCTGTCTAAATGTAAGTGATATTAATTCATACACACCAGGTCACCATTTCAGTTATATATTACTTACCTGTCAAAATGTAAGTGATATTAATTCATACACACCAGGTCACCATTTCAGTTATATATTACTTATCTGTCAAAATGTAAGTGATATTAATTCATACACACCAGGTCACCATTTCAGTTATATATTACTTATCTGTCAAAATGTAAGTGATATTAATTCATACACACCAGGTCACCATTTCAGTTATATATTACTTATCTGTCAAAATGTAAGTGATATTACTTCATACACACCAGGTCACCATTTCAGTTATATATTACTTATCTGTCTAAATGTAAGTGATATTAATTCATACACACCAGGTCACCATTTCAGTTATATATTACTTATCTTTCAAAATGTAAGTGATATTACTTCATACACACCAGGTCACCATTTCAGTTATATATTACTTATCTGTCAAAATGTAAGTGATATTAATTCATACTTCATACACACCAGGTCACCATTTCAGTTATATATTACTTATCTGTTAAAATGTAAGTGATATTAATTCATACACACCAGGTCACCATTTCAGTTATATATTACTTATCTGTCAAAATGTAAGTGATATTAATTCATACACACCAGGTCACCATTTCAGTTATATATTACTTATCTGTCTAAATGTAAGTGATATTAATTCATACACACCAGGTCACCATTTCAGTTATATATTACTTATCTGTCTAAATGTAAGTGATATTAATTCATACACACCAGGTCACCATTTCAGTTATATATTACTTATCTGTCAAAATGTAAGTGATATTAATTCATACACACCAGGTCACCATTTCAGTTATATATTACTTATCTGTCAAAATGTAAGTGATATTAATTCATACACACCAGGTCACCATTTCAGTTATATATTACTTATCTGTCTAAATGTAAGTGATATTAATTCATACACACCAGGTCACCATTTCAGTTATATATTACTTATCTGTCTAAATGTAAGTGATATTAATTCATACACACCAGGTCACCATTTCAGTTATATATTACTTATCTGTCTAAATGTAAGTGATATTAATTCATATACACCAGGTCACCATTTCAGTAATAAATCAACATTGTGAAATATTATATTTCAGAAAAATCACAACAAGGTTGTTTTACATTATATTACATATTTAAAATATATTTTAACATAATATGCTATTTTCAAGTAGACAAAACTAAATGCACTGAAAAAGGTTTCAGTGTATGGGCTTAAGACATGGAGTTAAAAAATCGCAATCTGAATACTGAGGATTGGATCTGGCAGATAAAACAAATGTAATCCCTTCCAACCTTAACTAAAATTAGCGTAAATACAGCTAAAATAAACGTAAATAAATGTAAAATGTAATGAAAAACCAGGGGGATTTAATGTAACATTGTAACATAAAATATAAAAGGTATGAAACCGTGTGACAACTGGAACTGGAAGTAACTCTACTGTATGTTGCCTCACTATTAATGTCAAATCAATAACAAGCGCTATCACATAGTGTCTAACAGAAAAACCCAAAGTAACAGACCTCAATATAGTTTCTGCTGTTTGGTCTTAAGAAATGATGTCAAAGGAAGCAGATATCTGTTAGACAAATTATCAAAACGAAACCTTTATAAAAACTCATGTCAAGATACATATGGTTAATATGGCTGAGATATATGTTCGTTTGCATCCTGTGTAACAGAATCTGTCCATACACTGGTTCTGGCTTTGTATGAACAACATCTAGCAATATAGTTTAAGTATCTAGCCCCAATTAATAATTAAATATAGCTATAATTATGTTTACGACATGAAGTGAACTCTAAGAAGAAACTCTGACAAAGTGGGCAAAGACACGACACAATACAAGAACAAGAACAAACAGACTTCATCTTCGCCTCCCCCTCTGCATCGTAACAAGGACCTCCATATTCAAAGACAGCGGGAACTGCAGTAAGCTTGATCAAAGGGCCTCTGTGGCCTCAGTTCTACAGTTGTTACCCATTTGAGCTCTCCAGCGTGCTCATTCTTCTCCTCAGTGGGGTTCTATGGTTCTATGGTTTGGGGAAGGCTGAGACCCTGAGGATCTCCAGACAGTTGACTGCGATTAGCGCCCCGGTCAGCTGCCTCCACTGTCTGGTGATTGGGCTCTTCATCTTGTCTAGGGCCAGGTGGAGGTCCTGGATCATGTCCTGGTAGCCCTCCCCGTACAACTGGCTCCATGAGTACAGGAAGTCATAGGCAGGTTTCCACATAGACTACAATAGAGAGAGGAGGATCCACAAGTTCAGTTGATAGATTCTCGAACTATCAACTAACTATCAAATCAGAGTTTATTCGTCATATGCACAGGATACGCAGGGTGTAAATGGTACAATGAAAGCAGTGGAAATAAATCTACAGCACATCTATAATGGACTATACAAAAAAAGTATTGGTAAAGCCTCCCTAATCGTTGTCTGTTCAATGATCCAATGAGATCATGAAGGGGTGATCTCCTAAGAACAACACATTTTCCTAAATAGAACAAATAAAAGTCAAATGAACTAACCACGGCGCTAACTTCTCCACTCTTCCCCCGGTGTGGTGCCTCGTAAGCAGCGATCTGAGCACTGGAGAGTTTCCCCAGCCTCTCAGCGAGCTCCCTCCACCTGATACCCAGCTCCACCGCTGTGGACAGGATGACCGTGTTCTGGATCAGATGAGCCACTAGAGCCTGAGAGTCCATCTTCAACAGACCCTAGGATGGAAAAAGCAACATACAAAACACTTACTTGAAATGCAACAAATGAAGCGCAATTGGAAAAGAGAAAAAGTCATTCAAAACAAAGGTCAAGCTGGTTTGAAGATTCTTCTCTAAACCGGAATACTATCAAACATGTCCCGTCCTTTCTACACTTACGATCATGAGCTTGTGCTGGAACTTCTTCTTGCTGTTCTCAGTGTGGCAGTCCTCCTTCAGTTTCTCCAGCACGCAGGCCACCTTCTCGGCTTCTGTTTCAGCATGTCTCCGTGTGATTGTGTCCAGCAACAAGCTCGAGTAGCCCAGGGCATCAGCGAAGCCCCTCCAGCTGGGGATGTGTTCAGTCACCAGTGTCTGGATGTCTGAGTAGATGTAGGTGAGCTTCTTGAACGGCAGTGCCATGTTGTCCAAGAGGGTCTCGGTGGTGAAGTCAGTGCCGTTGAAGTCGATCACTTGGTCTCGGGTGATGAGCTTGACGTTCTTGCAATGGACCAGGCCGGTCCTGCCTCGGAGGAAGCCGATGTACCACTCCTTGACTTTGGACTGGCCCACCGACCTCACGGTCTCTCTGGAGAGGAGAGCCACGGTGTCACCCTTGAAGTACTCCAGGAGGTACTCCACTCGCGGTTGACGGAGCACTGACTTCAGTGCCACCCCGTAACACTGCACCTTCACAGGTCTGGTCCAGAATTTGGGGAACTCTGGGACGGATTCCTCCGGTATAGATAGCGATTGACACATTTTGTTTCGCATGGGATCTCGCTTTTCAGAGCGAATAGGTGCCGCTGCAGGGGAGGACACCTGGAACTCTGCTACTGTGACGCTGTTTGAATCCCTCACCTGGAGGCATAGTTTAAAGGAATCCATCTCCCCATTGCCCATCTTGGCCAGCTCAAGAGGCAGGTGAATGACTTTACCCAGTTTGAGTAGCCCTTGTTTCACCTCTTTCCTTTTATCCTGGGCTTTGACTTCGAACTTTGACGCTATGACGGAAGTCGCAATGTGTAGGTCATTCAGTCTCTCTGGGCTAAACTGGTGCTTCTCCCAGAGCTGTAGCACCAGAGGGGGCAAGTTTCTGCTGCCCCTGTGGATATCTGAGAACGGAAGCCTCGGTGGAACGTTATCGTGGCAAGAGACGACCACGACCACTTTGAAAGATGGATGGATATACTTTGGGCCATAAACGGCGACGGTGACTTGACGATCCAGGTAATCCCAAACGGATGTAGCAGGGGGCTGGATAACCGAGGCCTCTGCGGCTACAATAACATAGAAATTAGACTTTAAGTCTTGAAGACTCATCTGCATGATGTTCTTGTAAATGTAACAGTCCTTGACTTTCTGATAAGGTCCCTCTCTCTTGTTGGACACTAGTCCCACAAATGTGGTCATGACCTGACTTATCGGATCCTTCTTGACCTCCGCGACCATTTTCATTTCCAGCGTGATGGATTCCTTTCCGCTCGTGTTGCTGAGACTCACCTCCAGGAGCGGACTCACGGTTGTCATGTAGTTGTTGTTCAGCCCGTGAGGGGGCTCCAGGATGGCTTTCAGTGCAACCTCCTGAACCTCCCCAGCAGGAACATGGCCCTCTGGGATATGGACGGTAATATCAGAGTCTGGTAACTGTAGTGACCCTCCGCTGTGACCTATCTTGCAGACTATCTGAGAGTCGGTGGCTTGGGTCTGGGCCCATCCAGGACTCTGACTCATCAGGCCTAGGTCAAGACATGACCTCGTTAGTTGCCTGTGACTCAACCAGGCCATTTTGTACGCCTCCCGGTCATTTTTCAACCACTCAAAATCTGCATTCAGAAATGGGCCTGCTGACAATTTGAGGCCATTTTCCCTTTGCGGTTCCTTTCTCTCCTGGTCGTCGAGAATATCCGAGGCACTCCTCCATCTCCCTGATTGTCTTATGCTCTTTTGCTTCGTATCCGCAAAATGGGCGAAGTTTGTTTCGTCCGAAGATGTGCTACTGGCGTCAAAGTTCTCAGTGTCAAACAGAGTCAAAGGTTCATCTTTCTGTACTGATAGATCAGCGTTGTTTAATGTTTTGTCATTGTTTGTGTGTAAAATGTCATCCAAAAACGGATTGGATATAGACAGTTTGTTCCAGAATGGATTTGTGGTTTGACTTCCATGTTTGACCTCCGGCTGCAACACAGGCCACTCTGAATGTTTTGTCACTTGATTTATTATGTAACTACTCCCTGTGAAAATACAAAATATCTGTGTCAAATCAAAGCCTTACTTACTAATATAAAACATACATATGAGAGCATGGTAAAATCACACAGAACGGGCTTCAATACTGGTTGTTGCTCTTTAAAGAGGCATTATTTTAAACGAGGGTACCACTCAAAGGAGCTACTGTACAAAACACATAATGCAATCCTCTATTTGAAACTGTTTCATAACCAGGGTTGCAAACATCTAGTAACTTTCCCAAGACTACCAGGCTTTCCAAAAATCCCGTTTCTGGATTTCCTGCTTATTCTCTTCTGATTCCGTGAATCTTCCAACTGGAATCTCTGGAAAACCTGGGAAAGTTACCCGATTTTTGGAAACCTATTAATGACATCTAGTTCAAAGACAATATATTTCATAAACGTTAGAGTAGGCTACCATTTAAATTGTTGATGTTCAGCGTTCCAGTGTCATCTAGATCAATCAACGTCCCCTCAGATTTGCTCCTAATGAGACTTCCTTGGCGACGAAATGACTTTGCTCTGACAGCTGCCATCTTTACATCTGTAAACAATAAGATTCATAAGTTACACACACAATTACTACACCTTAAAATGCAATCAGTTGGCATAATAATATAGAGTACACAGTATAACCTATATAATATTTTTCAGAATTCGGAGGGTTGCCGTGGCTCGAATTCGGGTCCAGCGGCTGTGAAGCCAAGACATTAACCGTTATGCCAAGAGGTCCGAACCACTTGACAAGGTCGCTAGGTGTCGAGTTAAGGTCGCTAAAATATATTGGCCAATGTTATATGTTTTCTACCCTGGCTGTTTATTCTATAAAACGTGGCTACAAACATGATAGTTTAAGAATACGGATAAAGTAGCCTACAGCGGAATCTAAAAAAAAGCCTATGAAAACACAGAGAAACAACATATCTAGATAGGCCTACAGTTTCTTTCGTTTACCAAAAGTTGTTTTGTAGTAGGGCTGGCCGATATCTCAAATTCATATTTTTGGGCCCGATTGCCCAGCCCTATGCCATTGTTAGTAATTTTCCTCCACACTGGTTCACACCTGAGATTCTTTACCTGGGGCTACCTGTGGGATTAGTTTGAGGTAACCTATTTTACAGAGCATAAAGCATGAATTCATTCAGGCTGTAATTTGTTTGCGTAAAGGGATACTTCTTATGATTCATGTATACCCTATGTTGCTGTCGCAGTGAGTCAGTAATAATTAATTTGGGTTGTACACGAGTGCACACAAACAGGTTGCTCTTGTCTGGGATTCAACAATCAGTTATTCCGCAAAGCCGATTCTTGAATGTGTGGGTGGGTGGGTAGCCAACCCTCCTGTCGAATTTCACCTTCGCGTTATCTCGAAATACAGAAGCCTTGTTCAGGCGCACCTGTTGGATAGCCTACCTTATCGTTGAGAAAATATATAGAGACAGAGCTAGGTGTGAATAAACCATCATCATCGACAAACCATCATCAAAATGTGGCTACATACAGTATGACTATTGTAATAGTTGATTTTTCACATGTAGAAATGCTGCTCCTCTGTCTATGCCAGATTTACAAAAATACTGTTTCCGCAGAGTCAACAGGTGACTTACAAACGCTCGCTTGTGCGCTTCAACTACGGTAAACAAGTGGCTATGTAGTTCTGTAAGATGAAATATATATATAACAATAAATAAATATATAGCGTCGCTGTCAAACTTTCAAACACAAGATAGACCTACCTGTACTATGTTCATACAAATGTTATGATTCCGTTCAGCTACTAGATTTGCACACTTGCCTACAATTTCCAGCGTCGGTAGAAAGAGCAGAAATATTGTAACAATACTTACTTACCATGTCTCGCCAAACTGTGTATCAGAGATGTCGGGGAATCTCACTTTTGATCCATGGTAATTAGGTTTCCGCCATAGCCTTATTTAGACACTAACCAAATCATATCTTTACACCTTCACGCCACAACTCTCGGCTTCTGTTTGCTTTGAAACTACAAGCATTCCGGGACTAGTAGTTCAAAACAATGAGGCTACTCTTCAAATGAGCTGGTTTAACTTTATTATACAACTACAATATCCGTAATGCAATCCTGTATTTACGCAAAGAGTGTTGCAACACCTGAAACTGCAGCAGAAACTAGGTCGGTTCAGTGTTCTGTCATTACGGTAGAGATACTTTTTTTTTCTCCCGCGGATGCAATTATGTGAAGGGCAGACAGTTCAATTACAAAATTGGTTCATCATGCATAATCATTTAAGCTATTATAAATAATGGGTCATAATAACACACGTATAAGCTATTTACTAATTGCTTTAAACAAAGAGTTTTGATTAGAAGTTATATATTGTGTTACTCAATTAGTGCATTTAGTGTATGTGTTTGGACATACCTACTCACTCAAGGGTTTTTCTTAATTTTTTACTATTTTCTACATTGTAGATCAATAGTGAAGACATCAAAACTATGAAATAACACATATGTAATCATGTAGTAACCCAAAAAGTGTTAAACAAATCCAAATATATTTGAGATTTGAGATTACACATTGTAGAAAATAGTAAAAATAAAGAAAAACCCTTGAATGAGTTGGTGTGTCCAAACTTTTGGCTGGTACTGTATGTGAATAACATTGTGATCCTCTCTCTTAGTATAAACGTGGGTGTTTCTTCCAGCCAATGCCATACAATTCTCCTTCCGTGGCCTCCAATTGCTCTTAAATACAAGTAAAACTAAATGCATGCTCTTCAACCGATCGCTGCCTGCACCTGCCCACCTGTCCAACATCACTACTCTGGACGGCTCTGACTTAGAATACGTGGACAACTACAAATACTTAGGTGTCTGGTTAGATTGTAAACTCTCTTTCCAGACCCACATCCAACATCTCCAATCCAAAGTTAAATCTTGAATTGGCTTCCTATTTCGCAACAAATCATCCTTTACTCATGCTGCCAAACATACCCTTGTAAAACTGACCATCCTACCAATCCTCGACTTTGGCAATGTCATTTACAAAATAGCCTCCAATACCGTACTCAACAAATTGGATGCAATCTATCACAGTGCCATCTGTTTTGTCACCAAAGCCCCCATATACTACCCACCATTGTGACCTGTACGCTCTCGTTGGCTGGCCCTCACTTCATACTCGTCGCCAAACCCACTGGCTCCATATCATCTACAAGACCCTGCTAGGTAAAGTCCTCCCTTATCTCAGCTCGCTGGTCACCATAGCATCACCCACCTGTAGCACGCGCTCCAGCAGGTATATCTCTCTGGTCACCCCCAAAACCAATTCTTTCTTTGGCCGCCTCTCCTTCCAGTTCTCTGCTGCCAATGACTGGAACAAACTGCAAAAATCTCTGAAACTGGAGATACTTATCTCCCTCACTATCTTTAAGCATCAGCTGTCAGAGCAGCTCACAGATTACTGCACCTGTACATAGCCCACCTATAATTTAGCCCAAACAACTACCTCTTTCCCTACTGAATTTATTTTATTTTATTTATTTATTTATTTTGCTCCTTTGCACCACATTATTTTTATTTCTACTTTGCACATTCTTCCACTGCAAATCTACCATTCCAGTGTTTTACTTGCTATGTTGTATTTACTTTGCCACCATGGCCTTTTTTTTGCCTTTACCTCCCTTATCTCACCTCATTTGCTCACATCGTATATAGACTTGTTTCTACTGTATTATTGACTGTATGTTTGTTTTACTCCATGTGTAACTCTGTGTTGTTGTATGTGTCGAACTGCTTTGCTTTATCTTGGCCAGGTCGCAATTGTAAATGAGAACTTGTTCTCAACTTGCCTACCTGGTTAAATAAAGATGACATAAAAATATTTTTAAAAACTATATAAAAAAAAATGCACACCATATGTTTGTGGTGTTGAGTTTCCACTCATATATCTTGTCTAAACTCAATATCCAAACCCAATATGCAAACTCAATATCCAAACCCAATATGCAAACTCAATATCCAAACCCAATGTCCAAACTCAATGAAAAGTTGATGTGGATGAATTGTGGCCAGAACCACTATTATTGTGGCCAGAGCCGGTGTGGTGTCGTGTTGACCTTGGTCTCTGAAAGTAGCTGGTGTTGGAGGAATGCGACTAAGCGCTCCTGAGTAGATTATGAATGTTCATTTTTTATGGGGAAAAGGAGGTCATACAGCACCTATTTAAAACTCTGGGTAACACATACAATTATTGTGAAAGGCAAAATGCAAATAAAACTTCACTTACAGATTAAGGTTATACCCTTTTGGTGCTCAAACCTCAAATTAAAACTTTTTTTGATAAACCATGATTGATCAAATATTTCAGTATTGTACATATCATACCCCTGAAACTGGTACTGTAGTAGTCGATGCTTTGGACAACTCTACTGACAATGACTTGAAAGAAGTGAGACAGATATGCCTCCTACTGGTCATCCTCAAACAAACTTGCATCACAATGCTGGTTAGATACTATGCTGTTGAGAAAGTTGACTAAAGTCTGCTCTCTAGTGGTGTTCTTAAAGTGTTGTTGTGCCAGGATAAACATTTACTAGATGACTGAAGGAATGTACATTGAGTGAAAACGTCTTTCCCCTCATATAGAGCCTTGCTACTCAAAAATGAGTTCATGGACATCATCATAAGGCCCATTTATACCTGCCACTAACATGCATCCTTTGCCCTGATCTTGTCCCAATCTTATCCGTTTACACTCATAAAATCTGATCAAAATCAGTTCATAATGCATCTGTTAATCATCTACACCTGTCTAAAAATGTGGCCACAATCTGAATGTGGACAAGATCAAGACAAGGGACGCATGTTAGAACCAGGTATAAATGGGGCTAGAGTCTCTGTGGAAAGTAGCAATATGTTAATCACTTTGTATTAAAGGGATGGTTCACCCAAATTACAACATTACTTACATCAGTGGTTCCCTACCAGGTCTACTTGGACCGCTACAGGTACTTGACCTACACACAGAGGGTACTTGAGAAGACTCATGAGACCATAGGCCTACTGGTAAATGGCACATGAGGGGCTCCTTCAGGGGCACTCCGGTCAGAGCTAAATTAAATTGGTGGTACAATAAAAAAAGGTTGAGAACCACTGGAAGTCATCTATTAGCCAGAAGAGACCGTATTCAGCATTTCAAATATTTTTTAACTGTTAACTTTGGGGCAGCAGCATGTTCGAAATTGCATGAATATATTTTACCCAAATTACAACATTAGGCGATTCATTGCCCTGAAAGCAGTCTATGGGCTAGAAGAGACCGTAATTATTATATAAATATTTTTACTTCACAACTGCCACTAACTTCAGACCAGCAACATGTATGAATACATGTCTAAACCAGCTAGGATGGAAAGAAGTACTGTACCAGTCAAAGGTTTGGACACACCTACTCCTTCAAGGGTTTTTCTTTATTTGGACTATTTTCTATATTGTAGAATAATAGTGAAGACATCACAACTATGAAATAACACATATAGAATCATGTAGTAACCAAAAAGGTGTTAAACAAATCAAAATAGATTTTAGATTTTAGATTCTTCAAAGTAGGCACCCTTTGCATTGATGACAGTTTTGCACACTCTTGGCATTCTCTCAAACAAGTTCACCTGGAATGTTTTTCCAACAGTCTTGAAGGAGGTCTCACATACTGTATACTGAGCACTTGTTGGCTGCTTTTCCTTCACTCTGCGGTCCAACTCTTCCCAAACCATCTCAATTGGGTTGAAGTCAGGTGATTGTGGAGGCCATGTCATCTGATGCATCACTCCATCACTCTCCTTCTTGGTCAAATAGCCCTTACACAGCCTGGAGGTGTGTTGGGTCATTGTCCTGTTGAAAAACAAATGATAGTCCCACTAAGCACAATCCAGATGGGATGGAGTATCGCTGCAGAATGCTGTGGTAGCCATGCTGGTTAAATGTGCCTTGAATACTAAATAAATCACAGACATTGTCACCAGCAAAGCACCCCCACACCATCACACCTCCTTCTCCATGCTTCACAGTCGGAACCACATATGCAATGTCATCCGTTCACATACTCTGCGTCTCACAAAGACACAGCAGTTGGACCCAAAAATCTCAAATTTGGACTCATCAGACCAAAGAACAGATTTCCACCAGACTAATGTCCATTGCTCATGTTTCTTGGGACCAGCAAGTCTTGTCATGCCCTGATCTGTTTCATCTGTCTTTGTGTTTGTCTCCACCCTCTTCCAGCCATCTTTCCCATTATCCCCGTGTATTTATACCTGTGTTCTCTGTTTGTCTCTATGTAAACTGGAAACCACATATCCTGAGGCTGCATTCATTGAAGCTGGGGATTTTAAAAATGCTAATCTGAAAACAAGACTCCCTAAATTCTATCAGCATATCGATTGTGCTACCAGGGCTGGTAAAACCCTGGATCATTGTAATTCTAACTTCCATATAAGGCCCTCCCCCGCCCTCCTTTTGGAAAAGCTGACACGACTCAATTTTGTTCCTTCCAGCCTACAGACAAAAACTAAAACAAGAAGCTCCCACGCTCAGGTCTGTTCAACGCTGGTCCGACCAATCTGATTCCACGCTTCAAGATTGCTTCGATCACGTGGATTGGGATATGTTCCACATTGCGTCGAACAACAACATTGACGAATACGCTGATTCGGTGAGCGAGTTCATTAGAAAGTGCATCGGCGATGTTATACCCACAGCAACGATTATAACATTCCCAAACCAGAAACCCTGGATTGATGGCAGCATTCGCGCGAAACTGAAAGCGCAAACCACTGCTTTTAGCCAGGGCAAGGTGACCGGAAACATTACCGAATACAAACAGTGTAGCTATTCCCTCCGCAAGGCAATCAAACAAGCTAAGTGTCAGTATGGAGACAAAGTAGAGTCGCAATTCAACTGCTCAGACACAAGCGGTATCTGGCAGGGTCTACAGTCAATCACGGATTACAAAAAGAAAACCAGCCCCATCGCGGACCAGGATGTCTTGCTCACAGACAGACTAAATAACTTTTTTGCTCGCTTTGAGGACAATAGGGTGCCACTGACACAGCCCGCTACCAAAACCTGCTGGCTCTTCTTCACTGCAGCCGACTTGAGTAAAACATTTAAACATGTTAACCCTCGCAAGGCTGCACTCCCAGACGGTATCCCCAGCCACATCCTCAAAGCATGCGCAGACCAGCTGGCTGGTGTGTTTACGGACATATTCAATCAATCCTTACCCCATTCTGTGGCGGCAGGGTAGCCTAGTGGTTAGAGCGTTGGACTAGTAACCGGAAGGTTGCAAGTTCAAACCCCCGAGCTGACAAGGTACAAATCTGTCATTCTGCCCCTGAACAGGCAGTTAACCCACTGTTCCTAGGCCATCATTGAAAATAAGATTTTGTTCTTAACTGACTTGCCTGGTTAAATAAAGATAAAATAAATAAAATTCCCATGAATGTTAGAGCGCTGGATGGGTGCTCCATAGGCCGGGTCACCCACCATACCACCCCCATCAACCTACGAGTGTCAGGGAACCACAGCGAGACGCTCCATTTCCTGCTAGTTAAGTTTCTGCAGGTTCCCGTGGTATTGGGATTCTTTTGGCTCCAGCGACACAATCTCTCTATTGACTGGTCTCTCTATTGACTTGCCCCGGACCTCTTCGCCATTTCCGCGGAGTACACCCCCAGGAGCCAAGACCATTCTCCCATGCTCCAAGATCATTAGCCCCTCTGCTGTTCGTCTTCTGTTGCCCCGTACCCTCCCGTATACATCCTACTTTTCACATATCTACAGTTAAACCCATGTCTCGCAGCCCTTTGTCGCCTGTTTCTGGGTCACACCCTGATCTGTTTCACCTGTCTTGGTGTTTGTCTCCACCCTTCTCCATGTGTCGCCCATCTTTTCTGTTATCCCCTGTGTATTTATACCTGTGTTCTCTGTTTGTCTGTTGCCAGTTTATTTCGTTCGTAGAACCTACCAGCATTTGTTTCCCTGCTCCTGCCTGTTTCTTGCTCCTGTTTTGTCTTTCCCTGTTTTTGACCACTGCCTGCCCTGACCCTGAGACTGTCTTGCGTTCTGGACCCTGTTGGAGCGAACCATTAAGGAGAGAGCTGAGCATTAAATAGGTCTAGTTGCCAGGCTGAAATAGCAAGGACATGCACATTAAGAGAAGATGACACCCAGGCCTTATGACACCCAGGCTATACTCTATTTTTGAAAGAGTACATTAACCAAGACCATACAAACATTTATGACAGCTGGACATACTATGGTCAGCAGGATACAGAAAGAAAGATAGAAGCAAGATAACTGGTGACTAACACGTGAAACATAAGCATGCAATGCATACATTATTTTTAGAACATGGAAAGAGTTCTACCATCATTACAACCTAACCAAAAGCAGATATGAGCGTTAGTGGGCGTGAACTAGCTCTGAGATGAGAAGAAAATAATGTATGCATTGCATGCTTACGTTTCACGTGTTAGTCATCAACCCTTACACCCTCTCTTTATTATTGACCCTTGCCTGCCTTGCCCTGTCATTTGCCTGCCCCTGTTTAACCAATAAACTTGTATTTCTTCAAAACTGTCTGCATCTGGGTTATAGCTTAAATGTGATAAGTCTCTTCTATTTGGTGTTCTTTAGTATTGGTTTCTTTGCAGCAATTCGACCACGAAGGCTTTATTCACGCAGTCAATAAACCTGAATGAGTATGTGTCCAAACTTGACTGCTCCTGCACGTGGCTGTAACGTGTACGCTAAGAATCGGGAAGCAAGTACAGGTAGTGAATTTAATAAATACCGTAACAAAACATGAAATACGATTAGTGTAGACATGAAACAAAATCAGAATCAATAACGTCTGGGGAAAGAACCAAAGGGAGTGACAGATATAGGGAAGGTAATCAGGAAGGTGATGGAGTCCAGGTGAGTCTCATGAGCGGGAGTAGACGTGACAGTGGCAAGGGGTTAAGCCCTCTCACCTGGTTAAAAGTTAAAAGTTTGTACAGATGTAGAATCTTAATTTGACCTATACTGTCACAGCAAAATAAGGATTTAAACATTTAGGCCATACATTCTGAGCAACAAAAGAGTGATCAAATTAAGATCCTACACCTATAGATTATATCAGTGGGACTGTTTACCTCCAGGGAACCTAGTGGATGCAGGTTCCTGGTGCTTCAAATGCCATAGCAGGTTCATTTAATGTGAAGAAAGTTAATTTACTGTGTGCTGTGTTAGCCCTACACATGTGTAGGCTAGTATTGACTCTCACAGTGCAGTATGTTCATATTTTAAGCTATACTGATTCACAAACAATTGATATGCAAACATTCATTGTGATATAAAAAGGTCTTTACTTCTTATGCTTTTCCAAATGTTGCATTTGAATGCAATATGAACACAGCATCTACTGTCCATGGGCTTCAATTAAGCCTTAACAGTTACATTTTGTCTAGAGTGGGACCAACAGTTGTTGAGAACATAGTTAGCCTGAACCCTTTTTCTAGATTAAACAGTAAGGTAGTAGTTTATGTAATTCAATCTATCTGGAATGAATGGTTGTACAAGCCAGTGTGTTCAGAGTTCATATATGTTGAACAATACAGTTCTCCAAATACTCAGACAAACCTGTTTTTTCTAGATAGCATCTCATGCATTGTAGATAGCATCTTCTGCATTCTCGCCATGACCTGTGCATTATTCAAACACACGCACACGGTTGTGCACACACACGCACATATCAGGTATTTCTTAGTTCCCGAAACCAGATCATACTGTAGTTCCTCAACAACATGGTGTTAGGAGAGTTCGTTTATCTTAAGTAGCACGATCACTAACATGTCATGAAAGTAATGACATTTTCATGAGATGCGCAATTAAGTAGAGGAAAAAATCAGTAAGGAAAATCAGATCAATGTCAGGTTGATTAATCTGACTTGATCACTGGGTCGAGATTATTAATATTAATACAATTAAACATTTAAATGCTCATTCAAATTAAAGTCTTGGTCCAGATATTATTCTGGACATAAAATAACAAGAAACAAGATTCTTAGGTTGGCATCTAATTTAATCATACGTTTTATTCTGAAAACGAAAAACATTGTTGTCTGATGGGAGACTATCTGCTAGTAAGAGTGGTCTTATTCCACTTATAAGGATTATATTTATTCCACTTTTACTGATATGTGATGGAATGAATGTATGAAGTACGACATTACCATTGGCTTTGAGGGGCCAGTGTTTTGGGCAACCATAGTCCTGAAGAAGAACCATAGTGGGGCCAAACATGATCATCCTAATATTCAAACATTGTATTGATCCTCATGATATTCGGACATTGGTATGATTAGCCTAATATTAAGACATGTTATTGATCCTCCAATATTTTAACATGGTGGGGTGGCAGTTAGCCTAGTGGTTAGAGTGTTGAACTTGTAACCAAAAAGTTGCTAGATCAAATCCTGAGCTGACAAGCTAGAAATCTGTTGTTCTACCCCTGAACAAGGCAGATAAACCCACTGTTCCTAGGCAATCATTGAAAATAAGAATTTGTTGTTAACTGACTTGCCTAATTAAATAAAGGTTAAAAAATAAGTGGAATATTCAAACAGGTTGTTGATTACCCTAATATTCACTTGGCAGGCCATGGCAAATATAATTTGAATGAATGCATCATGCCATTAGAACAATGGTACAAATGTGTATGCTGAATATTCATTAATGAAATAAATAACTTACAATGACGATGTGTCTCTCTTTTCCTTTGAGATTTCAGGATCCTAGTTGAGGACAATTTCAGATTAGCACTTGGATACATTTCAAAGGTTATGAAAGTTGCTTGTCACACCCACAGAAGCAGAACTATGATGCCAACCACATGACTTTGAGGTGTGACAGTGCACCTGTCAGAAGAACTTCAATTCATAAGTTCATACACTTATCACATAAATCGAAGGCAGAATAAATCATTATCAAATTTCCTGTCTATGAAATATGCCATCAGTGACATGAAGTGTCATTATTGATGAATTGTATAATGTGTCATGAAGCACCTCCCCCAGTTGTGTGGAATGTCAATAGGATCCTGAACTTGAGGTAACCTGACACCTGACACCTGATGATGATGCTGTCCTGCATAGCGATATATAATCTCCCAACTCCCAAAAGAATGATTACATTCATCTGACAATTAGTAAGGGTGGTATTATGTTGAGAGAATAGCTTGTGGATTGTCTAAAAGCCTCATACTGGATTCTCTGAAGGTAAGTAGCCCACATCTGTCTGTACACATTATGTTTGTAGACTACAATATTTGGTACAACATGCTTTAAAAAAAAATATTACATAGCTTTAATTTTGTTGTTGTTGTTGACAAAAACCCCTCTTATTGTGATTCATTCATTTTAAATGTTGAACTTAGTTCCACAAGATATAAAAGCCAATATGCACTTTTTGATATGTAGCTTAACACGGTATTAGACATGTAAAGATATTATTACTATAATACTACATTTGCCAATATTTGCAATTTAATGCTCCCTTAATGAATATTGAAAATATAAAATAATTTGAGATGCTGTAAGAAAAGCAAGTGTTGATGAGCATTACCCTTGTACAGCCTCCCTGGCTCCCTGGCCTCCCGGTTCCCGGAAAGAACCCTCCATTAAAATACATTACTGTAATTATTTGCTAAATGACATCACAGTTTATAGACGTTACACAAGTTAACTTGTATGTCAATCAAGTTTGTCTAGTTCAAAGCAGCTTAAAAACATGTACTACAACATGCATACATACATACATGAAGGCAAACCTCAACTCGCCCTAGCATGGCATTCAGATTGTTTAGTACAGAAATCATTATTCACTTTTCAAAATGTACATTAACTCGTTTATTTAGGGTCCGCAAATATTCTCATATTTACTATATTGACATTACAGTTTAAAATCGCTTTCTCTGAATTACAGGAACGCAGCGTCTGAGTTCATTCACCATGGGGAGAGAGGATGGGGACATGCCAGACTCTCTACCAACCATCCCTGAGGGTATTGTCTGTCTCACACCATTTAAGGTGTTATTTATTAGCATATAATCCTAAATTAAGAGTAGATTAGAAGGAGTTGTGGTTGACTGATATAATCAGTAAGTGAAATTAAATAATTCTGTCCAGTCAGTACACCAAAGTGAGAGGTGTCTTTCAACCTGGTTTCAGAGCACTTCATATTATTCTCTATGTAAATCCTAAAATCAATTTAGTATGATATGTTAAGTTTTGGATGGTATGTATTACTTTGTGGATGTCCATCACCGAATTAGAAAAATATCAATATGTTCCCGAATTTGCTAAAAGTATGATATGTTACGAATTCTAGTTAGGTAGCTAGGTGGCTAACTTTAGCTAGCTTGGTAGCGTTAGCTAGGCTAGGGGTAATGTTTAGGGGTTAGGGTTAAGGTTAGGGTTAAGTTTGAAATTAGGTTAAAGGGTTAAGGTTAGAGTTATGGTTATAGGAAGGGTAACTAAAGGGGTTATGGTTAGGGGAAGGGTTAGCTAAAAGGATTATGGTTAGGGGAAGGGTTAGCTAAAATGATTACATTTAGTGTTAGGGGAAGGATTAGCTAACATACTAATTGAGTGTCCCGAATGTGCATTTACTATGTTATGTCTAATCAATGAGACCAGGCAGTATCATTGGATGGCAGGTAGCCTAGTGGTTAGGAGCAATGGACTAGTAAATGAAAGGTCGTTGGTTTGAATCCCCAAGCTGACTAGGTGATAAATCTGTGTGTTCATGTGTCCTTTAGCATGGCAATTAACCTCCCTTTAAATCGCGCTGGACAAAGAGTGTCTTCTAAATGATGTCTATGTTTAATTGATCATTGGTAATTGATTCAGAGGTATTTGCAAAAGGCTACTCCAACCTGGCCTTCCATGAGGATAAGAAGCCTCAGGAGCGGATGACAGAGGGGCAGCCAACCGTTGACACGGAGCACAAGCCAAAGAAGGGCCTCGGGTAAGCAACATTGCCATTCCTACTTAACTCCTATTAAAGTGTGCTATTACTGTTAAATATATTTTGGTTTGCTCATGAATCTATGTTTCATTTTCAAGAAGGAAGAAAAAAGAACCAGCCAAAGCAGTGGGATTTTTCCAGTTGGTATGTCCTGATTTTGGTTTCAGAAATTGTAGGAAATACACAATAATCTTTTGGCAAGGTAGTACATGTAGTCTATGTCAAAATGGGATAATTTGTTACAAGTGATCAAGATTCATATTCTCCAGTCATTCCAATGTCTGCTGCATTTAACTGTGGTTTTATGTGTGTTGTGGTTGCAGTTCCGTTACGCTACTGGTTGTGAGGTGCTCCTGATGATAATCGGCCTGCTATGTGCTGCCCTCCACGGGATAGCCCTGCCCCTTATGTGTGTTGTGTTTGGACAGATGACCGACAGCTTTGTACAAAGTGGACAGCAGCTCAACCTTACAGGTACATTCTGTTTGACAAGGTACAGATGTAGAATCTTAATTTGATCACTCTGTCGCAGGACAAGGGCTCTATTTTAACAAACCTAATGCAATGGTAAATCTAAATGCTGGCGGTAGGGCTTTAGGTTGGGGGTTTGTCAGAAAATATTTTTCTATTTTCACAACCAAAAATGATTGGCGCAGTGCTGACGGTGGCGAGAAAGGGCATAGTTTTGACGATTAAACTAGTTGTGGGTGTGTCAGGCTTGGCCCCTCACTGGCCATTCAGAAAGTGCTCAATGGCTAAATATATGGTTTATTCAAGTTGTGTATTTATGGTCTTTTATGTATCACCTTGGAATTAACTCCAATTCCAAAGTTAGTCCATTATAGTTTAAACAGCTTACAGAAATTAAATAACACAATGTAGACCTATCCTCTCTTTGCTAAATAGGTCAACTTGAACTTGTTTCCAGTCTTCATTGTTCTAAGTAATTGCATGGTTTCAATGTGGACATAAATACATAGCATTCACACTGATATAGGGGCTAGGCCTACTGTAAATTGCATTATGGCTAAGCTAAGGTCTAAAAAGAGAGCTAATCACATTTGAAACAAAAAATGCACTTGTATTAAATAGGCTATGTCTAAATACAGTTACAGGCTCCATAATTACTCCTCTCAAACATGATCTTTTAATAAAGCTTTGGTGATTAAGATTTGTTTCCAACCCTTTTACAATCTTGACTAGCCTACTTGATTGCATTGGGCAGGACAAAAAGAAAACAGCCTTCATTGACAGAATCGGAGGCTATGCTTGGTTTTTTATCAAATAAAACAAAATGGGGGGGAAAATATAGTGTTTTATGTTTTTAAATACTATGAAGGCCTATACAGGCACCAAAAGCCCATTACTCTTGTTCCATGTTCATATGGGCAGTGTGAGTCACAGCTGGATATCCGCTGTATAAATCGGTAAAACCATCTTCTGTTTGGTCTTAAATATCCCTGACAGCACTCCCTGAAATTAGCACTTTGATCATGTTTTTAAGGACGCACCTCAAATATTTCCACCCCTCCCATCTGAGCGCAAGCAAGCTGGAACAAGACAGGGAAATGACCAATCCTTGTGCAATAGTTTAACAATAGCAGAGCGCTGGTTTGAAGAGGTCGAAATTGCAAATGAAAGTGAGTTTGACACTAGCCCTGCCATAACGCCAGCTAAAAATAGAGTGGGTCCTTCCCAACAACGCAGCTAATGTTTACTGTTTATACTTCACCCTGTCCCCACTGCCAGAGTATCCCACTTCGTGAATGTTTAGTGTATATACTTCACCCTGTCCCCACTGCCAGAGTATCCCACTTCGTGAATGTTTAGTGTATATACTTCACCCTGTCCCCACTGCCAGAGTATCCCACTTCGTGAATGTTTAGTGTATATACTTCACCCTGTCCCCCCTGCTAGTGTATCCCACCTTGTGAATGTTTACTGTATATACTTCACCCCTCCCCACTGAGAATGTTGACTGACTCCAGCACTTCCTGGTTCTGTCAGCAGTCATTGTCCTTTTGGAATGTAAATCTTTGCCCCAGCCCCCCGAGTGACACAGCAGTCTAAGGCACTGCATTGCCGTGATAGATGCATCACTACAGACCCGGGTTCGATACCGGGAGACCCATGAGGTGGCGCACAATTGGCCCAGCGTTGTCCGGGTTAGGAGAGGGTTTGGCCGGCCAGGATGTCCTTGTCCCATTGTGCTCTAGTGACTCCTTGTGGCGGGCCGGGCGCATGCACGCTGACTCGTGTCGCTAATTGTACGGTGTTTCCTCTGACACATTGGTGCGGCTGACTTCCGGGTTAAGGAAGCAGTGGGTCAAGAAGCAGTGCGGCTTGGCAGGGTTGTATTTTGAAGGATGCATGGTTCTTGACCTTCGCCTCTCCCGAGTCCATACGGGAGTTGCAACGAGTTACACTGTAACTACCAATTGGATATCACAAAATTGGGGTAAAAAGTACACCCCTAAAAATATCTTCGCCCCAGTCTAAGATAATTTACACTCTGAAGCATGTTCACAACAAGGATTTGGCTCTATTTATTGTTCCCTCTATCCAGTCTCACAGTCCCTGCCACTTAAAAGCTTCACGGTAGGGATGGTGTTAAATAGGTGATGAGCTGTGCATGTTTTTCTCTTATGATCTCAGTCTTTCATGTGCCTTTTTTTTGCAAACTCCAACTGTCATGTTCTTTTTTTCTCAGGAGTGGCTTCCATCTGGCCACTCTCCCATAAAGCCTAGATTGGTGAAGTGCTGTAGAGACTGTTGTCCTTCTGGCAGCTTCTCCCATCTCAGCCAAGGAAAGGGAAAGGGGATCTCTAGTCAGTTGCACAACTGTTGTCTTCTGCATTTAACCCAACCCTTCTGAATCAGAGAGGTGCGGGGGGCTGCCTTAATCGATGTCATTGGCTCTCAGGGAGCAGTCAGTGGGCAAGACAAGATATTTAAGTGCCTTTGAACAGGGTATGGTAGTAGGTGTCAGGCACACCGGTTTGTGTCAAGAACTGAAACGCTGCTGGTATCCCATGTGTATCAAGATTGGCCCACCACCCAAATGACATCCAGCCAATTTGACACAACTGTGGGAAGCATTGGAGTCAACATGGGCCAGCATCCCTGTGGAACGCTGTCGACACCTTGTAGAGTCCATGTCCCGATGAATTGAGGCTGTTTTGAGAGCAAAATAGCCCTTCAGGTCTTACTCAGACTGGCTACGGAGAGTGTGATCACACAGTCATCCAGAACAGGTGGTGCTCTCATACATGGTTCAGTGTTGCTTTCCTCGAAGCGAGCATAGAAGGATAGCGTTATGGTCATATTTGCAGAAATGGAGGGCAAGGGAGAGCTTTGTATGCATCTCTCTTTGTGGAGTAAAGGTGATTTAGAGTTTTTTTCACCTCTAGTTGCACAGGTGACATGCTGGTAGGATTTCAGTTTTCCAGCATTAAAATCACCATCCACTAGGAGCGCTGCCTCTGGGTGAGCATTTTCTTGTTTGCTTATGGTCCTATACAGCTTGTTGAGTGCGGTCTTAGTGCCAGCATCGTTTTGGTATTTGACATTTATTAGGATCTCCATTAGCCGCTGCAGAAGCATCAGCTACTCTTCCTGGGGTCCACATGAAACATACTATCATCATACATAGTACAGCACATTATTAGTTAAGCACTGAAATGCATACATTTGAAACATCACACATAGCCTACGTATCAGTACATACACACAATATCTAGATCTAAACAGTGCAATTAGCATTACAGTACAAAATATATAAAATGGCAGTGCAGCAAGGTGTTCTTTTACCTGTTTTTTAAACTGATTGTATTGCTAGCTTGAGTTACCTGGAGTGATAGAGTTCCATGTAGTCACAGCTCTATTTAATACTGTACGTTTCCCAGCCTCTGTTCTGGACCTGGGGACTGTGAAGAAACCTCTGGTTCATGTCATGTGCTGTACCGATGAGTGTCCGAACTGTGTTCCAACTGCTTGAACAAACAGTTCGGTATCTTCAACACATCAATACCTTGCACAAAGACCAATATTGGTTCAGTCAATCTTTCCTCAACTTTGAGCCAGGAGAGACTGATATGCATGTTACTGACACTTACCCTCCATGTACTGTACATCTAAGTGCGATATGTTCTCCTTTGTTCTGGACCAACTGCAATTTACCTATGTCCTTCTTTGCTGCACATGACCACAGTAGTCCAGAAGCGACAAAACTAGGGCCTGTAGGACCTGTCTGGTTGACTGAGATATCAAGAAGGCAGAGCAATGCCCTATCATGGACAGATCTCTTCCCATTTTAGCAACCATTGAGTCTATATGTTTTGACCATGACAGCTTACTACCTAGGGTTACATCGCTAATTTTCACATTTAGTCTCATCAACTTGCTCAATAGCCACATTATTCAGTAATAGATCTAATCAAGGTTTAACGTTGACTGATTGATTTGTTAAATAAATAATGCTTTTTGTTTTGAGATATTTATCACCAGAATATTGCTAGTTACCCATTCTAAAACTGACTGGAGCTCTATATTAAGTGTCTCAGTTATTTATGTTACTGTTGCAGAAGACGTGTATGCTGTTGATTTTGTCTGCATACATAGACAAACAGGTTTTATTCAAGTTCAGTGGAAGGTCATTTGTAAAAACAGAAAACAATAGTGGCCCTAGCCGGCTGCCCTGCGGTACATCACACTCAACGGAATTTGCATGAGAGAGGCTTCCATTAACGAAAACCCTCTGTGTTCTATTAGATAGGTAACTCTCAATCCATAATAAGGCAGCGGATGAAAATCCTCGGCAATAGGTTAGGATCACTACATCAAAAGCTGCTCTGAAGTCAAACAAAACACCTCCCACCATCTTCTTACTATTAATTTCTTTCATCCAATCATCAGCCATTTGTCAGTGCTGAGCATGTTGAGTGCCCATCCCTATAAGCATGCTGAAAGTCTGTTGTTAACTCTGTAAAATAACTTTGTATTTGATCAAACTATTTTTTTCTCTCCAAAAGTTTGCTAAGCACTTGTAACAGTCTGACTTGTCAGGTGTTTTAACCATTAAAGGGTGCTCTTCTATTCTTGGGTAGCGGAATTACCTTTGCCTCCCTCCATGTCTGAGGGCACACATCGTCTTCTAGGCTTGTGGTGTTAAATCCACAGCTATCTTGGTAAATAGTATAGTCTACAGCTTATCACGAGGTATTCTTACTCAGGTGAGCGGAACCTCGAGACTTCCTTAATATCACTCACCAGCTGTTGTTAACAGAGACACTCACCTCCCCCCTTGATCTTACCTGAGCTAGATGTATATTATCCGTGTCCTTGTTCAGCCACGACTCTAAGAAACATAGGATATTACAGTTCTTCAGGTTCCATTGATAGGATATTCTCGAAAAGAGCTTGTCCAGTTTGTTCTCTTGCACGTTCGCTAATAGAACAGAGGGTAGAGGCAGTTTATGTATTCATCTATGTACAATCGTGGCCAAAAGATTTGAGAATGACACAAAGGTTAATTTTCACAAAGTTTGCTGCTTCAGTGTCTTTAGATATTTTTGTCAGATGTTACTATGGAATATTGAAGTATAATTACAAGCATTTCATAAGTGTCAAAGGCTTTTATTGACAATTACATGAAGTTGATGCAAAGAGTCAATATTTGCAGTGTTGACCCTTCTTTTTCAAGACCTCTGCAATCCGCCCTGGCATGCTGTCAATTAACTTCGTGGCCACATCCTGACTGATGGCAGCCCATTCTTGCATAATCAATGCTTGGAGTTTGTCAGAATTTGTGGGTTTTTGTTTGTCCTCCCGCCTCTTGAGGATTGACCACAAGTTCTCAATGGGATTAAGGTCTGGGGAGTTTCCTGGCCATGGACCCAAAATATTGATGTTTTGTTCCCCCAGCCAATTAGTCATCAGTTTTGCCTTATGGCAAGGTGCTCCATCATGCTGGAAAAGGTATTGTTTGTTACCAAACTGTTCCTGGATGGTTGGGAGAAGTTGCTCTCGGAGGATGTGTTGGTACCATTCTTTATTCATGGCTGTGTTCTTAGGTAAATTTGTGAGTGAGCCCACTCCCTTGGCTGAGAAGCAACCCCACACATGAATGGTCTCAGGATGCTTTACTGTTGGCATGACACAGGACTGATGGTAGCGCTCACCTTGTCTTCTCCGGACAAGCTTTTTTCCAGATGCCCCAAACAATCAGAAAGGGGATTCTTCAGAGAAAGTGACTTTACCCCAGTCCTCAGCAGTCCAATCCCTGTACCTTTTGCAGAATATCAGTCTGTCCCTGATGTTTTTCCTGGAGAGAAGTGGCTTCTTTGCTGCCCTTCTTGACACCAGACCATCCTCCAAAAGTCTTTGCCTCACTGTGCGTGCAGATGCACTCACACCTGCCTGCTGCTATTCCTGAGTAAGCTCTGTACTGGTGGTGCCCCTATCCCGCAGCTGAATCAACTTTAGGAGACGGTCCTGGCGCTTTTTTGTGCAAAGCAATGATGATGGCAATGTTTCCTTGCAGGTAACCATGGTTGACCGAGGAAGAACAATGATTCCAAGCACCACCCTCCTTTTGAAACTTCCAGTCTGTTATTTGAACTCAATCAGCATGACAGAGGGATCTCCAGCCTTGTCCTCGTCAACACTCACACCTGTGTTAACGAATCACTGAATCCCTGACATGATGTCAGCTGGTCCTTTTGTGGCAGGGCTGAAATGCAGTGGAAATGTTTTTTGGGGATTCCGTTAATTTGCATGGCAAAGAGGGACTTCGGAATGAATTACAATTCATCTGATCACTCTTCATAACATTCTGGAGTATATGCAAATTGCCATCATACAAACTGAGGCAACAGACTTTGTGAAAATTAATATTTGTGTCATTCTCAAAACTTTTGGCCACGACTGTAGTTTTGTCAGGGTGCCCGCACATCGGCCTCTCTTGCACTTTCTCCTCCGAGTGCAGAGGATTAGGGTCTGGTCCGGGGTGAAAAGTATGTCCTGAACCGCCAAGTAGAAATCTTCATCCAATACGAGATTAGTTATTGCTGTTCTTATGTCCAGAAGCTCTTTTCGGTCATGGCAAACCATGGGGGAACAATTATGTACAAAAAAAGTTCAGATCAGATTAGATCAGCACAATGGAGTTTGTTTCTGATCTCAGTTTCAGGAATGGCTGAAAAATGATTACATTTACCTATTATTACATTTACCTCGGCTATTTGCACTGTTGGGAGATTTGGAAAGTCAATCATTCAACAATATTATAATAATTGTAGTGAAAATATTAATCTTTAACTTACAATCTTTGGATACTATGTCATTAGAAAGGTTCAAAATTCATATAAGACATCACAGCACAGTCGAAAGATATATGGCTCGTGGAAATCAAAAGAGGATGGTCTTACGGACATACATTTAGGTGGGCTGGACTGAGAGTAGCAGAGGGGTGAGATTAAAACGCTTATGATCAGTGATAGTTCTTACTGAAAACACTATATAGATGTCTGAGTACATATCCAGTATCTATCCAAAATGTAATGTGTATAATCCAGAAACAGATATATTTGTTGTGTAATTACTGTGTATAAAAGTACCATGTATGACTGCAGCTGGTTCAGAAAATGACCATTTCATTTATGCAGAGTTAACAGCAACAAAACAAGTTATCCTTAGTGCTTCGATTACCCCTGCAATCCTCTCACCACAAACATGGTTATCATATTTTCAAGATCATGTTTGTATAGAGCGATCCGTGGCTGTGATAAACAATGCTCGGACAAATACAGTTGATGCATGGGATGTATTATGTAAAACTGTATCAGGTATCAACAACTCTTGACCAAGCAACAGACCTACAATGTGAGTGGTGGGACGACATTTTATTTTCTGAGAATAATATACAACATATTGTATTATAAACTCTACTTCCTTCCTATGAAATGTCATATTGTATTATAAACTCTACTTCCTTCCTATGAAATGTCATATTGTATTATAAACTCTACTTCCTTCCTATGAAATGTCATATTGTATTATAAACTCTACTTCCTTCCTATGAAATGTCATATTGTGTACTCAAATAATTGACTCCTGACGGTATGTAAATAGTTTTTTTATCATTAAAAGAAGTGCCATGTATGTAAAACGTGTGTAAAATGTATATGTAGCCTAACAAAAAAGACCATCAAACACAGGGGGATATGCAACAACAAAAACACACACAAAAAACCACACTAAACAGCAGAATTGGTCAGGAACTAGTCAAACGGCCGCTATCCAATCCAGCACCATTCAATGCCCATTCATTATAATCCACCTGTCCTGTTGCTGCAGGATTATTTTCCTGCTGTAGCAAACTGGCTCAAATTAAGATTTTACATCTGTGTATTGGCTATAAAGTGCAGGGATCCTTTGTGGCCATGTATTACAGTGAGCTACATATGTGATTATGTCTATTATGGGTTGCATTGTTTAGGCATATCTTCACCATGTACAGTGCCTTGCGAAAGTATTTGGCCCCCTTGAACTTTGCGACCTTTTGCCACATTTCAGGCTTCAAACATAAAGATATAAAACTGTATTTTTTTTTGTGAAGAATCAACAACAAGTGGGACACAATCATGAAGTGGAACGACATTTATTGGATATTTCAAACTTTTTTAACAAATCAAAAACTGAAAAATTGGGCGTGCAAAATTATTCAGCCCCTTTACTTTCAGTGCAGCAAACTCTCTCCAGAAGTTCAGTGAGGATCTCTGAATGATCCAATGTTGACCTAAATGACTAATGATGATAAATACAATCCACCTGTGTGTAATCAAGTCTCCGTATAAATGCACCTGCACTGTGATAGTCTCAGAGGTCCGTTAAAAGCGCAGAGAGCATCATGAAGAACAAGGAACACACCAGGCAGGTCCGAGATACTGTTGTGAAGAAGTTTAAAGCCGGATTTGGATACAAAAAGATTTCCCAAACTTTAAACATCCCAAGGAGCACTGTGCAAGCGATAATATTGAAATGGAAGGAGTATCAGACCACTGCAAATCTACCAAGACCTGGCCGTCCCTCTAAACTTTCAGCTCATTCAAGGAGAAGACTGATCAGAGATGCAGCCAAGAGGCCCATGATCACTCTGGATGAACTGCATAGATCTACAGCTGAGGTGGGAGACTCTGTCCATAGGACAACAATCAGTCGTATATTGCACAAATCTGGCCTTTATGGAAGAGTGGCAAGAAGAAAGCCATTTCTTAAAGATATCCATAAAAAGTGTCTTTTAAAGTTTCCACAAGCCACCTGGAGACACACCAAACATGTGGAAGAAGGTGCTCTGGTCAGATGAAACAAAATTGGAACTTTTTGGCAACAATGCAAAACGTTATGTTTGGCGTAAAAGCAACACAGCTGAACACACCATCCCCACTGTCAAACATGGTGGTGGTGGCAGCATCATGGTTTGGGCCTGCTTTTCTTCAGCAGGGACAGGGAAGATGGTTAAAATTGATGGGAAGATGGATGGAGCCAAATACAGGACCATTCTGGAAGAAAACCTGATGGAGTCTGCAAAAGACCTGAGACTGGGACGGAGATTTGTCTTCCAACAAGACAATGATCCAAAACATAAAGCAAAATCTACAATGGAATGGTTCAAAAATAAACATATCCAGGTGTTAGAATGGCCAAGTCAAAGTCCAGACCTGAATTCAATCGAGAATCTGTGGAAAGAACTGAAAACTGCTGTTCACAAATGCTCTCCATCCAACCTCACTGAGCTCGAGCTGTTTTGCAAGGAGGAATGGGAAAAAATGTCAGTCTCTCGATGTGCAAAACTGATAGAGACATACCCCAAGCGACTTACAGCTGTAATCGCAGCAAAAGGTGGCGCTACAAAGTATTAACTTAAAGGGGCTGAATAATTTTGCACGCCCAATTTTTCAGTTTTTGATTTGTTAAAAAAGTTTGAAATATCCAATAAATGTCGTTCCACTTCATGATTGTGTCCCACTTGCTGTTGATTCTTCACAAAAAAATACAGTTTTATATCTTTATGTTTGAAGCCTGAAATGTGGCAAAAAGTCGCAAAGTTCAAGGGGGCCGAATACTTTCGCAAGGCACTGTACAATGGTGATTTGTGGATTATGTTTTATACTACACATATCATATGTTAGGCACGCCAGATTGTGAACATTGACTACTGGTATTGTCATTTCTCCATAGCCAATTTCACTGTGGAGGAGATCAGCGCTTTATTGAACTCAACTGACGGATGTATTCAAATTCCTGGAGTTGATATAGAGGCTCTAATGACTCGGCAAGTGATAATGAGTACAGTAGATAACAGAAACACATTATCAATATATTATATCATAAATATATCCTCATGTAAATACAATGTGGCTTTTATTTCTGATTATAAACTGGGTGGTTTGAGCCCTGAATGCTGATTGGCCCGACAGCCGTGGTATATTAGACCGTATACCACGGGTATGACAAAAAAATATATTTTTACGTATCTAATTACATTAGTAACCATTTTATAATAGCAATAAGGCACTGGGGTTTGTGGTATATGGCCAATATACCACGGCTAAGGGCTGTATCCAGGCACTCTGCATTGCATCGTGCATAAGAACAGGCCATATACACCCCCCCCCCCCCCCCATTGCTTATTGCTTAAAAACATACTGTGTGATACATACATTTGAATTTCCAGACATGCCTATTACTTCGTTGGGATCGGTTGTGCTGTGTTCCTGCTGGGGACCTTTCAGGTGATGTTGTTCTTGTTGACAGCCACCAAACAGACCAAACGGATCCGGGAGAAATACTTCCATGCCATCCTCCACCAACAGATGTCCTGGTTTGATACACACCAGATAGGAGTTCTCAACGTCAGGTTAACAGAGTGAGTTTGATACATTGGATGAATGATTGGGATAAAAAATCAAAGACAATGTCATATTTTAGCATATATGATCAGATTGAGCAACTACAGATTGTTTCAATAATGTAAATTATTATAATATAAATAATTTAATACTTTTACTTTCTACAGTGACATCAACACAATCAACGAAGGCCTTGGAGACAAGATCTGTGTGTTCGTGCAGTTCTTCTGCACCTTCTTGTCAGGGTTCATCATTGGTTTCATCTTCGGCTGGAAGCTAACCCTCGTCATCCTGGCCGTCAGTCCTCTCCTGGCAGGATCAGCTGCCGTCTGGTCCAAAGTAAGACTACCAATGATCTGCAAAGACAAAAGCTTCATCCCAAATGGTACCCTATTTTCTATATAGTGCACTACTTGAAAGTAGTAGACTACAGTGCCTTGCGAAAGTATTCGGCCCCCTTGAACTTTGCGACCTTTTGCCACATTTCAGGCTTCAAACATAAAGATATAAAACTGTATTTTTTTGTGAAGAATCAACAACAAGTGGCACACAATCATGAAGTGGAACGACATTTATAGGATATTTCAAACTTTTTTAACAAATCAAAAACTGAAAAATTGGGCGTGCAAAATTATTCAGCCCCCTTAAGTTAATACTTTGTAGCGCCACGTTTTGCTGCGATTACAGCTGTAAGTCGCTTGGGGTATGTCTCTATCAGTTTTGCACATCGAGAGACTGAAATTTTTTCCCATTCCTCCTTGCAAAACAGCTCGAGCTCAGTGAGGTTGGATGGAGAGCATTTGTGAACAGCAGTTTTCAGTTCTTTCCACAGATTCTCGATTGGATTCAGGTCTGGACTTTGACTTGGCCATTCTAACACCTGGATATGTTTATTTTTGAACCATTCCATTGTAGATTTTGCTTTATGTTTTGGATCATTGTCTTGTTGGAAGACAAATCTCTGTCCCAGTCTCAGGTCTTTTGCAGACTCCATCAGGTTTTCTTCCAGAATGGTCCTGTATTTGGCTCCATCCATCTTCCCATCAATTTTAACCATCTTCCCTGTCCCTGCTGAAGAAAAGCAGGCCCAAACCATGATGCTGCCACCACCATGTTTGACAGTGGGGATGGTGTGTTCAGCTGTGTTGCTTTTACGCCAAACATAACGTTTTGCATTGTTGCCAAAAAGTTCAATTTTGGTTTCATCTGACCAGAGCACCTTCTTCCACATGTTTGGTGTGTCTCCCAGGTGGCTTGTGGCAAACTTTAAACAACACTTTTTATGGATATCTTTAAGAAATGGCTTTCTTCTTGCCACTCTTCCATAAAGGCCAGATTTGTGCAATATACGACTGATTGTTGTCCTATGGACAGAGTCTCCCACCTCAGCTGTAGATCTCTGCAGTTCATCCAGAGTTATCATGGGCCTCTTGGCTGCATCTCTGATCAGTCTTCTCCTTGTATGAGCTGAGAGTTTAGAGGGACGGTCAGGTCTTGGTAGATTTGCAGTGGTCTGATACTCCTTCCATTTCAATATTATCGCTTGCACAGTGCTCCTTGGGATGTTTAAAGCTTGGGAAATCTTTTTGTATCCAAATCCGGCTTTAAACTTCTTCACAACAGCATCTCGGACCTGCCTGGTGTGTTCCTTGTTCTTCATGATGCTCTCTGCGCTTTTAACGGACCTCTGAGACTATCACAGTGCAGGTGCATTTATACGGAGACTTGATTGCACACAGGTGGATTGTATTTATCATCATTAGTCATTTAGGTCAACATTGGATCATTCAGAGATCCTCACTGAACTTCTGGAGAGAGTTTGCTGCACTGAAAGTAAAGGGGCTGAATAATTTTGCACGCCCAATTTTTCAGTTTTTGATTTGTTAAAAAAGTTTGAAATATCCAATAAATGTCGTTCCACTTCATGATTGTGTCCCACTTGTTGTTGATTCTTCACAAAAAAATACAGTTTTATATCTTTATGTTTGAAGCCTGAAATGTGGCAAAAGGTCGCAAAGTTCAAGGGGGCCGAATACTTTCGCAAGGCACTGTATATAGGGAATAAGGTGCCATATTGTTTTCATATGTGTCACTAAACAGTGGTCGCATCACTACTCTTGTGCCCAATCCCAAATCCACCCCTAGTTTATGCTTATACAATCCTCTCAGTTTTCCACAATCACATCACAGACATTTTTACATCAGCATTGTAAGATACCGTATTCATGAACAGTTTCTATTTGATTTCAGATACTTGCCACCCTGACCAGTAAGGAGCTGTCTGCCTATGCCAAAGCAGGGGCGGTAGCTGAAGAGATACTGGTGGCTATCAGGACAGTTGTGGCTTTCAATGGACAGAAGAAAGCTGTGGAAAGGTTAGTCAGTTACTAACTAATTAATGAGTTGCATAAAACAGTGGATCTTTCCATAATTATTCATATGATTTACCAAAACCAAGACACATTCCCCTATTTAGGCATGTCTTCTATATATTTTAGGTATGAAAGAAACTTGGAGGATGCTAAAAACTTTGGAATAAAGAAAGCCATCACCACTAACGTGTCCATGGGCTTCACCCAGTTTGTCATATTTGGGACGTACGCCTTGGCTTTCTGGTACGGGACCAAGCTCTCTGTAGACGAGCCTGAAAACTACACCATTGGAAAAACCATTACAGTAAGCTTTTATGGAAGATTTTAAGTAGGAATTTACTATTTTCCAATAGATGCATTTACATTTTATTGTGAAGAGGCCTCTGCAATGTCTTCACACCTGTTACTCTGTCTGATATTAATATAATTCCTTTCTTCATTACATTCTTTGTTGCTGCTATTTTTAGGTCTTCTTCTCTGTGATGATTGGGGCGTTCTCTTTGGGCCAGGGTGCGCCTAACTTGGAAGCCATCGCCAAAGCCCGGGGTGCTGCCTATGAAGTCTACAATACCATTGACCAGGTACCGGAAGTATTCAGTTTAACCCCTAAATCACCATAGCACTGACTCCGTATGAACTCACTCTAACTCACTCAGAACAACATGATCTCAAGAACTCAAGTCGAATTTAGACATTTGTCCTACTGCCGCGGTTGATGAGTTGATTTGTTTGTCATAGCCGCGGCCCATAGACAGCAGTTCAAAGGAAGGTCACAAACCAGACTGTGTGAAAGGAGACATTGAATTCAAGAACATCCACTTCAGCTACCCCTCCAGGAAAGACGTCAAAGTAAGTAGTGGATTTGAATCGAACCAGATCCAGACACTAACCTGTCTCCAAATGATTTGAAAAAATGCACAATAAGGAAGAAGCTAAGTTAAATGTTCAGTTTCCAGTTGGATTAGCAAAAACAAAATGACAAGCCGTACAATTGTAAAATGACAGGTTAGGTTACAGGTTAAAAATACACGTTAAATACGTTGTGGGATGTGTTCCCTGTCGCTGTAGATTCTTCAAGGAGTGAATCTGACAGTGCCTCGTGGGAAGACCATAGCTCTGGTTGGAGCCAGTGGATGTGGGAAGAGCACCACCATTCAGCTGCTGCAGCGCTTTTATGATCCAGACTCAGGAGAGGTATGAACAAATCTGATCGAGGCTTATTCAAAGTGTGTTTAAAGTGCATTTGATGAGCCGTCCTCCAATAGCTCCACCCACCAGCCTCCAGTGAAGGACTCACATGCTTTTATGATCCAGACTCAGGAGAGGTATGAACAAATCTGATCGAGGCTTATTCAAAGTGTGTTTAAAGTGCATTTGATGAGCCCGTCCTCCAATAGCTCCACCCACCAGCCTCCAGTGAAGGACTCACATGCTTTTATGATCCAGACTCAGGAGAGGTATGAACAAATCTGATCGAGGCTTATTCAAAGTGTGTTTAAAGTGCATTTGATGAGCCCGTCCTCCAATAGCTCCACCCACCAGCCTCCAGTGAAGGACTCACATGCTTTTATGATCCAGACTCAGGAGAGGTATGAACAAATCTGATCGAGGCTTATTCAAAGTGTGTTTAAAGTGCATTTGATGAGCCCATCCTCCAATAGCTCCACCCACCAGCCTCCAATGAAGGACTCACATGCTTTATGATCCAGACTCAGGAGAGGTATGAACAAATCTGATCGAGGCTTATTCAAAGTGTGTTTGAAGTGCATTTGATGAGCCCGTCCTCCAATAGCTCCACCCACCAGCCTCCAGTGAAGGACTCACATGCTTTATGATCCAGACTCAGGAGAGGTATGAACAAATCTGATCGAGGCTTATTCAAAGTGTGTTTGAAGTGCATTTGATGAGCCCGTCCTCCAATAGCTCCACCCACCAGCCTCCAGTGAAGGACTCACATGCTTTATGATCCAACCTCAGGAGAGGTATGCAGTACACGAGCGCATTAAAGTTCAAACACCTGACCCATAGTGCATACAGAGACTCACATGCAAACACACGTGTAATGTACACAAAAACATTCACTCATGTACACTCATTCCCAAGTTCTGGTTTATCAGGTTTAGTGTTGAATTCAGTTCAGTAAAAAGTCAAATAGTATTGTAGTGCCCTCTTGTGGAATGTTGATATATCATTTGTCAGAAACGCTGTATGTTTTGTTTGCATAGCTGAGGGTGGTAGGGGTGCTGAGGCTGCTGCAGCACCTCCTGATAAATCAAAATAAGAAATAAATAACAACAATAATAATAAACAACATTCCCACCTTTATTACTCCTGTATGAGCATAGAAAATACTTGTCAGCAAAGCAGAGACATTTGCATGCCTAATGAATATGACCCTGGTTTGTTGTCAGATTACCCTGGATGGTCGGGACATCCGGACCCTGAATGTGAAGTGGCTGAGGGAGAATATGGGTATCGTCAGTCAGGAACCTGTGCTATTCGGAACAACCATTGCAGAAAACATCCGCTATGGCAGAGAGGACGCCACAGATGAGGACATCGAACGGGCTGTGAGAGAGGCCAACGCGTACGACTTCATCTCCAAACTCCCCGATGTACGTGGGGATACTGACAAATGAGTACATACAATGGCTTCAGTGTTTCACATGTGTTATACATTAAATGATCTATGGTGTACAAATGATTTGAAGTGAGTAGGACAGCATATATTCTGTTGTTTCTATGGCGACTGTGTTGAATTTAGATGTTTTTTAGTTTTTGTTTTGAAACTGAAATTGTATACAGTGTAAGGAAATGGCCAAATAGTGATGATGTTATCCCAATGGACAAATTGAAACATGATTATTTCATCTCCATCCCATTTCATGTGGCGTTAACAGAAGCTGAACACCATGGTGGGGGAGCGGGGAGCCCAGCTCAGTGGAGGACAGAAGCAGAGGATAGCTATCGCCCGGGCCCTGGTCAAAAACCCGAAGATCCTCCTGCTGGACGAGGCCACCTCCGCCCTGGACACCCAGAGTGAGTCGGTCGTTCAGGCCGCTCTGGATAAGGTCAGTACCCTCCCTGAGGACCAGACCCGTGGTTAAGGTTGTTCTCAAACCTGCTTTTGCGCAACCTAATAGCCTGATTCGATTTGTTTGACTGCAGCCTTGCAAGTTCACGTTTGCAGCAGTTGACAAACGTCAAGAATCAGAGTGAATCCATGAGATCCTGTTGGAATCCATCTCAGCGAAAATGAAGACGTAATAAAAAAAATGATATGGAACAAATGATGGCAATATTGTCTCCTCCCATTCCCATAGGCCAGAGCGGGCCGCACCACAATAGTGATCGCCCACCGCCTGTCCACCATCAGAACAGCTGACGTGATCGCTGGCTTCAGCAACGGAGAGGTGGTGGAGCAGGGAACACACAGGGAACTCATGGCCAAGAAGGGGGTTTACTACTCTCTGGTCATGCAGCAGGTACTGTATCACGCTCACTACATCCCAAATGGCACCCTATTCCCTTTATAGTGCACTGCTTTTGACCACCAGGGCCCCAACTCTGCCTCAACAGTAGAATCAGCCAACGTCTAAATCATGTTGATCAGAGTCATATTTAGAGACGTATATCATCAGTATCAGAGCAATATACCTTATCAAGCCTGTTTCTATATGATCAGTAATAAACAGGCTCTGTGTGTAACATGTTCAAATCCACTATCACACCTTGTCTGTTGTTCAGAGTCAAGGGAAGCCAGAGGAAGATGAAGAGGACCCTGTGGAAGAGGATAACCCTCCTAAATATGAGGATCTGGATTATGTCCTATATGACTCATCTGACATGGATGAGCTGGAAGTGGGAAACGAGGAAGGAATAGAAAACGGCGGCTTTGAAAAGAACTCAATCAGCAGTGGCCGTGTGGAAATGAAACCGACCAGGAGGAAATCTAAGAAGTCCAAGAAGGACAAGAAGGTACTATTACATAGATAATCCTTTATGTGCTATATAGGAACATGGCTTTGTTATAGTGCTATTGCTAAACTATCATCATACCTATTATATAATGTATGGCATATAATGTATGGTTTATAATGTATGGTGAATATAATGAATGGTATATAATGTATGGTTGCATTCATTTACATTTTAGTAATTTAGCAGAAGCTCTTGAGCGACTTACAGAAGCAATTAGGTTTAAGTGCCTTGCTCAAGGGCATATCGACAGATTTTTCACCTAGTCGGCTCGGGGATTCGAACCTGCCACCCTACTGTATATAGTGGTAGTTCATTGTCTTCAGAAATAAGATCTGTTACATCATGTTGGTCCTTGGTCATTTAGTTTTGTCATTGATGACAATGTTTGATGACAGAAGGAAAAGAAACCAGATGAAGCTCCAGACATCCCCTTCACCAGAATCCTGGCCTTGAACAAGCCCGAGTGGCCGTACATGTTGGTAGGAACCCTGTCTAGCTTGGTGGGGGGAGCCGTTTATCCCTGTGTCGCCATCATCTTCGCCAAGATCATTGGAGTAAGTGTTTCACAAGACCACCTCCTTGTCTTCATAATATGAAGCATTGTTAAATACTGCAGAGACTATTCACATGTCCTAGGTGTCTTCATTGAGTTTGATTTAAACAAGGTGGTCTTATTTTTCCACATCATTTATTTGATGGTCGTTGGTTGGTGGGTTTTGGCTCTTATTTTCCAAAGCAGCCTTTTCATTTTCTGTTGTTATCTATTTTTTGGTGGGGTTTCTCTCCACCCCGTGACCTTCTCTAGGTGTTTTCCGAGGTTGACCCGGAAGTCAAACGACAGAAAACCATGATGTTTTCCCTGCTCTTCCTTCTCATCGGAGGAGTGGCTTTTGTCACCTACTTCCTAAAGGTTTTCTAATTTATAGATCTAAACTGTGTCCAACATGGCAACCTATGCCCTATACAGTGCACTATCTCAAACATGTAATATGTTGTGGGTATGTCTGGTTGGGTACATTTCTGCTGTATGTTCTATGTTTCAGGGTTACATGTTTGGAAAATCAGGAGAGCTTCTTACCATGAGGCTGAGGAGGCAGGTATTCCATGCCATGATGAGACAGGTAGGACAAACTGTCATGCGGGAACATGTATACTTCAGCAATTGTACATCAATTTAAAAAGACTGACTTGTCATTGCTAATTTACTTTACTGTATTGATAATACCAGCAAAAGGATGATGCTGAAATGCCACTTTGTGGTGTTCTGCCTCAGAACCTTGCTAAAATTACGATTCTGAACTGCCACTTTGCAGTGTTCTGCCTCAGAACCTTGCTAAAATGCATTCCTTACAGGAGATTGGATGGTTTGATGACAACAACAATGCAGTGGGAGTTCTAACCACCAGATTGGCCACAGATGCATCTCTGGTTAAAGGGGTAAGCACAATGCTCTGATTTACACATTGAGATACCGATCAAAATCTATCACATCAAGTCGATGTCAATTCAGAATCATTCTACTGTACAAATCTTTAAAAATGTCTACCTGTACATATGCTTCCATGTATTTACAGTTGCGTTCTTTAGAGTTGCAATGTCTGATAATGGATGGAACCTACTTGTTTCCTCTCTCCTCACCACCAGGCGACTGGGTCTAGGTTGGGTCTGGCCACCAACACAGTCTGTGCTCTCACCATCGCCATTGTGGTGGCCTTCATCCACAGCTGGCAGCTCACCCTCCTCATCCTCGCCTGTGTGCCCTTCCTCATTGGAGCCAACTTCATTCAGATGAGGGCAATGGCAGGCCACGCCTCCAAAGACCAGGGTGCCCTGGAGCAGTCTGGGAAGGTTAACATCAACTTTCTATTGCAATTGGGGTTGCAAAATGTTTCCAAAATTCCCAGATTTTCCAGTAATCCCAGTTATAGGTTTTCCGGAATCAGGAGGGAATAAGCAGAAAATCGGGGAAACCTTAAAACAGGATATCTGGATAACCAGGGAATTTCAGGAAGGTTACTGCTATTATGCAACCCTAATTGCAATGCACTTTGAGACAGTGGGCTATATCAGTGTGTGACACCATGTGTTCAAATAAAACGTTAATAAATCTTTATTCATCTTTTGTAGATATCTACAGAGACCGTTGAAAACTTCAAGACAGTTGTTGGATTGACACGGGAGGACGTCTTCTTTCACAAGTTCATGGACAGTCTAGAAAGACCATACCAGTAAGAGTACAGTTATTCACTTTGTTATAGACTCAGCTTTTGGATTGTTTGACCTTATAACCTACAGTCAAGTACTGATTAGATTTCAACTGAATACATCAGGAACGGTTTGGTGAAGGCTCCCATCTACGGACTAACATTTGCCGTTGCCCAAGCAATCCCTTACATGGTCAATGCTGCAATCTTCCGCTTCGGGTCCTGGCTTATTGCTCACTGTCACACAGAATATGAAAATGTTTTCCTGTGAGTATACATTCTGGTACTGTTATATCTCAAATGAATACATTCACACCAGGGTTGGGGTACATTCCATTTACATTCCAGTCAATTCAGGAAGTACACTGAAATTCCAATTCCAGTTGTCTTCAATGCTTTTCATTGAGGAAAATGTGCTGTTGGAATTGGGTTTTGAATTGACTGCAATTGAAATGGAATGTACCCCAACCCTGACTAGAACCCTTGGCTGCCACATTGTCACTACACGGTAACATAAAAATTATAGTAATAATATAATTATAACATTAATTTGGTGGGTGCTTATATTTGTCCTATTTCACACATGTGTATTAATGCACATGTGTGTTTTTTGCATATCCCAAATCTCCCTGAGACAGCCTCGTTGAGTTGGGTCATGACCAGGGTCTGCCGATATAGTGGCAGTGATAGTACAACATTGTCCTTTTCTTTCGCAGTGTGTTTTCTGTGATCATATTTGCTGCCATGAACATAGGAGAATCAGCATCTTTTGCTCCTGACTTTGCCAAAGCGAAAGCAGCTGCGGGGAGAATTCTTGGCTTGTTGGAGAAGAAACCAGAGATTGACATTTACAGTGAGGAGGGAGAGAAGCCAGTGAGTGAGATATAATGTGTCTTACTCCAATATAAACATAAAAACAATGATATAACATTGTGCTTTGTCTGGGACAATGATATAACATTGTGTTTTGTCTGGGACAATGATATAACATTGTGTTTTGTCTGGGACAATGATATAACATTGTGCTTTGTCTGGGACAATGATATAACATTGTGCTTTGTCTGGGACAATGATATAACATTGTGCTTTGTCTGGGACAATGATATAACATTGTGTTTTGTCTGGGACAATGATATAACATTGTGTTTTGTCTGGGACAATGATATAACATTGTGTTTTGTCTGGGACAATGATATAACATTGTGTTTTGTCTGGGACAATGATATAACATTGTGCTTTGTCTGGGACAATGATATAACATTGTGCTTTGTCTGGGACAATGATATAACATTGTGCTTTGTCTGGGACAATGATATAACATTGTGTTTTTTCTGGGACAATGATATAACATTGTGTTTTGTCTGGGACAATGATATAACATTGTGTTTTGTCTGGGACAATGATATAACATTGTGCTTTGTCTGGGACAATGATATAACATTGTGTTTTGTCTGGGACAATGATATAACATTGTGTTTTGTCTGGGACAATGATATAACATTGTGCTTTGTCTGGGACAATGATATAACATTGTGCTTTGTCTGGGACAATGATATAACATTGTGTTTTGTCTGGGACAATGATATAACATTGTGCTTTGTCTGGGACAATGATATAACATTGTGCTTTGTCTGGGACAATGATATAACATTGTGTTTTGTCTGGGACAATGATATAACATTGTGCTTTGTCTGGGACAATGATATAACATTGTGTTTTGTCTGGGACAATGATATAACATTGTGTTTTGTCTGGGACAATGATATAACATTGTGTTTTGTCTGGGACAATGTTGTCTTTTCCAGACGGACTTTGTCGGGGACATTGAGTTCCGAGGGATCCACTTTGCGTACCCGACCCGTCAGAACGTGAGGGTTCTCCAGGGGTTGAACGTGTCAGTGGGGCCTGGTCAGACCCTGGCCCTGGTCGGAGAGAGTGGCTGTGGTAAAAGCACCTCCATACAACTACTGGAGCGCTTCTATAGCCCTGCTGAAGGACAAGTGGTGAGACCAACACCAAAAATAATCAAATCATAAATGTAATATAAAGCACGCTTTCAGAACTATTTCAAAGTGCTAAACCAGTATACTGTGAATTGGAATGCAACAAATATAGTAAAACTGTTAGGCCACTTTTTAGCATGTTAATATTTGTGAAGGTTGGCCTAAATCTGTGGTATTATTGTGGTGTCTCAGTTAATGAAGGGGTTGGCCTAAATCTGTGGTATTATTGTGGTGTCTCAGTTAATGAAGGGGTTGGCCTAAATCTGTGCTATTATTGTGGTGTCTCAGTTAATGAAGGGGTTGGCCTAAATCTGTGCTATTATTGTGGTGTCTCAGTTAATGAAGGGGTTGGCCTAAATCTGTGGTATTATTGTGGTGTCTCAGTTAATGAAGGGGTTGGCCTAAATCTGTGGTATTATTGTGGTGTCTCAGTTAATGAAGGGGTTGACCTAAATCTGTGGTATTATTGTGGTGTCTCAGTTAATGAAGGGGTTGGCCTAAATCTGTGGTATTATTGTGGTGTCTCAGTTAATGAAGGGGTTGACCTAAATCTGTGGTATTATTGTGGTGTCTCAGTTAATGAAGGGGTTGACCTAAATCTGTGGTATTATTGTGGTGTCTCAGTTAATGAAGGGGTTGACCTAAATCTGTGGTATTATTGTGGTGTCTCAGTTAGTGGATGGGTTGGATACTAAGACCCTGAACCTGTCGTGGCTGAGGTCTCAGCTGGGCCTGGTGTCCCAGGAGCCCATCCTGTTCGACTGCAGCATCTCAGAGAACATCCAGTATGGGGACAACAGCAGAGAGGTCTCTCAGGATGAGATAGAGGAGGCAGCCAAGAACGCCAACATCCATGACTTCATCATGGGCCTGCCAGAGGTATAGTAACAGTATAGTGAGGGAGATTGGAGGAGACAGGATAGGCTGTAGCTGTAGGATGATATTTGAAGTCTTCTCAAAGGGGATCCAAAAAATGTCACTGGTGAGGTCACAGTAGAACTTAAACTAATGTCTCTACAGATATTAATATAGAATAGCTATTGACTAGCCCAAGACGGGCTGTTATGACTTTATATTTTAATGTATATTTTAAAAGTGTTCAATATAGACAAACACTATAATTTGTGTTGTTTTTGTCAGAAATACAATACCAGGGTTGGGGACAAGGGGACCCAGATGTCTGGAGGTCAGAAACAGAGGATAGCCATCGCCAGAGCACTGGTCAGGCAGCCTAAAGTACTGCTGCTGGATGAAGCCACTTCCGCCCTGGACACAGAGAGTGAGAAGGTAAGTCACATGGACATTGAGTGCCGACCATCTCATTTTCTACCTATTCATTAATTCATTAATTACTTAATGGCCAGGTCACACACAAATGCTTATCTTCACACAGTCTGTCATCTCCCTCCTTCCCAAATAACCTCTCTGTCTTTCTGTTTCCTCCCTCCTTCTCTCTCTCCCTATCCCTCCCTCCCCCAGATTGTCCAACAGGCTTTAGACGCCGCCCGGCAGGGCCGCACCTGCATCGTGATCGCCCACCGCCTGTCTACCATCCAGAACGCAGACCAGATAGCGGTAATTCAGTATGGTCAGGTGACAGAGCAGGGTACACATACTGACCTCATGGCTAAAGGGGGGGCTTACTATGCCCTGGTCAACGCACAGGTCAACCACTAACTCATATTCAGATTGATGTTTTGCAGCGTATGTACTGTTCTGTTGAATGTTGTTTTGTGAGCTCTTTTTATTGAGCTGCACTTCTTAGCCAGGTCCCCCTTGAGAAAGAGGTCTCCTGTCCATAATGGGACTTCCTGGTTAAATGAAGGTTATTTATAAAAATGTATAAAGAATAAGGAATCTATATGGACAATGATATGGCAGCCATAACTCACTTTGAACGGACTGCTAAAATGATGTTCAATTGCATGATGCAAACTGTCTCAGTGTCAATTGGTTTGATCACATGTAGGTGGTGCACTGAAATGTAGCCTATTGGGTTACTGTGCTATTGGTTACTCACTGTATTACTCACTTTAGCAGTAATGCTGGAGCACGGACATCAGCACAAATAAGTTTTGATAAGCTGCCTCGAATGAATGAACTGTTCTTGACCATGGCACCTTTCATTGTCTGAAGACAACAGGTACAGTATGTATTTCTATAAGAAAAACAGAAAGACACATTATCACAGTTAAATGACTGGATAAAAGCAGTGATTGGGAAAGGTTGTATACCTGTAAATATGAGAGGTTGATGTTCAGAAGACTGTTGTATGTTATTGTATACTGTGATATTTGTATTATTTTAAACAGGGACACTATGCTCTAAAAGGCAAAGTATGCATTTGAAGAATATCTATATATTTAAATGAGTACACTATGTAAGGCTGTTACTTGTTTGTAAATATGCATTCAAATAAAACATTACATCCCATAACATGTCATTTTTAACCTGATTCTAAAGTGACATAATGATTAATCTACAATCTAAATTAGATTGTGGGGAATATGTCAATACATTTTCAAATAAACTTGGAACTCGTTCATTTTAAATGAGACTAAATAGGCTACTGAAGGCTACAGAGGGCTGATGGACACAAGATGGCGCCCGTTGCCAATGAAACACGTTAGTGGGGTAGTAGAACTTTGAAAAGACTTCCATTCGATTGAGGCCTATTTCAAATGCCGCTAAATGTAGCCTATCTCAAACCACGGCTAACTTCGGTAAAAATGCCACTTGTTTTCCAACTGTAAAAGAAGGTTTAAATAGCACTAGGTGGCATAATTGTAGAAATATATGACCACGTCGTTTTAGTCTAGTGTTATGGAAATTATCTTATTTGGTTTACATTCCCCAAAAAATGGTGTAAAGGTAACATTTCTTATCTTGCACGTCGGCAACATTAATTGTATTTCAACCTCCCGAATTCAATCAGAAATAAAAGTCTAAAGCTGGCCATAAGAAAATGATTTAAAAAACACGTTAAAATATTTTTGTTGTCATCAAAATCGTAAAATGATAAAATCGTGATAGTCCCAGGCTTGGTGTTAAACGATGTCGGCCTATTTCAAAAGGCCCAACATGAAGCGATGAACCAGTTATCCCTATCGTACATGCTCTTCTCAGTCAAGTCAACCTAAAACATTTTGGGAGACATGTATTATTCTTCGCCAATGTATTCACTTCGTTACATATTTGTTTTATTAATAGTTCTAAGAGTTGTGTATATTAACGTAGCCTACATTTTTCCCACAGCAGGTGAAACATGCACCGCTGCACTGTTTCCCAAATCCAGTAGCTGATTTGGTTCTGGGTGCTACTGCCGAGATTACTCAAATATATACTATAGACAGGCTATAGGCTATATTTAAGCAATAAATATAATATATTATTTCGTGGGAATAATTTTGTGGCTCTAGAGAAGTTTTGCATTTCAATAAATATAATAAGTATTATGATGGAAATTATTTGACGGATCTACAAAAGTTTTGCGCCTCAACTTTTTCATCCGACTTTTGCCCATTTTATATTTGGTTTTGTTTGAATAATGCTGATATTAATAACATCCTATACATATTACCTTTTGGCAAATTAACAAGTGCTGTAAACTTATACATATTAGAAAGAAAAACTACTTCTGTCTATTTCTAAAAGTGACACGCTACATTCGCAACCAAATATGGAACAGGTTTTAAGCTCGCAGCATTTTCTTTATCTGGACGCGAGCTTTTATGTTCAGAAAATGAGATGGGATCACAAGAAAATTATAATACTTAAAATAGTAGTTACAGTATTTATTTTTCAAACATGGTCATGCAATCCAGCTGAAATGTTTGTTTTCAATGTGGATGTTCGTTTACTCAAACTACCCAAACTGTCAGACACGTATCTTGGCGTGGAAACGTCATATATACTATATACTTTTATTATAATTGCCCATCGGTAATAACAATTTCATTACATACATTCAAATATAGAATTGTATTTGTTTTTATATAAAATGTTTTGCACATCTGGATGTAAAACGTCACAGAAAGAAAGTTCAGCGCTAATACTAATTTATTAAGAAAAACTAAACCTATGGTTTAGGCTATGAAATTCTGATGAACGAATATGTTCTATTAAATCGTTTGTTTGAACGTTCTTATTTGTTTAAGAAGCAGCAGATCGGAGAATCAAAGACATTTGATTGAATGAACTTGTAAATTGTACATACAAATTTATGTGCAGCATCGGCCTATGTCAACTATTTATGAAATTGCCACAGCATAGCAACATTTTGGGTGGGCTCTACCAGTAACAATTTTAGCCTACTTCTAAATTGCAGAGAATAGCTTTGTCGACTGTGCCAATGACGTGTTCAATTTCAATTAGGAAGCAAACAAACTCAGTCTAAACGAATTGATTCTGAATCCATACCGACTTTATTGAGTGGCTTAAATTAGAAAGCCAGTCTCTGAGAAATGATGCTTGTGAATTTAACGTCACTTTACAACATGCTTACTTAAATTAAAAGATGAGAATAATAAACAGTGAATGATTTCGAAATCTTCTTACAAATAAATTCAAAGTGCGTCTATTAAAAGACTCAGAAATACAAGTAAAACTCGTGGTTAAATATAACTCCCCACAATAACATTTTTTATATCCTGACAAACAAACAAAACAAAATAAAACAATAATGTCAAAATACACTTCCGTACATGTTCAGATATTTACTAGAGCCAAATGTACAACTAGAAATGACTATACAAAATCGTCTCATGGACAAATACATAACTCACCTTTACATTGGTGCGGAATAATTTTCTAGGCTATTACATTTCTCATTATATACAGCCTTGCAGTGACGTGAAATGTAGGTATTCATTACAAACTTGGACAGGCTCTTTCTGATAGTATCCGTGGAGCGTTTTACCAACGGGTGACATAACTTTTCCTCCATTATTAATAATAAACAGGCGATGTGTTCGATAGGGTAGATCAGGACATAAACAAAACGTGGATCACCGCACATAAACAGCTACAGTGATTTGTTCTTACAAAGGAGCCGTCGAAAAGGACGAGTACTGATCATTTCAGTGTTCAACAGGCTAATAAAGTGCCACAGTTTGGTTTTGAATAAAAGTACGTCAGCACAGCAGTAACACGATATTGCAGGACACATATTATCACCAAGTGATAGAACAACGTTGTCTATTTCTTGCTTATTGTAATACCCATGTAATAACCAGGTTGCGTAAAAACACTCAAAAGGGTACATACACCAAAGTATAGGCGTCCCCGGTTGGATCAGTCTGTGCGTTAGAAGAACACTGATGTGTTTACATTGTGCCCCAGTGTTCCAGTGTGCCTTCAGGATTACTTTACCAGTACTGTATTTGACCTGTACACCCCACGTCATCAATAGGATACTAGGAGATATCATTTGATCAGTAGTCTAAATCACTTGATTAACTCAACTTGCACACATTAGCATAATTACGCATACTCGACGTATGTCCACTGTAGTTTAGCCATTTCCCTTAGATCATATGTTTTCTCAGATATTATACTTAGTCGAGAGAGTTTAGAAAGGCCGTTCGTTTCCCGTACCCGGGGTAGATTCGGGAGCTTGCAACAGGTCGGGGGAATGGCATCGAGGGCTCCCCGGTGCACTGTGCTCACTGTCGGTATCGCTTCCCCTCTTTCCCCCGCTGCCAGAGCCAGACCCGGCGGAGCCCCCGGCGCTGTGAGTCTTTACGTGTTTACTCAGATGGTCGCTCCGCATAAACCTCTTGTTGCAGACCGGACAGGCGAATCTTTTCTCCCCGGTGTGCGTGCGCAAGTGTCGCTGGAGCTCATCAGAGCGCGTAAACCTCTTCCCGCAAAACAGCCAGTTACACACAAACGGTCTCTCTCCGGTGTGCCACCTCAAGTGCGCCTTGAGGTGCGACGTTTTGCCGTAAACCTTTCCACAGCCCGGAATGTGACAGCTATGGAGCCCTTTCCTCCGCAGACTTGCTCCTGCCGGCCCCAGCCTTTCCGACTCCTGACAGTTGGGACAGTCGCAGGTGGCTCTGCCAGAGTAGCGCCGTGCGGAGGACCGGGGAGACCCCGCTAGAGAGGCCGTTGGCCCCCCAGATAACATATTCCCCCCTGCTCCGCCTAATGGAGACGGACTGGAGTCCGGATAAGAGGATAACACCGGCTTGTAACCGTCCATCAGGTGTTGTCCGGTTGTCAAAAGGTGTGGAGAGGGACTTGTACTGAAGGCTGAGTGACTTAGGCTGGAGTAATCGGAATTGTAGCCCCCTAAAGGAGAGTGTAACGATGTCTGGAGTCCACCGGAGTGCAACGAGGACTGTAGAGCTGCTCCACTCGGGTTCTGAACATCAATCCAACCCGCTCCCACATCCCACCATGCAGACGCGCCGGTGGTGCCAACCTCTCCTGTGGGGATACCATGATGGGACGACTTGAACCAGGACTCGTACGGATGTGCAACGCTCATTCTCGGGTAGATGCCTTGCAGACTGTCCACTGAGGAGTGCACCTTGGAAATGAAGACGGGCTGATGGCTGGGTTCTTGAGAACTGTTTGTAACGGAGGCCTGAAATACAGAATAGTCGTTTCCAAAGTGGGGCGTGGATGAGTTGCCGGACGTTAGGGAGAAGGCACTGGATCCGGGAGAGCTGTTGGTGCCAAACGAGTCCGATAGACCAGCTCCGTTACGGGACACTCCAAAACCGGACAGGCCGGACCCAAGGCTGCAGCTGCTGGCGGTGGCTCGCTTCCACGGGTGGAAGCCTTTCCCAAAAGATGAAGAATTATCCGAAATGGAGGATGGTGATGGGCTCGGACTCCCTATCTTGTTGCATGTCGCAGCCAACATGGCTAAAGGAGTCGATCCTAGCCTCGGCTCCTCCTGAAATGACAAGAAACAACATGTTGATATCGATAACGCACCTTTCAGTTTGCTTGGTCAGTTGGTGCCTAATAGCCTTTCCTATAGTAGGCTACAATAACAATGATTATTTGGTCGGTGAAAAGTTCATTCCGTGCTAATGCAAAAGTTACTTTGTAAACTATTTCCATTTGCAATAGGCCAACTAGCGGGACAGTTTAAACAGGCATCTTTTCCAAGTCATAACAGAGTCATAACATACCTGTAGACTGAGATGAAATAGAACGCACCAAAATGTAGCTATAACAAAACTATTAAATGACGTTACATATGACATGTACAACAACATGCGCGTCTTGTGCACATCAGTAGAAACTTATATCCCGCGCGCGTCTCTCTGTCGTTGCGAAATGAATCTCAGCGTTTTACTCGTGACCCACTTGCTTAAAACATAATCAACGAACTGTCTTTCCTAGTGTGACGGAAGCAATGTTAATCCCCTCCGCTGGACAATAAAATAACTAATTAAACCAGCAAGAAACCCCTTAGACTCACCCCTAGAAGTGAAGTTGCCATCACAAAAAGTGCCCTCCTCAGAGGATCTTTTTATATTTATGAATCACAGCAGTGTTTTTTTAGAGGTGTGCAATACAATGATGTGTTCCGCCCATTCCACCACAATTGTAGGTCCTCTCCGGCTTTGAAGTACCGCTGTGACACGGGCGACCAATCAGCGCCTCTGTTCCACCACACTGCCACATTCTAACGTGAGGTCATCAGTAGACTACTTCAGACAGCTCTCCACCCCTTCACCACCCTCTTCATAATAAAAGAACGGAAGAAGGTAAAGTTAAATGAGAGTGAAAATAATTACTTATTCAAATTTGAAAGAGGAAATTTGGGAATTGTATTCATTTACGATTAAAATTAGACTACTTGTGCTATTATTTATTGTTATCATAATTATTGTTATTAGATTATTATTCGTTGTTATTGTTATTTATATTTTGTGGTTATTACAGTGGTATCAAACCTTTGTATATGACTATTTAGGAGATTTTCAATCCCTTTTTTCAAAGCTTTTGCTTCACTTTCTACCAGTGTTACATTGAGGACACAGATGTTTTAGCTAACCTTCTGTGGCGTATTTCCCTTCGAAGTTTTACATTAATGTTGTTGTCATTACTTTTAAGTAATTCATGCGAACAACGATTATGAAGCCTACAAAAGACTCCACTGTTTTCACATGCAGGACCAATATTACCTTTTTTGAAAATGTCACTTTACTGTAATTGCATTCAATTATTTTGACAATTTTGATTAAAACTACAATGCACTGCATTCCAGAAAATAGATGACTGACTTTATCATCAACTTCATAGTATGACAAAATAATTATACACTTCATTTAGCTAGTTCGTTTACATTGGTACATCAGTCCACGGAGTTACTGTGTGTGTGTGTGTGTGTGTGTGTGTGTGTGTGTGCGGGTAGAAAGAGAGATGGAGGAGGCATAAAGGAGAACAGACCACATCTCAAATAAAAGGAAATTAGCTTCATTTAATTTAATCATTCTTACCTTTCCCTGTTTTGTGTGTCCAGGTGAGGTCTGTGTAGCCTCATTATATCGTTGATAATTAATCAATGGGATCTTAGATTAAACAGTGTAGCCTACAGGCGCATTACAACGATACAATGCACATTTCTGTCTGTTTCCGTACAGCCTTTGCGGATCTTACACATTCGATCAAATATAAAATTAAAAGCTATTTTGATAATATCGAATATGTTCCATCACATCTCAACTGTTATTAGCCCATGTAGCATCATGTACATAATAATAATAATAGCTTCCGTTCGTTACATAACAGGGACTTGAAGGCCATAACAACCCGGGGACTCTCTCTCTCCTTTTCCCTGTCACTCTCCCTCTCTCTCTCTCTCTCTCTCTCTCTATCATTCTCTCTCTCTCTTCCCCTCGCTATATTAGCATGCAATGTGCATTGGCAGCATACATTTAATTTGAATTTCAAATTTAATAACGCAGGAGGTTTTTAATCATGCGTAGTTTTATATGTTTGATATTAACATGCTTATTGACCGGGTCTGTTGACCAGCTTGGCCATTACAAGACAGCGAAAAGTTAATTAAAACGACCAGGGATTATTCATCACATCATCTGCCTAACCCATGTCGCTTCCTTTATTACACTGTGTGATAGATGGACTATCTGATTAATTCCTCTGTTTCTTCGATTGGACAACAGCTTTTTGGATTTAATTTACGCTGCTAGAGCGAACAAGGTGCAGTCAAAATGTGTCCATAGTGCTGGAAAAACAAAATATGAAATAAATAAATATCTAGGCTAAGTAACAGAGAGCATTGGACTAAAAATGATTACTATACATGTCGTTGATATCGCCTAAGTAACAGTTGTGCTGTGTCATGTCTATGCACCAGTCTAATATTGACAATCATTTCTCGTGTTCATTCAATAACTGTAGAAATAGTTTAACAATTGTAGTAGGCCTACGTTAAAAACACGTCTTTTGAGTTCCTCACATCTCAGTTTTACATTTTATCATTGGTTGTTATTGACTGTGATTTCTGCAAATATTGAAATAGAAACCTTCTTTGAAAATAAATCAAACTTTAGATTTGTAAAACTTGCCAGTAGCTTAATTAATGCAACCCATTCATTTAGCTTATAATTTCGGGAAAACTGGGTCTCCAATATTAAACTTAAAACTCACTAATATGCTATTTAAAATGTATGATAACCATAAAAAAACAATACAGAGTTTCCATAAGAATAGAAGTACACGCTATACTAGAACTCAATCAGTTGATTAGTTGACGTCATTTCTTCCTAAACAATTTAGGTCAAATGACAACAACAACAAAAAGTCCAAAAACGTTAAAGAGATACACCAAATTATTTAAAAAATACAATGTGTAGCCTAGATAGAGGCTTACATACCGTGCTCCACTCGGCGCCATATTGATATCGATTGACCCTCGATGTTTCTGTCTGTAGTGCACGAGGCTGAGCGCAGCGCTGCATCCCCTCCACCCGCAGGCGGTACAACAGTAGACCCTGTCTCCTGCAAGATAAATGGTACTTTGGGAATTGCGTTTAATTAGGAATAACTGAGGAGAGAGAGGCTTGCTCGTCCACCGGTGGTCTAATCACAACATGTGTTCTAGCCAACTGACAAGGTTGCGCAGTCACGTGCTTACCTAAATATCCCAGGTAGGTATGAGAGCTAACATAAGGGATGCAAACATGTGATGCTGTATTTTTCTATGATGTGGAAAGATGGAGAGGTTATCTTTATAAACAAGTCCCCATGTGTGGAAACCATGGTATGTCACATTGACAAATTGCTGGGTTGTATTATCAAGCAGGCTGATTTGATAGGTCAGCAAGATCACAGTTCCCCATGCAACATGTTTCAACATGTCACTGATGGACAACTACATCATTGATGGTAGAGAGAGATTGGACACTTCCAAATGGTCAGTTGACTTTCACATGTTTACTAGGGTGGTTTTACCCATCCGTATTTTACAATTAAAACAATTCCCTTTGTCGGCAATTTGTGCGCACAGACTCTCTCCCATAAACCTTCCAGTCACAGTGAGGGTGGGTTGGCCTGAGTTCATATGGTGAGGCCGGGCACAGGTTGTTCTTTCTGATCGCCTGTCTCCCCACTAACTGTACGTCACATTGAACAGATGTCCCCATTTAGGGCTTTCTTTCTCCTACACGCATGGACTATATTACCGTCATGAAATCAAACTCCAAACCTGTCGCTTTCACCGCCATAATGACCGCGTTATTCAGGGCCGCTGAGCACGAACAAAATGTGCTCAATATTGTCTTCTTTACAATTATTCTGCATAGAAAATGAAGGGAAGGAGAGTCTGAGGGGGAAGTAGCCGGATGAAAGGGATGGAGAACTTTACTCTAAATGTGGTGATTTACAAAGCAACTTGATCATCTCAGGGTCTTACTGCTGAAGATCCATGCTCGGAAGTAAACTGCAGGTTCAGGCTTGCCACAGCAATTAGTCGACTTATCGTGGTGAAATTAGATCTTTGCATAAAACCATGCAAATAATTGTCTTGGAAGAATGACAAAAATTAAACCATTGTTTGTGGATTTAGGGGCACCACCTCATGTTAAATGAAGAGAAATAAAGAGTTGAGTGTCCTAGGGTAGCTTACAGATGCCTATCAAACCCATGTTTCAACCCTGCCATACTTAGCCTATGATATGTTGTTTTATGCAATATATCTCAAGTGACATAATAGGATTTCAGGACAGTGTGTTTGAGTGGCTCCACTATTCCACTATTGTTACTCACTCTGCCCATAGATGTGATCATATCTATAGCATGGTGTTAACTCAAGTGAAAGAACAGGATATGGGGACACAAGTGTTTTTGACTGACTGACTGCTGGTGTGGGCTAGTGGTGGTTCTCTCCTCTCCTCTCCTCTCCTCTCCTCTCCTCTCCTCTCCTCTCCTCTCCTCTCCTCTCCTCTCCTCTCCTCTCCTCTCCTCTCCTCTCCTCTCCTCTCCTCTCCTCTCCTCTCCTCTCCGTTCACCATGCAGGAGGTTAGGAGGAGCAGATGTCTGTCTGCCCTGTGAGCTGCCAAGTAGGTCTGAAGCAGGGGAGCCACAGACACAAGGGCCCAAATGGTGTGACAAAGGATGTGCAGGAAGCCTGTCTCCGCCTGGGTGAGCCACACTCACTGAGGGTCTCCCCTCTCCCAGCAAGCCAGCAGGGACACAGAGGTTGTGTGTTCCAAATAGCACCCTATTCCATATATAGTGCACTACTTTTGACCAGAGCCCTATAGGGAAAAGGATGCCATTTGGAATGCATACAGATGGACAGAGCCAGGGACACAGAGAGCCAGGGACACAGAGAGCCAGGGACACAGAGAGACAGAGACAGAGTCGGGGCAGCAAACAAACCCATGTGTTACACAGCATACTGTTGTGGTTCAGAGATGCATGCACACATAAACACATAGAAACACATACACACATGCACAGAGATACTCACATGCATGTATAGACAGTTGCACTCGAGCACTCAAGTATCACACACACACACACACCACACACACACACACACACACACACACACACACACACACACACACACACACACACACACACACACACACACACACACACACACACACACACACACACACACACACACACACACACACACACACACACACACACACACACACACACCAATGGGTGACGAAGATGACCATATTTTGATTGAGAGTAAATATACTTTATAATCACAGTGTCATGCAACGATGCAACATACAGTGTAATTGAGTTTATTTCAGTGGCTTTCACATCCCATCCAACTCTGTGTCAGTAAATTAGTATCAGTGGGTGGTGCTCCGCTCAGAAGAGATTTAAAAGCTCCTAAATATCTTATCACGGTGAGTTGGCTAGATTTACCTTCGTATAGCCATTACAGACATCAGACAACTTGAAGACATTGTTAAGAAATAACATTGAAACTGTAGCTAGAATTCTCAAAAACCAAGCAAAGCTATCATAATGATTCCATTTTTAAAAGCAAAGCTATCATAATGATTCTATTTTTAAAAGCTCTCAAAGACATGCAACATGTTTGTTTTCATGTAAACAAACTCTGAACAAGACACTGTGTGCTGAAACTCTGGTGTTTATCCATTACAGTATTGGGAGATTTTAGAGAGCGTGCAGCTGTCTTTATTTATTTTTTTACACGTTTTGAAGTAATCTACTTTATCTGGGATGTCACGTCCGTCAGAGAGAGAGTGGTGTGGCAGGCAGGCTTTCTGGGCCAGGCCAGGAGGTCATCAACAGTGGGAAAATAGTGTTCCCTCATAGTGATCCAGGCACAGGTGTGCAGCATGGCCAGTACTGAAGAGAAGCACTGGACCATAAACAATGATATAAATGTCTGGCAGATAAAATGGCTAGTTAACAATCTTTTGACTGCCTTAACCTCTGATCTTTTGTGACATATCGATCAGCCAGCTGCTGGCGGTGTTGTCTAGCGGGACCTCTTTGGTTCAGGGATGAATGGATTGGGGCTGGGGCCTCCAAAGGCTTTTTATCCTCCTTTTATCTTAGCTTTTTTTGGAGGGGGAAATAGTGTAATAAAATGTTTTAGGTTTCATTTTTAAAAAGAGCTTTTCTTTGGCAATGTAATAGTTAGGTAATGGAATATAGTTGATAGTTAATAAATGCTTTACTTCCTTGTGGACCATGTCCTAGTTAGTCCTAGTTAGCATGTCCTAGTTAGCCCTAGTTAGCATGTCCTAGTTAGCTCCATGGTTCTATTTTTAGAGTTTTAACAAGCCACAACAGAACCTTATTCTCTGTTCCCTGCACAGGTGTTGCTGACGCAACGCAGTACGTTTCTAAGTTTACAGGGAAAAGATTCAACACCAAGAGAGCCACTGGGTAATTTACATGGACATAATTGGTCCTATGTATAATATCAAGCTAATTGTACGCTAAACAACACATGTCCCCAGAGGCTGAAGTGAAGGCTGGGGGAGGCTGTAAGACCATGATGGCAGTGATGGTGTGCTAATGATCACTCTTAACACCTGTCTGTCACTGGGACTATGTACATCAGCCTACATGCACGTCTCCAGCTGCTTGGGCTGTTAGGCATGTAGGCCCAGATCCAACTGTAGGAACCAAGGGAAACGGAACAGAAGAAACAAAAGAGACATTATGGAAGTTTAGTTGCTACTTTTAGGTCGTATTTAGGCTTTAATGTTGGCTGTACGGTCCATACATACAGTATATGATATAATAATAATTGTTATCTATGAAGCCACACGCTGTTGATCCCACAAGCTGCCTGTGTGTTTCACTCTCACTTCGGGATCAATACGTATCATTGTTGGGAGACACTCAGACATCTGCTCCAGTAGTGTGTTCAGCGTGAAGTTACTGTTTTCTTCTGATTTGACATACGCTTCACAGTTCACGCAAATGACTGGCCATCTACGATAGATACAAAGTGGTTGCGTTATCCCTATAGCGAGTCCTGATTAACTGTTGGCCTAGCTGATAACGCCTCGTTCACTCTTTTCTATGTCTAGTAGCTGTGTGTTTGGTACATGACTGGAGCGATAGATTGCTGTGTCTGAGGTGCGTCCAGGAATAAGGCAGTTTACAGTATATTGTGCTGCCATTTGGTTTGACTAGTGCGTCTGCAGGCCACGAGGTCCTCTTATTGGCATTCAGCGAGCCAAAGCGTTACACTTTGTCTGTGTGAGCGGCAGCCTAAGAGACAGGCGGGCTGGAGGAGAGGGAGGAAGGCAGGCATACAGAGTCAAGTACCTAGGATTAGCCCTGGCCCTTCAACTTTCTCTAATTATCCTCCTGCAGGCATTCTGGCCGTGTGGGATAATAATGGAAGTCTGTGTGTTCGCCCATCACCTCTCAAGTGTGGGTGGAGAAGGCGAGCGAGAGGAGAGAAATGTTTGCTTTCCTTGTTACGTCACCCATGGAACACAATAGATACACATGACTTTGTTTTGTTAGTTCACTGAACGGAACGGATGGGGGCTGAAGTATGGCTAGCTTACAAAGTACTTAGCTACCCACTGGGCACAGACATCAACGTTTAGTTTTGATTTACATCTGGTTGAGTTGTCAACTAATGAAACATTAGTTGACACGAAAACAACCCCAAAAAAACAACCAAAAATGTCCCGCTGTTGGATTTAGTTTAAAAGTTGGGTGAAAAACATACGAAATTACCTTACGTCATCACATAAAATGTTTGTGTTGAAATGATGTGGAAACAACATTGATTCAACCAGTTTTTGCCCCAATGGGTAGGTTCTTTATACTTGTGAACAGTAGCCAATGAATCGATATCAACAGTGATGTTCACATTGCCTTAGTGGTGACCTTAGAGCTGCAGCACGGCAGGGAAACAGTGATGTTCACATTGCCTTAGTGGTGACCTTAGAGCTGCAGCACAGCAGGGAAACAGTGATGTTCACATTGCCTTAGTGGTGACTTTAGAGCTGCAGCACGGCAGGGAAACAGAGATGTTCACATTGCCTTAGTGGTGACTTTAGAGCTGCAGCACGGCAGGGAAACAGTGATGTTCACATTGCCTTAGTGGTGACTTTAGAGCTGCAGCACGGCAGGGAAACAGTGATGTTCACATTGCCTTAGTGGTGACTTTAGAGCTGCAGCACGGCAGGGAAACAGTGATGTTCACATTGCCTTAGTGGTGACTTTAGAGCTGCAGCACGGCAGGGAAACAGTGATGTTCACATTGCCTTAGTGGTGACTTTAGAGCTGCAGCACGGCAGGGAAACAGTGATGTTCACATTGCCTTAGTGGTGACTTTAGAGCTGCAGCACGGCAGGGAAACAGTGATGTTCACATTGCCTTAGTGGTGACTTTAGAGCTGCAGCACGGCAGGGAAACAGTGATGTTCACATTGCCTTAGTGGTGACTTTAGAGCTGCAGCACGGCAGGGAAACAGTGATGTTCACATTGCCTTAGTGGTGACTTTAGAGCTGCAGCACGGCAGGGAAACAGTGATGTTCACATTGCCTTAGTGGTGACCTTAGAGCTGCAGCACGGCAGGGAAACAGTGATGTTCACATTGCCTTAGTGGTGACTTTAGAGCTGCAGCACGGCAGGGAAACAGTGATGTTCACATTGCCTTAGTGGTGACTTTAGAGCTGCAGCACGGCAGGGAAACAATGTTGTGGACGTGATAATAGAGTTGTGAAACGCCATGTCACACACGTTTCAGGTAAGTCAATCTTTCCAGAACATTGGATGAAAGTTTCCAATCTGTGAACATATTCTATTGTGACGGAGGATCAATTGTTACAACCTGTGAACATATTCTAGTATGAGGGAGTGAGCAGTGACACAATTATCACATTTGGAGAACATTATTCAGTTTTAGTTACTGAATGTGTACTAAACATTTCACCTCTCTATTATCCTACATTGACAGACAACAGGGCCGGTCCTCTGCTGTCATCTCTCTTCATCTGATGTCTTAGTTTCCTGGTAACGTCCTTATTCTTCTCTCAAGTACGTACACGTGGTGATAATACAGAAAGCTGAGCGAAAACACAATGCTTTAATTAAGACCTGGAGTGATTTCCCTGAGGGGGGAGATTGTCTGCTTCCATGTAGTTAGTTCATCATGCAGTAAAGAGGTTGCCTTGTCCTTCCCTTCCCTGACAATTGGTTTTAATCAGCTAGCATGCCTCTCCAGGCTGATCATTTCTGCTAAATTGACAAGGGTGGTGGATGCCTCTGAAAATCACTATGACAGGGCTAAGGCCACTGGGCTAAGGCCACTGGGCTAAGGCTACTGGGCTAAGGCCACTGGGCTAAGGCCACTGGGCTAAGGCTACTGGGCTAAGGCCACTGGGCTAAGGCTACTGGGCTAAGGCCACTGGGCTAAGGCTACTGAGCTAAGGCCACTGGGCTAAGGCCACTGGGCTAAGGCTACTGGGCTAAGGCTACTGGGCTAAGGCCACGGGGCTAAGGCCACTGGGCTAAGGCCACTGAGCTAAGGCTACTGGGCTAAGGCCACTGGGCTAAGGCTACTGGGCTAAGGCCACTGGGCTAAGGCCACTGGGCTAAGGCTACTGGGCTAAGGCCACTTGGCTAAGGCCACTGGGCTAAGGCTACTGGGCTAAGGCTACTGGGCTAAGGCCACTTGGCTAAGGCCACTGGGCTAAGGCTACTGGGCTAAGGCCACTGGGCTAAGGCCACTGAGCTAAGGCCACTGGGCTAAGGCTACTGGGCTAAGGCCACTGGGCTAAGGCTACTGGGGTAAGGCCACTGGGCCATTGGCGTCAATATCTTTGGTTCAGTGCTTTTTAAACAGCATATCCTGGTGCACATCTATATTTTCTCTACAAGGATATGTGTTGCCGTGGCAGCCAATACGTCTCTGGTGTTGTTTCGTCTTTGAAGAATAGCAAAGTGGTGTGGGGTATTTTGGAGCAATGTTTTGCTTTGCTGAGAGAAACATAAACTGTGAGGTTGGTTTGTAACCCCAGCAACACAGTCTTGTAGGTTGCCAAAACATTAACAGGTTTCGCTGGCTTTCTTTCACTCCTTTGGGCGCAATACATTCATGTCATGTTCATGGGCTGTTGCTAGAATGACAACGTCATTTATGTGTCAAAGAGAAACCCACAATGCATATCTTTGGATTATTTTGATGATTTCACGAAATGTCTGTTTTCTGTTTTCACTTCACGTGGCACCTACACATGCAGACTGTGCAAGTGTGGAAGTACAAACTGTGATTTGAAGTAAAGGGGGGTGGGGAGCGAGGAAGGGAAGAGGATAGAGGGATGAGTATGAGGAGGAAGCTGGGACCCACTTCTCGCCCTGCAATTTAATCACTGTACACCCCGGAAAGTATTGACAGTTGTCCTGTGGAAGCTATTAAAGTTGCTGTCCAAGGTTAAATGAAATTGCAGTTTATCAAGGCAGCGTTGAGAAAATAAGGGAATCTGTTCATGGCTGTTGATTAATGTGGAGCCTGATCAACACAAGGGGTTCATTAAGCTATACATCACCGGGGTAATTTAACATGTCATCACGCCTGCTGCGGTCTCTTCCCGCAACATGTTTTGCGCGTGTGTGTGGTGTGTGTGTGTGTCTGAGGTGCTCCCCATGGTCGTTTGCAACAGATGACACATGCAGCCACAGTCTCTGAGGGTATGGACGAGGATGCGGTCTGTCGCCCACCTTTGTGACAGTCTGTATAATCTCCAAACCAACCTAACCCCCAGTTATCAATGTTGACAACTACTGTCTGACGGCAGCATTACAGAATAACATATCAGAAACTTTATTTATACTGTATATGGCAGTAGTACACATGACTTAGTGCAGTAATACACATGACTTAGTGAAGTAATATACATGACTTAGTGAAGAAATACATATGACTTAGTGAAGCAATACATATGACTTAGTGAAGCAATACACATGACTTAGTGCAGTAATACACATGACTTAGTGAAGTAATATACATGACTTAGTGAAGAAATACATATGACTTAGTGAAGCAATACATATGACTTAGTGAAGCAATACACATGACTTAGTGCAGTAATACGCATATGACTTAGTGCAGTAATACACATGAATTAGTGCAGTAATGCACATAGCTTAGTGCAGAAATACACATAACTTAGTGCAGTGCATATCAGTATAGAAGACAGAGATAGTATTATAATCATAAGTCACCACACCATCATTAAGTTTGCAGACAACACAATTGTGGTAGGCCTGATCACCAATAACAATGAGACAGCCTATAGGGAGGAGGTCACAGACCTGGCAGTGTGGTGCCAGGACAACAACCTCTCCCTCAACGTGATCAAGACAAAGGAGATGATCGTGGATTACAGGAAAAGGAGGGCCAACCACGCCCCCATTCTCATCGACAGGCCTGTAGTGGAGCAGGTTGAGAGCTTCAAGTTCCTTGGTGTCCACATCACCAACAAACTATCATGGTCAAAACATACCAAGACAGTCGTAAAGAGGGCACGACAACGCATATTCCCTCTCACAAGACTGAAATTATTTGGCATGGGTCCTCAGATCCTCAAAGTTATACGAGAGCACTGGTTGCATCAGTGCCTGGTATGGCAACTGCTCGGCCTCCGACCACAAAGCGCTATAGAGGGTAGTGCATACTGGCCCAGTACATCACTGGGGCCAAGCTTCCTGCCATCCAGGACCTCTATACCAGGCGGTGTCAGAGGAGGGCCCTAAAAAGACTCCAGCCACCCCAAAAAGACTCCAGCCACCCCAGTCATAGACGGATCTCTCTACTACCGCACGGCAAGCGGTACCGGAGCCCCAAGTCTAGGTCCAAAAGGCTTCTTAACAGCTTCTACTACCAAGCCATAAGACTGTTGGACAGCAAACCAAATGGCTACCCGGACTATATGCATTAACCCCCACCCCCCTTTTTACGCTGCTGCTACTCGCTGTTAATTATTTTATTGTCTATGCATAGTCACTTTACCCCAACTGTACCTACATGTACATATTACCTCAATTACCTCTACTAACCTCTACCCCGCACACTGACTTGGTACCGGTACCCCCTGTATATAACCTCCACATTGACTCTGTACCGGTACCCCCTGTATATAGCCTCCACATTGACTCGGTACCGGTACCCCCCTGTATATAGCCTCCACACTGACTCGGTACCGGTACCCCCTGTATATAGCCTCGTTATTGTTATTTTATTGTTGTTCTTTTATTTTTTACATTAGTTTATCCAGTAAATATTTGTCTTAACTCTTATTTATTTTTTTAACTGCACGGTTGGTTTAGGGCTTGTAGTAAGCATTTCACGGTAAGGTTGTATTCGGCACATGTGATAAATCAAATGTGATTTGGTTTGACATGTTATTTTCCATTACGTTCACACATTTTCAGATGCAATGCATACGGTGCATAACAATTTGGGACACTTGATTAAACAGTAATTTAACTCCATTTAAGGTGCATCTTTATGGCTGTAACCCAGACTAAATGCACACGGTACAATACATATTCAGAACCAGAACCAGAACCAGAACCAGAATCCACTGTCCATCTCTGTCATCAGGGCAGGATGGACTCTAACTACATCCACTGTCCATCTCTGTCATCAGGGCAGGATGGACTCTAACTACATCCACTGTCCATCTCTGTCATCAGGGCAGGATGGACTCTAACTACATCCACTGTCCATCTCTGTCATCAGGGCAAGATGGACTCTAACTACATTCACTGTCCATCTCTGTCATCAGGGCAGGATGGACTCTAACTACATCCACTGTCCATCTCTGTCATCAGGGCAGGATGGACTCTAACTACATCCACTGTCCATCTCTGTCATCAGGGCAGGATGGACTCTAACTACATCCACTGTCCATCTCTGTCATCAGGGCAGGATGGACTCTAACTACATCCACTGTCCATCTCTGTCATCAGGGCAGGATGGACTCTAACTACATCCACTGTCCATCTCTGTCATCAGGGCAAGATGGACTCTAACTACATCCACTGTCCATCTCTGTCATCAGGGCAGGATGGACTCTAACTACATCCACTGTCCATCTCTGTCATCAGGGCAGGATGGACTCTAACTACATCCACTGTCCATCTCTGTCATCAGGGCAAGATGGACTCTAACTACATCCACTGTCCATCTCTGTCATCAGGGCAGGATGGACTCTAACTACATCCACTGTCCATCTCTGTCATCAGGGCAGGATGGACTCTAACTACATCCACTGTCCATCTCTGTCATCAGGGCAAGATGGACTCTAACTACATCCACTGTCCATCTCTGTCATCAGGGCAGGAAGGACTCTAACTACATCCACTGTCCATCTCTGTCATCAGGGCAGGATGGACTCTAACTACATCCACTGTCCATCTCTGTCATCAGGGCAAGATGGACTCTAACTACATCCACTGTCCATCTCTGTCATCAGGGCAGGATGGACTCTAACTACATCCACTGTCCATCTCTGTCATCAGGGCAGGATGGACTCTAACTACATCCACTGTCCATCTCTGTCATCAGGGCAGGATGGACTCTAACTACATCCACTGTCCATCTCTGTCATCAGGGCAGGATGGACTCTAACTACATCCACTGTCCATCTCTGTCATCAGGGCAGGATGGACTCTAACTACATCCACTGTCCATCTCTGTCATCAGGGCAGGATGGACTCTAACTACATCCACTGTCCATCTCTGTCATCAGGGCAGGATGGACTCTAACTACATTCACTGTCCATCTCTGTCATCAGGGCAGGATGGACTCTAACTACATCCACTGTCCATCTCTGTCATCAGGGCAGGATGGACTCTAACTACATCCACTGTCCATCTCTGTCATCAGGGCAAGATGGACTCTAACTACATTCACTGTCCATCTCTGTCATCAGGGCAGGATGGACTCTAACTACATTCACTGTCCATCTCTGTCATCAGGGCAGGATGGACTCTAACTACATTCACTGTCCATCTCTGTCATCAGGGCAGGATGGACTCTAACTACATCCACTGTCCATCTCTGTCATCAGGGCAAGATGGACTCTAACTACATTCACTGTCCATCTCTGTCATCAGGGCAGGATGGACTCTAACTACATCCACTGTCCATCTCTGTCATCAGGGCAGGATGGACTCTAACTACATTCACTGTCCATCTCTGTCATCAGGGCAGGTAGGGTTTTGATCACTTGGGTTTTCTCTACTGTAGCTGCAGGAGACAGGACAGGCAGGAGACAGGACAGCCAGGAGACAGGACAGCCAGGAGACAGGACAACCAGGAGACAGAACAGGCAGGAGACAGGACAGCCAGGAGACAGGACAGTCAGGAGACAGGACAGCCAGGAGACAGGACAGCCAGGAGACAGGACAGGCAGGAGACAGGACAGTCAGGAGACAGGACAGCCAGGAGACAGGACAGCCAGGAGACAGGACAGCCAGGAGACAGGACAGGCAGGAGACAGGACAGTCAGGAGACAGGACAGGCAGGAGACAGGACAGCCAGGAGACAGGACAGCCAGGAGACAGGACAGCCAGACCTGCATAAATAACAGAGGTTAGGTCCCTAATTGCTCCATATTCCCCATATAGTGCACTACTTTTGACCAGGGTCTCCAGGGAATAGGGTGCCATTTAGGATGCAAACGGTGCTATGCTAATAAGGCCTCCCACCCGGTGTGGTTGTGATTTTTTCTTCTGGGGGATTTGTTTACTGGCGGATAATTGATGGTGCTTGAGGGACAGGCGTGAGTTGGACATGAATCACGGGGCGACGCGCCTCATGATAAGGAGCTGAAAGTCGTCCGTAATTAAGCAGGGCACTAGAGACCAATTGTTTGCAGAATGATTTGGCCGCCGGCTAATTGACACTAATTGTTTAATCTGATTTTTTCCCCCTCACAACACCGTTAACTAAAAGTCAGGCCACTCTCTTGTGCACTCATCCACAGCACTGTGCATTAATACAGCAGAGGCTCACACAGTGGGGAACCCTATTCCCTATATAATTCACCTATTTTGTCAAGTTTCTTGTTAAAAGTAGTGCACTATATAGGGAATAGGGTGCAATTTGGGACACAATTACTGTGTTACGATGATAGGTGGTGTTTGGGGGGGGTGGGGGGGGGGGGGTGAGATAGAAGGTGGATCAGATCATGATGTACTGTTCATTCGGAAAGTATTCAGACCCCTTGACTTTTTCCACATTTTGTTACGTCACAGCCTCATTCTATAATGTATGAAATTGTTTTTCCCCTCTCATCAATCTACACATAATAGCCCATAATGACAAAGCAAAAACAGGTATTTAGAAATGTTTGCTACTCCTGGGTGGCACAGTGGTTAAGGGCGTTGTACTGCAGCGCCAGCTGTGCCATCAGAGACTCTGGGTTCGCGCCCAGGCTCTGTTGTAACCGGCCGCGACCGGGAGGTCTGTGGGGTGACGCACAATTGGCCTAGCGTCGTCTGGGTTTGGGAGGGGTTGGCCGGTAGGGATGTCCTTGTCTCATCGCGCACCAGTGACTCCTGTGGCGGGCCGGGCGCAGTGCGCGCTAACCAAGGTTGCCAGGTGCACAGTGTTTCCTCCGACACATTGGTGCGGCTGGCTTCCGGGTTGGATGCGTGCTGTGTTAAGAAGCAGTGCGGCTTGGTTGGGTTGTGTATCGGAGGACGCATGACTTTCAACCTTCGTCTCTCCCGAGCCCGTATGGGAGTTGTAGCGATGAGACAAGATAGTAGCTACTAAAAAACTATTGGATACCACGAAATTGGGGAGAAAAAGGGGTAAAATTTAAAAAAATAAAAAATGTTTGCTAATTTATTCTAAATAAAAAACTAAAATATCACATTTACCTAAGTATTCAGACCCTTTATTCAGCACTTTTGGCAGCGATTACAGCCTCGAGTCTTCCTTGGTATGATGCTACAGGCTTGGCACACCTGCATTTGGGGAGTTTCTCCCATTCTTGTCTGCAGATACTTCCAAGCTCTGTCAGGTTGGATGAGGAGCGTAGCTGCACGGCTATTTTCAGGTCTCTCCAGAGATGTTCGATGGGTTTCAATTCCGGGCAACTCCTGCGTTGTCTTGGCTGTGTGCTTAGGGTTGTTGTCCTGTTGGAAGGTGAACCTTCGCCCCAGTCTGAGGTCCTGAGCGCTCTGAAGCAGGTTTTCATCAAGGATCTCTCTGTACTTTGCTTCTTTCATCTTTCCCTCGATCCTGACTAGTCTCCCAGTCCCTGCTGCTGAAAAACATCCCCAAAGCATGATGCTGCCACCACCATGCTTCACCGTAGGGATGGTGCTATGTTTCCTCCAGATGTGAAACTTGGCATTCAGGCCAAAGAGTTCAATCTTGGTTTCATCAGACCAGAAAATTGTTTCTCATTGTCTGAGGCCTTTAGGTACCTTTTGGCAAACTTTTGGCAAATTCCAAGCGGGCAGTTTTACTGAGGAGTGGCTTCCATCTGGCCACTCTACCATAAAGCTCTGATTGGTGGAGTGCTGCAGAGATGGTTGTCCTTCTGGAAGTGTCTTCCATCTCCACAGAGAAACTCTGGAGCTCTGTCAGAGTGACCATCGGGTTGTTGGTCACCTCCCTGACCAAGGCCTTTCTCCCCCTATTGCTCAGTTAGGCTGGGCGGCCAGCTCTAAGAAGAGTCTTGGTGGTTCAAAACTTCTTCCATTTAAGAATGATGGAGGCCACTGTGTTCTTGAGGACCTTCAATGCTGCAGAAATGTTTTGGTACCCTTCCCTAGATCTGTGCCTCGACACAATCCTGTCTCTGTGCTCTACAAACAATTCCTTTGACCTCATGGCTTGGTTTTTGCTCTGACATGTACTGCCAACTGTGGGACCTTGTACAGACAGGTGTGTGCCTTTCCAAATCATGTCCAATCAATTGAATGTAGCACAAGTGGACTCCAATCAGGTTCTAGAAACATCTCATGGATGAATACTGGAAACAGGATGCACCTGAGCTCAATATTGAGTCTCACTGCAAAGGGTCTGAATAGTTAAGTAAATGCGATTTTTCATTTATTTGTAATTTTTTATTTGCACAAATTTCTAAAAGTCTGTTTTTCCGTTGTCATTGTGGGGTGTTGTGTATAGATTGATAAGGTTTTTTTTTTATTTAATCAATTTTAGAATAAGGCTGTAACGTAATAAAATGTGGAAAAAGTCAAGGGGTCTGAATAGTTCCCGAACGCCCTGTATAATCATCCCATTTTCTTATCTAAAAAAAAAAAGATCAGTAAGAAAAGACTGATCAAATTAAGATCCTACATCTGTAGTTGATTTATCGCATTGAGAGAAGGCTTATAAATGAACAATGTTAATCCCCTCCTCCTCCCCTCCTCCACTATTTTGTCTGACATATACTGGTTTTTAATAGCAGCAATACTTTATAATTAAGGGGTCAACATTACAGTAAAGGAACATATTTTCTGGCTCATTAACCAAAAATATTAGGACGGAGACTAGGCTATCACAACGGAGACTAGGCTACCACAACGGAGACTAGGCTATGTTGTAAAGGGATGTTGGCAATCATGTCAACTCTACCCATACAGTATATGGGTCATAGAGATTCTATGGTATACAGTATTACAGCATTCTCCTTCTATCCTATAAGTGAATGACATGATCTTTATCGTCTGGGTAGTAAGTACAGAAACCCTCAGGACTGTTGTTTTGATAAATACAGGACTTGAAAACACTAAGAATATGGGATTTGACACCTGGTTATTGAGGATGAAGGACATTGGATATATTTCTGATATATTTCATGCTGTGTCACGAGAGTGGGTATTGAGAAGACACCTCATTATTACAGAGCTATAGCCTTTATGTTGCATTCGTGTGCTTTTGGGAAGTGGGAAACTTGGAATTGGGAAGTCATTAGTATGACTTGATTGTGTTCAAGTGCTTTTGAAGTTGGACCAATTCTTCAACCAATACGATTTTAGCTAGCTTGATAAGCTAGCTAACATTGCTAATAATAAAGTTAGCTAGCTTACTTAACATTGACAATATGGTTAAACTAGCTACATTATCCACATTGCTAAGTTTGTTATTGTCAAAAACAGATTTTTGTTGAAAAGGTGAACGGTCAGTGGTGAAAACGTCACAACTCGGCAACTCCAGTAACAACATTTTCTCAGGGTGTCCCACTTGTAGTTACGACTTTGAAGGTTGATCAAGTGAAACTTCCCAGTGGAGAACTCCGAACTTCCGTTAATTCCGACAGCATGTGAACGCCCCATTAGCCAGAAGAACCAGATTAATCATAATAGTAGCATAGCCACTTAGTATAGTCACTTAGCATCTCTGTTAGCTTGCTAGCCTAATATTCTGGAGTAGGCCGATGATTGACTTGATTGACATACAGTAAGTGAAGGACATAGGAACAAACGAGCAACAAACTTAGTTTGAAAACACATTACATCATTAAAATAGCCAAATGATGTATATGAAAAAAGCACCAAGCACGTTATGCTATGAGCATCAATCTTGCACATTGCCAATGTCATTATGCAGTGTCAGTCCAATGTCTTTACTTTTTACAAGGCTACGATAACAGAACCATTTGTTACCTTCTGTTGAGTGTCCAGATGACACAATTGACTTATTTGGGAGTTGTCACTCTTCATCTGGTTGCTTCTCAACATTACTGTGTCCCACCCAGGCCAATATATCCATATCTATCTGGAGCTCTGACAGTAGGGGATCAAAGAGAGTGAGTGGCTGGCTGGTTGCTGGTAGGCTGACCATCCTACAGTGGGAGCCATTATTGTTAGACCAAACACTCCTGAACCCCTTGGGGATAACCCTTCCTTACTCTTTATTAAAAATGGTCCGGCACAAAGTGCAGTTGGATAGTATTCAGACTATTGACTTTTTCCACATTTTGTTACGTTACAGCCTTATTAAAAAATGTCTTAAATAATGCCAAACAAAAACACATTTTTAGAAATTTGATCAAATTTTAAAAAAAGTAAAAAACATATACCATACTTACACAAGTATTCAGACCCGTTGCTATGAGACTCTAAATTTAGCTCAGGTGCATCATGTTTCCATTGATCACCCTTGAGATGTTTCTACAACTTGATTGGACATGATTTGGAAAGAAACACACCTGTCTATACAAGGTCCCACAGTTGACAGTGCATATCAGAGCAAAAACCAAGCCATGAGGTTGAAGAAATTGTCCGTAGAGCTCCGAGACAGGATTGTGTCGAGGCACAGATCTGGGGAAGGGACCAAAACATTTCTGCAGCATTGAAGGTCCCCAAGAACACAGTGGCCTCCATCATTTTTAAATGGCAGAAGTTTTGAACCACCAAGACTCTTCCTATCGCTGGCCGCCCGGCCAAACTGAGCAATCGGGGCCTTGGTCAGGGAGGTGACCAAGAACCCGATGGTCACACTGACAGAGCTCCAGAGTTCATCTGTGGAGATGGGTGAACCTTCCAGAAGGACAGTCTCTACAGCACTCCACTAATCAGGCCTTTATAGTAGAGTAGCCAAACGGAAGCCACTCCTCAGTAAAAGGCACATGACAGCCCGTTTGGAGTTTGCCAAAACGCACCTAACGGACTCTCGGACCATAAGAAACAAGATTCTCTAGTCTGATGAAACCAAGATTGAACTCTTTGGCCATAATGCCAAACGTCACGTCTGGAGGAAACCTGGCACCATATATCCGGTGAAGCATGGTGGTGGCAGCATCATGCCGTGGGGATGTTTTTCAGCAGCAGCGACTGGGAGACTAGTCAGGATCGAGGGAAAGATGAACGGAGCAAAGTACAGAGCAGAGCGATCCTTGATGAAAACCTCTCCAGAGCGCTCAGGACCTCAGACTGGGGTGAAGGTTCATCTTCCAAAAGGACAATGACCCAGGGCACACAGCCAAGACAACGCAGGAGTGGCTTCGTGACAAGTCCCTGAATGTACTTGAGTGGCCCAGCCAGAGCCTGGACCGATCGAATATCTCTGGGGAGACCTGAAAATAGCTGTGCATCGAAGCTCCCCATCCAACCTGGCAGAGCTTGAGAGTATCTGCAGACAAGAATGGGAGAAACTCCCCAAATACAGGTGTGCCAAGCATGTAGCATCATACACAAGAAGACTTGAGGCTGTAATCGCTGCCAATGATGCTTCAACAGAGTACTGAGTAAAGGGTCTGAATACTCATATAAATGTGATACTTCAGTTTTTTGTTTGTAATATTTTTGCAAAAATGTCTAAAAAACAGTTTTTGCTTTGTCATTATGGGGTATTGTGATGTCATTATGGGGTATTGTGATGTCATTATGGGGTATTGTGATGTCATTATGGGGTATTGTGATGTCATTATGGGGTATTGTGATGTCATTATGGGGTAATGTGATGTCATTATGGGGTATTGTGATGTCATTATGGGGTATTGTGATGTCATTATGGGGTATTGTGATGTCATTATGGGGTATTGTGTGTTGGTAAGGATTTTTATTTAATTTAATAATCAGTTTTAGAATAAGGATGTAACATAACAAAATGTGTAAAAAGTCAAGGTGTCTGAATACTTTCCGAATGCACTCTACACTTGTCCAAACCATTATAACTTCCAAACTCATACACATCCTAATAAAAATACTCAAACACATATCCTGATGAACAATACCTCACTGGCAAACAAACCAAGATTCCCAATATGCAAAACATGGCTGCTAAACTCCCATCCAATGTCTACTACTTACGATGTGTTCGTTGGTGTCAACGTAAATCATTTCTTTAGCTCTGCAAATATGAATATTGGCAAGTCTTAGTCGATGGTAGAAAAGTGGTTTGTTGTGTCTCGGCGTGAGATGAGATGATGAAGTAGAACTGATCATTCCACATAAAGGGGGAGAAGACTTCCCTCTCTATTTGATTAAACCAAGTCTCAATAACCAGAGCCATGATAGATGGGATCCTCACAAAGGAACATTAGATCCAACATGATTACATTTAACGCCAACTCACTTTGCAGCTTTTTTAATTAACACAAACTATGATGAGATATTAATGATTATTAGAGGGGGGGGGGGGGGGGGGGGGGGGGGGGGGGGGGGGCAGCAAAGGGTTGACACACCCCCCTCCCCCTATACCCCACCACCCCCCATACAGGACAAAGAGAGCGTGTGCAAATCCAAACATACAGAATTTAATAGTGTCATATTTAGTCCCATCCTTTGTGAGAGTTCTCTATGACAACTTCAAATGGCCACCTTTAATGTAATTATCCATCTCCATGACTACAAAGCCTATACTGTGAACATGAATAACTGTTGTTTTCCCTCAATTCATAGCTGTTGGGGACCAATCAGACGAGAGCCACTCATGTGCATCCAGTCATCTGTTTAGGTCCAATCCGCTGAGAGAATGATTAGCAACTTAAAGAGAGGATAGTGTTGAACTTCTAAAGACACACTGACAGTACAGTATCATGGAGATGGTGTTAGAGAAGCCTCTAAAGACACACTGACAGTACAGTATCATGGAGATGGTGTTAGAGAAGCATCTAAAGACACACTGACAGTACAGTATCATGGAGATGGTGTTAGAGAAGCCTCTAAAGACACACTGACAGTACAGTATCATGGAGATGGTGTTAGAGAAGCCTCTAAAGACACACTGACAGTACAGTATCATGGAGATGGTGTTAGAGAAGCCTCTAAAGACACACTGACAGTACAGTATCATGGAGATGGTGTTAGAGAAGCCTCTAAAGACACACTGACAGTACAGTATCATGGAGATGGTGTTAGTGAAGCCTCTAAAGACACACTGACAGTACAGTATCATGGAGATGGTGTTAGAGAAGCCTCTAAAGACACACTGACAGTACAGTATCATGGAGATGGTGTTAGAGAAGCCTCTAAAGACACACTGACAGTACAGTATCATGGAGATGGTGTTAGAGAAGCATCTAAAGACACACTGACAGTACAGTATCATGGAGATGGTGTTAGAGAAGCCTCTAAAGACACACTGACAGTACAGTATCATGGAGATGGTGTTAGAGAAGCCTCTAAAGACACACTGACAGTACAGTATCATGGAGATGGTGTTAGAGAAGCCTCTAAAGACACACTGACAGTACAGTATCATGGAGATGGTGTTAGAGAAGCCTCTAAAGACACACTGACAGTACAGTATCATGGAGATGGTGTTAGAGAAGCCTCTAAAGACACACTGACAGTACAGTATCATGGAGATGGTGTTAGAGAAGCCTCTAAAGACACACTGACAGTACAGTATCATGGAGATGGTGTTAGAGAAGCCTCTAAAGACACACTGACAGTACAGTATCATGGAGATGGTGTTAGAGAAGCCTCTAAAGACACACTGACAGTACAGTATCATGGAGATGGTGTTAGAGAAGCCTCTAAAGACACACTGACAGTACAGTATCATGGAGATGGTGTTAGAGAAGCCTCTAAAGACACACTGACAGTACAGTATCATGGAGATGGTGTTAGAGAAGCCTCTAAAGACACACTGACAGTACAGTATCATGGAGATGGTGTTAGAGAAGCCTCTAAAGACACACTGACAGTACAGTATCATGGAGATGGTGTTAGAGAAGCCTCTAAAGACACACTGACAGTACAGTATCATGGAGATGGTGTTAGAGAAGCCTCTAAAGACACACTGACAGTACAGTATCATGGAGATGGTGTTAGAGAAGCCTCTAAAGACACACTGACAGTACAGTATCATGGAGATGGTGTTAGAGAAGCCTCTAAAGACACACTGACAGTACAGTATCATGGAGATGGTGTTAGAGAAGCCTCTAAAGACACACTGACAGTACAGTATCATGGAGATGGTGTTAGAGAAGCCTCTAAAGACACACTGACAGTACAGTATCATGGAGATGGTGTTAGAGAAGCCTCTAAAGACACACTGACAGTACAGTATCATGGAGATGGTGTTAGAGAAGCCGGCGGTAAACCTGTTCCCCTTTTAAATCATTTGTTGACATTAAGTTTATGACTTAGAGTTGGAGAGATTGATGAACGATCATATTCATTCTGTTCATTTATCTTGAACTACTTGTCAGTGAATTGTACTACCATCTCATCAAACATAACCATCTCAAATAAATGGTAAGTAATAAATCGGAGGCTGTATCTTTTAGCACAGTATTGTGCATTATTTGCATTCCAATCAACATTTATCTTGTCTGTGTCTCTTTTCAATAAAGTTTGCTGATTTATTGTGGTAGCCTGCCTTTACTTTGTGCTAATAATTGGATGCTATTGAAAGGATGAGTTTCTATTGATTTTGTGGATGACTGGGAGCATTAACAGGGCCAGATCTTAGATTGTCAGCCGGCTCTCTCTGTGTTGAGACGGGATCGATGTCTGTGAATCTTCCCTCCCGGCTTTTTTATTCACTTCTGTCTCCATTGATTGAAACATGCAATAGTTCAGAGGGCTATTATCACACTGATGCTACGTTTCTCTCTCTCTCTCTCTCTCTCTCTCTCTCTCTCTCCCCCCTCGCTCTCTCCATCCTCCTCTCTCTCTCTCTCTTTTCCTCCCCCCTCTCTCTCTCCCCCTCGCTCTCTCTCTTTCTCCCCCTCTCTCTTTCCCCCTCCTCTCTTTCTCCCCCCTCTCCCCCACTTCGTCTCTCACCCCGCCTCCTCTCTCTCTCTTTCTCCCCCTCCTCTCTCGCTCTTCCCCCCCTCCTCTCCCTCTCTTTCTCCCCCTCTCCCCCCCTCGCTCTCTCCATCCTCCTCTCTCTCTCTCTTTCTCCCCCCTCCCCCCTTCGTCTCTCACCCCGCCTCCTCTCTCTCTCTTTCCCCCCTCCTCTCTCTCTCTTTCTCCCCCTCTCTCTCCAGTGAAATCACTCCCTTTATTTCAAGCCATACCTCACTGCAGCAAGTGCTCTCCTCTGTTACTTTCTAACTAATGAGTGAAGAGTATTACAATGACCTGTTAGCATGAATCACAGACACCAAAGGAGACATTGATTGACTGCTATCTGCACGATGAAAGCCAGAAGATTAAATGAAAGGGTGCTATAATTCTGGGATGTATTAGTTTAAAGTTTAAAAAACAAACTGCACTTTTATCAAAAATAATGAATTTGGTAGCCTGGTTGTAGTGGTCAAATACATGATATTACTGTTGGAAAAACAGGAACAGCAACATGTCCAATGCAACCGACACTTAAAACAAAAAACAGCAACCAAAACATTTACACTTCTTTGTACTTTCCCTGTTGTGAATTCAACTGATGATCCTTAATCCAATTTAGTGTTCTCAAGACTCTCCAAAAACCACACATTTTCAATCCAAGCATTACAATCGAGCCACTTTCAAACTGATAACTTGTAGAATCTACCTTGTAGTCGCTGCCCTGGTTGATTATTCCCACAATACAACACATATGGTTGTAATGTGGCTGTGGTCTATCCTGCTGTCCTGTCCTTCTACGTATCTGATCTTCTCTGGAGTTGGCAGAAAGGTCAGTGTCGCAATCGAACTGGGATTCTCCTGATTCAATGTAATCAGTATATACTTGTTATTCTGAGTGCCAGGGCCTTTCTTTTATTTGCTGGCCCAGAAGTTAATTTCCCCAGTGACCTTTGTGTAATAAAACTGTATTATCTGTTGCAGGAGCCATTGGGAGGAAGCAAATGAGCTTTCTCAGCAGCGTTTTGTCACTAAGGTGATCAGTTGTAAGTTTATTTCCTTTAGTTAGATTAAAGTGAGCTAAAGGCATGCGTCTGTCTGAGAACAGCTCCCTTGTCTCCTTCCATTATCTGATCCATCCGGCCAGTGAATCAGACAATGGCTAAACATTTGAAAGATTACGCACTCAGTCTCAGTGACACGTATTGGTGGTCAATGCCATTCATGGGTTAGGTTGATGTTTCCAATACGTTGAAGAATGAAAAAAATATTTAAAAAAATATACAAAGTTATAAGCATAAATTATAAGTTACTAATTTATAAGTACTATTTTTGAACTAGGTAAAGCAAATGTAATCAACTTAATTTTGATAGGGAATTCTATAACCTACTGACTGAAATGTAATCAACATCGTTTTGATAGGGAATTCTATAACCTACTGACTGAAATGTAATCAACATCGTTTTGATAGGGAATTCTATAACCTACTGACTGAAATGTAATCAACATCGTTTTGATAGGGAATTCTATAACCTACTGACTGAAATGTAATCAACATCGTTTTGAAAGGGAATTCTATAACCTACTGACTGAAATGTAATCAACATCGTTTTGATAGGGAATTCTATAACCTACTGACTGAAATGTAATCAACTTAGTTTTGATAGGGAATTCTATAACCTACTGACGGAACTGTAAGCTACAGATGGACACGGACAAAGGCTTAGTAATTACAGTGTTGTGAATAAGCACAGGCCTCTAACAGGGGAAGTAATGTGTTGTTGTAAAGCTGTTCATTTCTCACACCTCTGCACGAACATATGCCATCTGATACCCAGGAAGGAATGTCTCTAATCCTTCCTCCTGCTTTGAAGGGAGTGGAGCAGCTCTCTAACTGTGCTTTGTCAAACACCCTCTCTCCAGAGACTGACCATAATCTGTCAGAAACACTAGACACACTTTTGATTTCAACCTAATTCCTGTTCAATTTCATGACAAATAGATTTTCCTTGAATAGCCTGTTATGTACATCCGAACAAATCTGTGAACAAAATTCAGACTGATTCACAAATATTTGGTAAGTCATAAACAGGAGTCAAAGGCTGAGATATTTGACATGTATTAGGACTAATTCTGTCTGTAGTTTACCCTCATACTTATCTTACTGCTGCCCCTAACTTATCCTCATGCCCACTGATCTCAGGGCAGCAAGTCCACCTCATTGGCTCTGTCTCTATCCAGCATCTGCCTAGTAGCTTTAGAGTGCAGCCTAGTGTGTGAGAGAGAGAGGAAGAGAGAGAAGACAGAGGGAGAAAGAGAGAGATAGAGAGAGGTGAGAGAGAGAGAGAGAGAGAGGTGAGAGAGAAAGGTGAGCGAGAAAGAGGTGAGCGAGAGAGCTGACAGTAAAGAGAGAGAGTGAGAAAGAGAGAGCGAAGACAGGAGAGAAAGAGAGAGGGAGAAAGAGAGAGCCAACAGAAGAGAGAGCTAGCTGTAGAGGCCTAGAGGAGAGGTGAATGCAATGCTTTACTGACCCGAGGAATCTCCTTTATTATGGCCCTTCTTTGTGCCTCTCTCTCCCTCCTCTGCTGCTCTGTCAGCCCATTCAGCCTGGTGGCAGCACCTACATTATGTCCTGGAAGGGCAGGGACATTCATGCCTTTTTAGCCCATTGTCCTTCCCCCGGGGTGAGGGCCCAGCGCGGGATGTGAGAACCCCGGGCCGGCCATTGTGCCCTGCTCCGCACTCTTCACACGCCTGGCGGGATACTTCCTTTCTGGTGTCACCGAAACCTGTGTGGTGTAATCCCCCAGCACCCCGCTGGGCAGGATGGGAAGGTTATTAAAAAAAGTGCCCCTAATGTCTCGTTAATAAATCGCTTCCATTTTCCGCTTCGTTTCAAAGCCGTCGCCGAGGGATCAGCGACGGGGGAAATCCGGAAAAGGAGAGAAGGGTGGAAGGAATGTGTTATAGGACCAGCCTACCGGCCAGGCTGTGTTGTTGAACGAATCAAAACAGCAGGGGAAAAAGCTGCCGTTTTAGTCAACCACGGCCTGGATCACGACACGCTATAAGTCCAGAGCCCATTAGAGAAGTCAACCTTTGACCTTCCTGTCACAAATCTACTGTCTGCACCTACTGCTTCCTGCAGACGTCAGAGTAATATCTTGGGGTCAAGCCAAAGGACTCTGATGGTAGTGTGATTGCGGTAGGAGGGATGTCTGAACAAGGCAGTTCATATTGAGTCCAGACTGAGCCGAGAGGTTTGGGTTAATAGTTAGATCACTAGCCTATGACCCAGTAGGGTGCCGTGTTTAAGTCTCCTCTGGGGGGGGTAGCGGTTAGCTCTGCTCTCTCTGCTAACGGAGGTCACTCCAGTCATAGTGCTGCTGTGGTGAAGAGGTTAGAGAGCAGCGGGTCCCCACACTGGGCTAACACAAGCACTCTCCATGATGCGATAGAGAGTAGAGAGAGGTGGCGATCCCTGAACTGCTAGGGCTGATTGGCACACTGGGACTTGGGAGGGAGGGGAGGGGTGGGCTGGGAGGTTAGGAACGGCCCTGCTCTGCCCCGGTAATCCCATTAAATGTGACTCCCCCCCCCCCTCCCCTCTCTCTCTCGCTCACTCTGTGGGGTGTTTGTGCGTGTGTGTGTGTGTGTCTGTGTGTGTGTGTGTGTGTGTGTGTGTGTGTGTGTACTGACCCCAAAGACATTAGCCTGCCTTACAGGTCAGAGGGCAGAAGAAATTAAAACGCAAATGAATCATTCATCAAATATGAACGTCTCCCTGCCTCTCACAATGAGCTGTTAGTATGAGCAATCACCTGTTACAGCTTGTGAACCCTGAGGCCCAGTGAAGTTGGTCAGACAGTGACTAACCTCAACCTACACATAGCATTTATTACAGCTTAAACGTCCGACAGCCCCGTGACAAAAAGCCCTGCGCTATCAACTTTTGCATGCCGACTCCGCACTAAAAGACGGTCGGTCCGTTATTTTCATGTATCGAAGGATTTATACACTCCACGTCTCTGTCGCTGCTGTGTTTTCTTCATCTTACTTTGTGGTCGTCAACTTTGGGAACTCTTTGAGAAAATAGATTATTTTTGAAAGGAAGAAAATGTTATTATTTATGTAATTTGAGTCCAAATCATAACTTGTTCATTCAATGAAATGTTTTCTTTAGAATTTTGCAAATTAATTCATTAAAAATCCTACAATGTGATTTTCTGGATTTTGTCTGTCATAGTTGAAGTGTACCTATGATGAAAATTACAGGCCTCTCTCATATTTTTAAGTGGGAGAACTTGCACAATTGGTGGCTGACTAAATACTTTTTTGCCCCACTGTATATACTATATGGTAAATGTACACTGACTGGCAATTATATATTTTTAGCTAGCTGAGTAGCAGTGATTTTCATCAGGCCTGTTGTTTGACAGTGTGAAGTATGTGCTAGTGTCTGTCTACCTGTTGACAGTATGAATGTTTTGCACGTTTTTTTTCTCACCTTTATTTAACCAGGTAGGCTATTTGAGAACAAGTTCTCATTTACAATTGCGACCTGGCTAAGATAAAGCAAAGCAGTTCGGCACATACAACGACACAGAGTTACACATGGAGTAAAACAAACATAGAGTCAAGTGTTGATGCAAAGCTCACTCATTAGTTAAGACACAAATAATCCCCTAAAAAAGGAAGGTACACAACAAGCCCTCGCTGTAACAATTCATACCTTTAGCTGAGCGCCATCAATTACCATGTGCCTTTCATTTTGCTGGGAAAACTAATTGTGTCTCAAATTACACAAAATACATATTGACCTCCTTTTGCATGGAAGATCTTCAGTGTTGAACTGTGAAGTAGTCTATTCTTAAATGGCTTGAAAATATCACATCTATTATATGTTATGCACTGTGTTCCCTGCAGCTATCTTATCGGCTCTCAGTCACTCAGCCAATCAATGCAGGACTCTATCTGCAGAGGCATAAGTGTAGGGCAGTTATAGCATCAGTGATACTGAATAGAGGGAAAATACTAAAGGGGTCAGACGTCAATGGCAGCGACTATCAGAGAGGGAGGGATTGTTATCAATAATAGCTTGGGGTGATTGAGAGAGAGAGATTAGTCTGAGGAAAGAGCTTTGGGGGGGCGGCTGGGTTAGTGCTGTTCTGGAGAGATAGGTTACGCGTATACGACACACACATGCAGACACACACACACACACACACACACACACACACACACACACACACACACACACACACACAGAGACTGTATAAGGTAAAGTCACTATAAGTTCCTGGATAATCTCACTGCTCTCTGTTCTGAATACAGTATACTATCAATTGAGGAAGGTCTTTATTTACACAGTATTTATTCCCTAAACATTGTGATTTTGGTTTATGGAAAATATATTACATGACATTATAATCTTGTTGTCAACCGAGGGTGGCTTTTAGTGCACCAAGTTTGTACTTTGAATTTGTACACTGAGTCTGTACTCAAAATCAGAGTTTGTACTCTGAATCAGTTCAAGGGTTACCCAACTAGAGAGGCCATTTTGGCCAATCAACCTCACTCAAGCGTTCTCTGTAATGGCCAATTCATATGGTTTCCCAGAGGACTTCTCAGAGCACTCTTGTTGCTTGACTTTTTACACATCGTCAGGTTACAGAAATAAGTCTTGCTTTTTTTCCATCAGTGTCTGGACTGGAGAGAGAAGCACAAAATATAGCCAGCATTTACATTGACATTTAATTCATTTAGCAGAAGCTCGTACCCAGAGTGACTTAGTTAGTGCATTATTTTTTCATCTTCTTTTTGGATGATCCTGATCTTATATCTCTAAGATATACGACAGACACTTCAGAACAAACCTTGTTATGATATTGTTTTGGGACTACCTGTTGTTCCATGTAGTGAATCTGTTATTCAATGCGTTTGTATGGGCTAATAGCAGTAAGGCCAAAATAATTAGAATTCAAAATCAAATAGCTAAATGATCCTTGGTATGACCTTCTTAAAACAATTCCATATAGCTTAGTAGAACCCCCCCCGGCTTAGACTCTTATGGGCTAAGATAGATAGGTGAGACAGCCACATATCACAGTCGCAGTAAGTACTGTACATTTTCCCTCAATAAAGAAGTTAAAGTCAGTGGCAGTAGGAAATCAGCAAAGTCAGTGGCAGTAGGAAATACAAGTGCCAACAATCACATAGGAGGAATTGAAGAAACCATGCTCTGATTTTGTGCTCTGACTCTTGTCACGAAACAATGTCAAATCAAATCAAATATTTGTCACATTCACCAAAGACAACGCGTGTAGACCTTACTGGGAAATGCTTATTAGCCCTAAACCAACAATGTAGTTCAAGAAATAGAGTTAAGAAAATATTTACTAAATAAACAAATCAAAAAGTAACACAAGAAAATGACATAACAATAACGAGGCTACAGCAGATGTCGGAAGTTTACATACACCTTAGCCAAATACATTTAAACTCAGTTCTTCACAATTCTTGGCATTTAATCTTTGTAAAAATTCCCTGTTTTAGGTCAGTTAGGATCACCACTTTATTTTAACAACGTGAAATGTCAGAATAATAATAGTGAGAATGATTTATTTGAGCTTTTATTTCTTTCATCACATTCCCAGTGGGTCAGAAGTTAACATACACTCAATTAGTATTTGGTAGCATTGCCTTTAAATTGTTTAACTTGGATCAGACGTTTTGGGTAGCCTTCCACAAGCTTCCCACAATAAGTTGGGTGAATTTTGGCCAATTCCTCCTGAGAGAGCTGGTGTAACTGAGTCAGGTTTGTAGGCCTCCTAGCTCGCAAACGCTTTTTCAGTTCTGCCCACAAATGTTCTATGGGATTGAGGTCAGGGCTTTGTGATGGCAGCTCCAATACCTTGACTTTGTTGTCTGTTTGTAAGCCATTTTGCCACAATGTTGGAAGTATGCTTGGGGTCATTGTCCATTTGGAAGACCCATTTGCGACCAAGCTTTAACTTCCTGACTGATGTCTTGAGATGTTGCTTCAATATATCCACATAATTTTCCCTACCTCATGATGCCATCTATTTTGTGAAGTGCACCAGTCCCCCACAACATGATGCTGCCACCCCCGTGTTTCACGGTTGGGATGGTGTTCTTTGGCTTGCAAGCCTCCCCCTTTTCCCTCCAAACATAACGATGGTCATTATGGCCAAACAGTTCTATTTTTGTTTCATCAGACCAGAGGACTTTTCTCCAAAAAGTACGATCTTCGTCCCCATGTGCAGGAGCAAACCGTAGTCTGTCTTTTTTTATGGAGCAGTGGCTTCTTCCTTGCTGAGCGGCCTTTCAGGTTATGTCGATATAGGACTCGTTTTACTGTGGATATAGATACTTTTGTACCTGTTTCCTCCAGCATCTTCCCAAGGTCCTTTGCTGTTGTTCTGGGATTGATTTGCACTTTTTGCAGCAAAGTACGTTCATCTGTAGGAGACAGAACGCGCCTCCTTCCTGAGCGGTATGACGGCTGCGAGGCCCATGGTGTTTATTGTTACTATTGTTTGTACAGATTAATTTGGTACCTTCAGGCATTTGGAAATTGCTCCCAAGGATGAACCAGACTTGTGGAGGTCTTGAAAGATTTCTTTTGATTTTCCATGATGTCAAGCAAAGAGACACTGAGTTTGAAGGTAGGCCTTGAAATACATCTACAGGTACACCTCCAATTGACTCAAATGATGTCAATTAGCTTTTCAGAAGCTTCTAAAGCCATGACATCATTTTCTGGAATTTTCCAAGCTGTTTAAAGGCACAGTCAACTTAGTGTATCTAAACTTCTGACCCACTGGAATTGTGATACAGTGAATTATAAGTTAAATAATCTGTCTGTAAACAATTGTTGGAAAAATGACTACAAAGTAGATGTCCTAACCGACTTGCCAAAACAAGAAATTTGTGGAGTGGTTGAAAAACAAGTTTTAATGACTCCAACCTAAGTGTATGTAAACTTCCGACTTCAACTGTATATCAAATGGGTACCGGTACCGAGTCAATGTGCAGGGGTACAGGTTAGTCGAGGTAATTTGCACTACGCATAAATATTAAACAGCGAGTAGCAGCAGTGTAAAAACAGGGGGGGGTCAATGTAAATAGTCCGGTTGGCCATTTGATTAGTTGTTCAGCAGTCTTCTGGCTTGGGGTTTGAAGCTGTTAAGGAGCCTTTTGGTCCTAGACTTGGCGATCCGGTACCACTTGCCGTGCGGTAGCAGGGAGAACAGTCCATTAAAGGGAAAGGGGGATACCTAGTCAGTTGTACAACTGAATGCCTTCAACTGAAATGTTTATTCTGCATTTAACCCAACCCCTCTGAATCAGAGAGTTGCTGGGGGCTGCCTTAATCGACATCCACGTCTTCAGCGCCCGGGGAACAGTGGGTGAACTGCCTTGCTCAGGGGCAGAACGACAGATTGTTAACCTTGTCAGCTCGGGGATTCGACCCAGCAACCTTCCGGCTACTGGCCCAACGCTATGACTTGGCTGACTGGAGTCTGACAATTATTTGACCCTACCTCTGACATGCCAAGTATATAGGTCCTGGATGGAAGGAAGCTTGGCCACAGTGATGTACTGGGCCATACGCACTACCCTCTGTAGCGCCTTACGGTCAGATGCCGAGCAGTTACCATACCAGGCGGTGATGCAACTGGTCAGGATGCTCTCGATGGTGCAGCTGTAGAACTTTTTGAGTATCTGAGGACCCATGCCAAATATTTTAAATCTCCTGAGGGGGAAAATGTGTTGTTGTGCCCTCTTAACGACTGTCTTGATGTTTTTGGACCATGATAGTTTGTTGTTGATGTGGACAACAAGGAACTTGAAACTCTCGACCCGCTCCACTACAGCCCCGTCAATGTCAATGGGGGCCTTTTCCTGTAGTCCACAATCAGCTCCTTTTTTATTGCTCATATTGAGGGAGAGGTTGTTATCTTGGCACCACACTGACAGGTCTCTGACCTCCTCCCTATAGGCTGTCTCAACGCTGTCTGTGATCAGGCCTACCACTGTTGTGTCATCAGCAAACTTAATGATGGTGTGGGAGTTGTGCTTGGCCACGCAGTCGTGGATGAACTGGGAGTACAGGAGGGGACTAAGCACGCACCGCTGAGGGGCCCTAGTGTTGAGGATCTGCGTGGCAGATACCTACCCTTACCACCTGGGGGTGGCCCATCAGGAAGTCCAGGATCCAGTTGCAAAGGGAAGTGTTTAGTCCCAGGGTCCTTAGCTTAGAGATGAGCTTTGTGGGCACTACGGTGTTGAACGCTGAGCTGTAGGCAATGAAGAGCATTCTCTTTAAAAACATATAGTTTTTGTCTCTCCAATTGGTAGACAATTGGTAGACAGTCTTGTCTAATCGCTGCAACTCCAGTACGGACTTCGGAGAGGCGAAGGTCAAGAGCCATGCGTCCTCCAAAACACGATCCAACCAAGCCGCACTGCTTCTTGGCACAATGCCCGTTTATCCAGGAATCCAGACACACCAATGTGTCGGAGGAAATACTGTACACCTGCCGACTGTGTCAGCGTGCATGCGCCCGTCCCAAAGTCATTAGAGAGCAATGGGACAAGGACATCCCTGCCGGCCAAACCCTCCCCTAACCCGGACGACGCTGGGCCAATTGTGCGCCACCCCATGGTTCTCCAGGTCGCAGCAGGCTGTGACATAGCCTGGACTCGAACCAAGATCTCTAGTGGCACAGCTAGCAACTGTGATGCAGTGCCTTAGACAACTGTGCCACTCGGGAGGCCCGTGAACAGCATTCTCACATAGGTATTCCTTTTGTCCAGGTGGGAAAGGGCAATGTGGAGTGTGATTGAGATTCCGTCATCTGTGGATCTGTTGAGGCGGTACGCGAATTGGAGTGGGTCTAGGGTTTCCAGCATGATGGTGTTGATGTGAGCCCTGACCAGCCATTCAAAGCACTTCGTGGCTACCGACGTGAATGCTATGGAGCGGTAATCATTTAGGCAGGATTCCTTCGGTTTCTTGGGCACAGGGACTATGGTGGTCTGTTTGAAACATGTAGATATTACAGACTCGGACAGGGAGAGGTTGAAAATGTCAGTGAAGACACTTGCCAGTTGGTCCGCGCATGCTTTGAGTACACACCCTGGTAATCCGTTGGGCCCCGCGGCTTTGTGAATGTTGACCTGTTTAAAAGTCTTGCTCACATCGGCTACGGAGAGCGTGATCACACAGCCGTGCAGAACAGCTGGTGCTCTCATGCATGCTTCAGTGTTGCTTGCCTCGAAGCGGCATAAAAGACATTTAGCTCGTCTGGTAGGCTCGTCTCTCTTCTAGCTAAATATCCCATTACTCATTGTGCTGTCAATAGCACAGACACACGTTAGGTATATTGTCTTTGTATTGGCACGTAAAGGTATAGCACAGAAACCCATTATGCATATTGTCTTTGTATTGGCACATAAAGGTATAGCACAGAAACCCGTTATGTACAGTATATTGTCTTTGTATTGGCACATAAAGGTATAGGCTATTTAATCACTTTCATCCCAGCTGGTTTACTCATCTCATTCTAACTAATTCAGTTGGTCCTACAGTACTATTGGGAGTTATTGGTTATTTGGGACAATGTGAACACTGTGTGTCTATATATTGATCAGTTTGAGGGTCTCCTGTTGTCTGTCAATAGCAGTAGATTCATCTAATTACGCTTCCCCTCTGGTTCTCCTGTTTACTGTCACCACAGGAACTCTTAACAAGCCCAGCCCCCTGAGGGAGACGTCACAACATTAGGACAGTCTAGTAGTTAGTCTCCCACCTCCCTCCTTTAACCCAGGTCATAAACCATTCACAATGCTCCCATACAGCAGAACACTAAACATTTCATTTAGACTATTAGGAATGTAAATGTCTATATCCCAAATGGCACCATATTCCCTTTACTGTGCACTTCTTTTGCCTATAGAACTGTTGTCAAAAGTAGTGCACTATATAGGGAATAAGGTGCCATTTGGAACTAATTTAATTTACATTCCAAATAGTTTTATGACAAGTGATGTCATTGTCATGACACGTGTCTTGCCTGGGTAGGTGAAATGAGATGGCTCAGTGAAGCATGGTATAAGTGTCCACTTACCTGTTCTAGGGATGATTACTGTAAACCACATTCCTCCTATCTCTCTAGTCCTGTCAGTGAGATCTGTCTGTGCATTTCACACGTGTGATCTTGGAATGGTCATAACAATATGTTGGTGCATGGGAGTGCAAAGCAGAAGAAGCAGAAGAATTTGCGTTGTAACAAATGAACAAATAAAGTTGTGTTGTATTGTATTGGCCATCTTTCATTACTGTCCATCTTCAGAGTCATCCAGTCCCTCTCAGTCTGACCTCACTAACTAGTAGCTATAAGTTAGTAAGTTATTAAGCCTTGTCCAAGCCAGAACGGCCCAAGTTTTCTCCTGTTTCTGTAGTGAGACAGCTTGATGTACCAGTACACTTCCTGGACAGGACACTAGTCTATCTCCTGTTTTTGTAGTGAGACAGCTTGATGTACCAGTACACTTCCTGGACAGGACACTAGTCTATCTCCGGTTTCTGTAGTGAGGCAGCTTGATGTACCAGTACATCTCCTGGACAGGACACTAGTCTATCTCCTGTTTCTGTAGTGAGGCAGCTTGATGTACCAGTACACCTCCTGGACAGGACACTAGTCTATCTCCTGTTTCTGTAGTGAGGCAGCTTGATGTACAGTACACTTCCTGGACAGGACATTAGTAACTATACTGGGAGGCTGAAAGCTTGCATGGAGAATCACAGATAGAGCCTCAGACTGACGGGACCCATTGAGTTTAACAGAGTATCCCTCCCTCCCCCTCCCTCCCTCCTCTCCTTCCCCTCCCTCCCTCCTCTCCTTCCCCTCCCTCCCCCTCTCCTTACCCTCCCTCCCTCCCTCCTCTCCTTCCCCTCCCTCCCTCCCTCCTCTCCCTACCCTCCCTCCCTCCTCTCCTTCCCCTCCATCCCTCCTCTCCTTACCCCCCCTCTCTCCTCCCTCCCTCCCTCCCTCCCAACCATGCCTGCATGTCTCCCTGTCTTACAATTGACTCATTCATCCCCCTCCTCTCCCCTGTAACTATTCCCCAGGTCGTTGCTGTAAATTAGAATGTTTTCTCAGTCAATTTACCTGGTAAAATAACGGTTCAATAAAAATTAAAATAAAAACTGTCTCCCTGCCATCCAAACACAAGTGGACCACGTTGTTCATACTCCCCCTTCTAATCTCTCTTCTCTTCCCACACACACAAACACCACAAACCCTCACGTATGAATGTACGGGCACACAGACACATACTGTACACATTCACACAGGCGTGCATACATGTGAGGACAAAGACAAACAGTAAACACACACTCATACCCCCCCCCCCCCCCCCCCACACACACACACATTCTATCTATCAGGGATTTCCAGGGAAAGCCATCAGAGTTGGAAATCCTCCTTGGCAAGTGCAGCATTTCATCAAGGGTGAAGACTGACTGACTGACTGACTGACTGACTGACTGACTGTGTCCTGGCTATCAGAGATGTATCACTGGGTCTGATGAAGCCGTCAGCCTGCCTGGTCTCTGGCTGCGTGCACGCGGACACACGCACACACTTACATAAACTCACACACACACACACACACACACACACACAGCAACCCATCATAAATAAAATAGTGAGCTGAGAAAGAGAGAGGTGCCTTTGTCACTGTTTATCTGCTCTGCTTGTCTTCCTCGTCCTTGATTTCCTCCTCAGAAAATTGCTGCACCCTTAAATTGAAGCGGAGTGTTTGACAGGAAATGGCCAGCGTGATAACTGCACAGATTTCATCAGCCAGGGTCTCTCTCTCTCTCTCCAATTGTTGGAACTTTCAGCCAGATGACCTGTCATCCAGAACATCAGATAAACATGCACAGCTGGGACATCAGGGGGATGGGATCCAGCCAATAGCAAGGCTGCTAGGGAGAGAAAGAGTAGATAGTGGCGTGGAAGAAAGGGACATCATTATGAGTCTGTCTATCTGTGACCTACAATAGTCCTGCCCTTTCATACGGCGTGGGCTGTTGTTGTTGGTTTGTACCTTAGAGTCCCTTCATTCTGGCTATGCATCAGTTTAGCAGCCCCTATAGCTTGTTGATCGTTTGTTAAAAAGCTTTGTTTAATAGTCTCTTAAATTATTTTAAGACTCTTATTTGATCCTGGATCACAACTGATTGTGACCCTAATTTTATTTTGTGAAAAAAGTGACATGAGGAGAAATATCTTTGTTTCATGAAACTTATATGCAATCATTTTAAAGTGTTTCCAAATCTATTGACATGATAGTTCTGGCTTGAAATGGTTTGAAATGATATTGCTTTTGCTTTGTGCAGACAAGACAGAAGCTCAGAATCAAATTGCTCTGATTATCTGTGAGACAGAAGCTATGCAGTGTCAAACAGACCCAGTCAAAACTCTGAGGTTTATCTGTTGGTCTATTAACATTGTACTAGTAACTTACAGAGCTGAAATCTTTTGGCAGATGTGCAGAAGCTCATTTTCCCCATCAGCTATTATAGCATTATAAACACTTGGTTGGAGTTACATAAAACATGTATCTTTTTTGGACTGCATGGGAGATTCTTTTATTCTGATGAGAGAGAGAGAGAGAAACAGCTGTGCTGGCCTTACAATGCATTAAGTATTTCATCCCTTTTAGATGGTTAAATTGTGCATGAAATGTCGCTGGCGCTGGGCTCTCCCGAGCTGGACTGATTAGACAACATCTGTTACATGGGGAGAAATCCCTGTCTTTCCTAATTAGCTGTCAGCTTGCGCCTCCGTTGTGCCTGATGGTGCCGTGATCTGCCACAGGTTCTTCTCCTCATCCTGTCACCTGCCTGAGTCCTCCCCCCTCTCCCCCTCTGCATACCCTCCCCCTCTCCTCCCCTCTCTCCACTCCCCACGCCCTGCTCCCCTCTCCCATCCCTCCTCCCCTCACTCCTCTACTCCTCCACCCTTCTTCTCCCCTCTCCCTCCTCCCCCTCCACCCCTGTTCCCCTCTCCTCCCCTCCCCTCTCCCTCCTCTACCCCTGCTCCCCTCTCCTCTCCCTCCTTTTCCCCTGCTCCCCTCCCCCCTCCCTCCTCTACCCCTGCTTCCATCCCCTCTCCCTCCTCTATCCCTGCTCCCCTCCCCTCTCCCTCCTCTACCCCTGCTCCCCTCTCCTCTCCCTCCTTTTCCCCTGCTCCCCTCCCCTCTCCCTCCTCTACCCCTGCTCTCTTCCCCTCTCCCTCCCCTCCCCTCTCCCTCCTCTACCCCTGCTCCTCTCCCCTCTCCCTCCTCTACCTCTGCTCCCCTCTCCATCATTTACCCCTCTCCTCACCCCCTCTACTGCCCACAGTCTCCTCTCTCCGCCCCTCTCGCTCCCCCTCACACACAGTCATCAGCTGTAATTAGAGAGCAGGGCTCCATACAAAGGAGCATGCTGGGGAACGAGCCCCAACCCCAAGCCCATCTGTGCTGCTCTGTCATCAGCCACCACGAAGGAGGCACACTACTTCTCACACGGTGGTGGCTCTCCTCGCCTCTAACTCCTCTCCACTAACTCCTCTCCTCTAACTCAACTAACTCCTCTCCTCTAACTCCTCTAACTCAACTAACTCCTCTATCTCCTGTCCTCTAACTCCTCTGACTCCTCTCCACTAACTCCTCTAACTCCTCTCCTCTATCTCCTCTCCTCTAACTCCTCTATCTCCTCTCCTCTAACTCCTCTAATTCCTCTCCTCCATCTCCTCTAACTCCTCTATCTCCTCCCCTCTAACTCCTCTAATTCATCTCTCATCTCCTCTAACTACTCTAACTCCTATATCTCCTCTAACTCCTCTCCTCTAACTCCTCCCCTCTATCTTCTCTAACTCATATATCTCCTCTCTAACTCCTATCCTCTATCTCCTCTAACTCCTATATCTCCTCTAACTACTCTCCTCTATCTCCTCTAACTCCTATATCTCCTCTAACTCCTATATCTCCTCTCCACTAACTCCTCTAATTCCTCTATCTCCTCTCCTCTAACTCCTTTATCTCCTCTTCACTAACTCCTCTATCTCCTCTCCACTAACTCCTCTAATTCCTCTATCTCCTCTCCTCTAACTCCTCTATCTCCTCTCCACTAACTCCTCTAAGTCCTCTATCTCCTCTCCACTAACTCCTCTAATTTCTCTAACTCCTCTCCTCTAACTCCTCTATCTCCTCTAATTCCTCTCTCCTCTGACACCTCTATCTCCTCTCATTTTTCTCCTCTACTCTATCTCCTATCCTCTATCTCCTCTCCTCTAACTCCTCTATCTCCTCTAATTCCTCTCTCCTCTAACACCTCTATCTCCTCTCATCTATCTCCTCTCCTCTAACTCCTCCATCTCCAACACCTCTCCTCTATCTCCTCTCCACTAACTCCTCTAATTCCTCTATCTCCTCTCCTCTAACTCCTTTATCTCCTCTCCACTAACTCCTCTATCTCCTCTCCAGTAACTCCTCTAATTCCTCTATCTCCTCTCCTCTAACTCCTATATCTCCTCTCCACTAACTCCTCTAATTCCACTATCTTCTCTCCACTAACTCCTCTAATTTCTCTAACTCCTCTCCTCTAACTCCTCTATCTCCTCTAATTCCTCTCTCATCTGACACCTCTATCTCCTCTCATCTATCTCCTCTACTCTATCTCCTCTTCTCTATCTCCTCTCCTCTAACTCCTCTATCTCCTCTAATTCCTCTCTCCTCTAACTCCTCTATCTCCTCTCCTCTAACTCCTCTCCTCTATCTCCTCTCCTCTAACTCCTCTCCTCTACCTCCTCTCTTCTCCACTAACTCCTCTAATTTCTCTAACTCCTCTCCTCTAACTCCTCTATCTCCTCTAATTCCTCTCTCATCTGACGCCTCTATCTCCTCTCATCTATCTCCTCTACTCTATCTCCTCTCCTCTATCTCCTCTCCTCTACCTCCTCTCCTCTCCTCTAACTCCTCTATCTCCTCTCCTCTAACTCCTCTGCTCTACCTCTACCTCCTCTCTTCTTCTCTGACACAGGGTGCAGCTCCAGAACTATAGGACCCCGCAGCGAGCCGGTCACACAGAAGCCCACAAGATGATACCCCCACCAGCCACAGTTATTCTGCATGGCCCCTCAAACTTCCCTCTCTCACTTTCTCAATCCCACTCTCTCCTTCTCTCAGTCAATCTCTCCCTCCCCCTTCTCCCCAACCCCACCTGTGCTGAAATAAAATCCATGTCAGCGGAGAGCGATTCATCTTGCTTTAATAAGGCCTGGACATCAGTAAATATTAAGTACACGGTGGACAGGAAGGATTGTCAGACAGCACTGTTTTCAGGTATTGACCAAGTGGAAGAATAGATGGATGGAATGTGGCAGGAATCCATACGGACAAATGAAATTACACGGAAGCCTCAACTAAACTTAAAAACAGACGACTGATGAAGCGTTGAGTTAATACTGTTGATTTGTTATGAATGCATAATTCTGTCTGGATTCATAACACCATTTCATATCCCCAACTCTCTCTCAGTCGTAGAATAGCAGTAGATGGTAGTTGGATAAGACCCGCAGTTCAATACTATTACCTGACTAGTGATATTAGAGGCTTGTTCATATCATTACAGGGTTCTTCTATTATCTGGTACATTGACCTTCTTCTGTCTCCTCTTCATTCAGTGGACAATCACCTAGTGTACATGTCAATGCTTTAAGGACAACTCTCATAATAAACAGTCACACTCTATGTTATGGCCCATTGATTCATTATAACAGTTAATCTATACCTCTTGATTAAAGTCTTCCCAAGGTCAAAGACACTGCTTTTCAAATAGCTAGCAGCATATTCTGATTTCCTAACCAGCAGCACCATGTGGTTTTATGGAGCGGTGTGCACCACTAATACCACAGTATTTATACTGACAATACACAAGTCCCAACTGACACCCTACTACCTATATAGGACACTACTTTAGACCAGGGCCCATAGGGGGAATAGGGTACCATTTGGAACACTGCCTCTGAGTGTTGATTTATGCTCTGAATTATGTTAAAGATGGTTTATTCTTGACATGAACCTTTCTCTAGACAAACAGGCTGAGGATTTAGATGGCATTATAGTCCAGCCATTAAAGCTGTGAGCCAAAGAGACGGGGAACCAACTTGTTACAGTGCATTGCGAAAGTATTCGGCCCCCTTGAACTTTGCGACCTTTTGCCACATTTCCGGCTTCAAACATAAAGATATAAAACTGTATTTTTTGTGAAGAATCAACAACAAGTGGGACACAATCATGAAGTGGAACGACATTTATTGGATATTTCATACTTTTTTAACAAATCAAAAACTGAAAAATTGGGCGTGCAAAATTATTTAGCCCCTTTACTTTCAGTGCAGCAAACTCTCTCCAGAAGTTCAGTGAGGATCTCTGAATGATCCAATGTTGACCTAAATGACTAATGATGATAAATACAATCCACCTGTGTGTAATCAAGTCTCCGTATAAATGCACCTGCACTGTGATAGTCTCAGAGGTCCGTTAAAAGCGCAGAGAGCATCATGAAGAACAAGGAACACACCAGGCAGGTCCGGGATACTGTTGTGAAGAAGTTTAAAGCCGGATTTGGATACAAAAAGATTTCCCAAGCTTTAAACATCCCAAGGAGCACTGTGCAAGCGATAATATTGAAATGGAAGGAGTATCAGACCACTGCAAATCTACCAAGACCTGGCCGTCCCTCTAAACTTTCAGCTCATACAAGGAGAAGACTGATCAGAGATGCAGCCAAGAGGCCCATGATCACTCTGGATGAACTGCAGAGATCTACAGCTGAGGTGGGAGACTCTGTCCATAGGACAACAATCAGTCGTATATTGCACAAATCTGGCCTTTATGGAAGAGTGGCAAGAAGAAAGCCATTTCTTAAAGATATCCATAAAAAGTGTTGTTTAAAGTTTGCCACAAGCCACCTGGGAGACACACCAAACATGTGGAAGAAGGTGCTCTGGTCAGCAATGCAAGACGTTATGTTTGGCGTAAAAGCAACACAGCTCATCACCCTGAACACACCATCCCCACTGTCAAACATGGTGGTGGCAGCATCATGGTTTGGGCCTGCTTTTCTTCAGCAGGGACAGGGAAGATGGTTGAAATTGATGGGAAGATGGATGGAGCCAAATACAGGACCATTCTGGAAGAAAACCTGATGGAGTCTGCAAAAGACCTGAGACTGGGACGGAGATTTGTCTTCCAACAAGACAATGATCCAAAACATAAAGCAAAATCTACAATGGAATGGTTCAAAAATAAACATATCCAGGTGTTAGAATGGCCAAGTCAAAGTCCAGACCTGAATCCAATCGAGAATCTGTGGAAAGAACTGAAAACTGCTGTTCACAAATGCTCTCCATCCAACCTCACTGAGCTCGAGCTGTTTTGCAAGGAGGAATGTGAAAAAATGTCAGTCTCTCGATGTGCAAAACTGATAGAGACAGCAAAAGGTGGCGCTACAAAGTATTAACTTAAGGGGGCTGAATAATTTTGCACGCCCAATTTTTCAGTTTTTGATTTGTTAAAAAAGTTTGAAATATCCAATAAATGTCGTTCCACTTCATGATTGTGTCCCACTTGTTGTTGATTCTTCACAAAAAAATACAGTTTTATATCTTTATGTTTGAAGCCTGAAATGTGGCAAAATGTCGCAAAGTTCAAGGGGGCCGAATACTTTCGCAATGCACTGTATGTATCGCCTCCAACTGTGCTACCTGGTCTGTTAAACAATCACTTCCTCCTTCCCTATCCTCCCATCAGCCTATGTGTCTGATTGGATGTCTGATCCACACCCTGACTGACAGCATACACACCTGTCCCCATTGGCAATCTACCTGCAAGTTGAAATGGAGGGGCAGACAGACAGACGAGGGGTGGAACCGCTGGGTGAGGAGAGAGGAAGGAAGGAAGCAGGGTTTAAATGGTGCCTTAAGGCATGGAAGAAGAGGAGAGTAGTAGTTAGAGAGCAGCTGTAATCACCAGACAGACAGGTAGCCTCAATTCATTACTGTCCTGACCATGCAGATGACTCATGAGATTGATCATAATAGGAGTTTATACATCATTTCAAGGATTGATTGATTTAAAACCAATGAAATAGGTCTGTTTCTATGTTTCTTGCCCATTGTGAAGAATTGGGAGAGCTTTGTGACAACAGTTTCCCCGTTGTTCATTACTTCCTATTTGAGCCAGCAACAAGGGCAACCAACCTATATCCAGCCCTGGGTTAGATAGAGTGTACAGTGTTCAATAGTTTTAGTTAGCAGAAACCAGTCACAATAGTAGTAGGTCGCAGAACTTCCTTGTGTTTCCAGTGATGTGGACAGGAAGGGTAGAAAGCAGAGATCCTGTTGCGCCAACAGGGATGTCATGGGGGACATTAACTAGTAGCTACCTCTGTCTCTCTGCCTGGCAGTGCCACGCAGATGCCAGCTGTACAGTGATGGCCATGCTGTCCTGATGCCCCTCAGATGGCACTAACCGTGCCAGGGAGAGGCCACGATACCTGGCAGAGGGCACACACACACATTAGCCCTGCACGCCAGTACCTTCCACTCAGACCAGGTGGGTTAATCTGGGGTTAATTCTATTGGGCCTCTCTAACAGGGAGAGATGTGAACGGAATGACAGCCATTTGGGGGTTGTGTGTGTGTGTGTGTGTGTGTGTGTGTGTGTGTGTGTGTGTGTGTGTGTGTGTGTGTGTGTGTGTGTGTGTGTGTGTGTGTGTGTGTGTGTGTGTGTGTGTGTGTGTGTGTGTGTGAGACAGCCCTTTGGCTGAGTTCAGCACGTTTCACTCCATCTACAGGAATATTATAATGTACACACCCACAGCGTGTCTCTCTGTCTGTCTGACTGGAGGGGGGGGGGGGGGGGGGCTTTCTCATCACCATGCAGCTCATATTGCTGTGGGGAATAAAGATGCATTTTTGTAGCTGACTATTTGATTGATTGAAAGTGTTTAGATGGGAAACTGTACAATTACAAAATGAATATTACAGTATTTGGGAAGAGTGATTACACCTGTGGGGCACATGCCATCACTTCTGTGTCTATCTATCATTCCAGCACTGTTGGTGAGGAGGGCTTGGATTTATTTGAATGAGGCGATGATCAATGGAAAAGTTATATGAGAGACAGAGCTAAACTAGTCTGAAATACCTTGGTGGAGTGAATAGGCAGGGTGTGCATGTGTGCGTGTGTGTGTGTGTGTGTGCGTGCGTGCGTGTGTGTGAGATAGAATCATCAAAAATATCCTGATTGAGGAATAATGATATGTATTAAAAGCCTCTGGCTGTTTTTTTCTTTATTTAATTTCACCTTTATTTAACCAGGTGGCCAGTTGAGAACACCTTTATTTAACCAGGTAGGCCAGTTGAGAACACCTTTATTTAACCAGGTGGCCAGTTGAGAACACCTTTATTTAACCAGGTGGCCAGTTGAGAACACCTTTATTTAACCAGGTGGCCAGTTGAGAACACCTTTATTTAACCAGGTGGCCAGTTGAGAACACCTTTATTTAACCAGGTAGGCCAGTTGAGAACAAGTTCTCATTTACAATTGCACCTGGCCATGGATGATGCCATGGAAGAAGTCATGGATGACGTCATGGAAGACATCATGGATGATGCCATGGAGGACATCATGGATGACGTCATGGAAGACATCATGGATGATGCCATGGAGGACTTCATGGATGATGTCATTAATGATGTCATGGAAGATGTCATGGATGATGTCATGGAAGACATCATGGATGATGTCATGGATAATGTTTCTAATATAACATCTATGATCAGTTAAGCATGTGAAGTACCAATGAACTTTTTGTAAATGTACCAGACCAAAATGTACAATAGGCCTATCTACACAGTCACACACAGCAGAGCCCTGTTAAAGTCTCACTGCAGACTGTTAAAAGAGAGATATAGAGAGAACCAGATATAAAATTAATATAAGGTTCAGATGTTTGAAGGTTCATTAAAACTGAACAAATGAATCCCCTCCAAAAAAAACCTAACAATGTAAAAAAAATCCTTCAAGTGTTTTATTAGCTTTTGACAATGTGACAAAATATTTATATCTTCCCATCTTTGATTCGTCCCTCACATGAGCAAATTAAAGGGTCCTTCGATAATAACTGTCAGAAACAGACAGGGCTTGACTTTGTCTGCCTCCATTCTCTCTGACAATCCCTCTACAAGAAGCCTTCATAACACAACACCACAGTAAACAAAGAGCCTTCATAACACAACACCACAGTAAACAAAGAGCCTTCATAACATAACACCACAGTAAACAAAGAGCCTTCATAACACAACACCACAGTAAACAAAGAGCCTTCATAACACAACACCACAGTAAACAAAGAGCCTTCATAACACAACACCACAGTAAACAAAGAGCCTTCATAACACAACACCACAGTAAACAAAGAGCCTTCATAACATAACACCACAGTAAACAAAGAGCCTTCATAACATAACACCACAGTAAACAAAGAGCCTTCATAACACAACACCACAGTAAACAAAGAGCCTTCATAACACAACACCGCAGTAAACAAAGAGCCTTCATAACACTTTCTGTACAGCACTTTGAGATATCAGCTGATGTACGAAGGGCTATATAAATACATTTGATTTGAACACAACACCACAGTAAACAAAGAGCCTTCATAACATAACACAACACCACAGTAAACAAAGAGACTTCATAACACAACTACACCACAGTAAACAAAGAGCCTTCATAACACAACACCACAGTAAACAAAGAGCCTTCATAACACAACACCGCAGTAAACAAAGAGCCTTCATAACACTACACCACAGTAAACAAAGAGACTTCATAACACTTTCTGTACAGCACTTTGAGATATCAGCTGATGTACGAAGGGCTATATAAATAACTTTGATTTGATTTGATTTGAACACAACACCACAGTAAACAAAGAGCCTTCATAACACAACACAACTACACCACAGTAAACAAATGACACTTTATTCTCCATAAGCCCCCCCCCCCCCCAAAAAAAAAAATATCATTGAAATCTGAAAGTTCATTTACAAAGGACTAGCCGTCGCAATCACAGCTCTAATGTAGCAGTGAGGAGAAAAAACAGGGTAATTGGTTTGGTAAAGATCGCTTTCCACTGCACCATACAGCTCTACACAATAGGAAAGGTCGCCAATTAAGCAATCATGAATACCAAGTACCGTAGCTGATGAAAATAGGCCAGTGGTTTAAATAGATTTGCAAGCAATTTACCTTTTCACAATGTTGGCAATCTGATGCAATTTGCTTGCAATTTTGTCTGCTTTCAGTAGCACTCCGAGCTGACACTACACAGACCAAATGGCAAAGAGGACCAGCATAGAAAATGTAAAACTATCTTGGCCGCATCAAGGTATCAGAACGGTCGCTTCATCAGGAAAATTACAACAATTAGCATAAGTGCTAAAAAATCAACACGTTAAATGTCAGCGCCAAAAGGTTTCGGCCAGGGACGAGGCAAGGGTGGCGCTGTCCCCGACGAGTCGCAGAGAAGACCATGAAGTAATCACCCATGATGCCTTGCCAGTGATGGCCCCACAATTGCTGTGACATTCTCCCAGGCCTGTCATTCTTGGTCACTTGGGAACTGGTTTTGCCCTCCACCACCGTCTTGATTTGCTTCCAGGCTGAATTACAGCAACCTTGTAGCAAGTACTCCACAGACCAAGTCCTGAATTACAGCATCTTGTAGAAGGTACTCCACAGACCAAGTCCTGAATTACAGCAACCTTGTAGCAAGTACTCCACAGACCAAGTCCTGAATTACAGCAACCTTGTAGAAGGTACTCCACAGACCAAGTCCTGAATTACAGCAACCTTGTAGAAGGTACTCCACAGACCAAGTCCTGAATTACAGCAACCTTGTAGCAAGTACTCCACAGACCAAGTCCTGAATTACAGCAACCTTGTAGAAGGTACTCCACAGACCAAGTCCTGAATTACAGCAACCTTGTAGAAGGTACTCCACAGACCAAGTCCTGAATTACAGCAACCTTGTAGCAAGTACTCCACAGACCAAGTCCTGAATTACAGCAACCTTGTAGCAAGTACTCCACAGACCAAGTCCTGTCTTTTTCTGCTCTTTGTCTGTCCAACATTTCCCCTTTTCACTCTAAGAGGGAGACTCCATCATGTTGCGTACTTCTATGGGGACATTTTGTTAGGTGTTGCTGAGTTCCAGATACACAGTGCTACGGACACGTCTGAGACAGGAAAATAAAGCCCAGTGAGTGACGTTAGACGTGTTACATCTGGGAGTGTTAACGATGGGTATGGAATCACTCACTGTTCCTTAAATGACTTAACACTGGGTGGCAGGTAGCCTAGCCTAGAGCATTAGACTAGTAGCCGGAAGGTTGCAACATTGAATCCCTGAGCTGACAAAGTAAAACTCTGTCATTCTGCCCCTGAAAAAGGCTTACTTGCCTAGTTAAATAAAATACAATAAAAAAAAACAGGGGAGTGAGATGTGGACAGGGGAGTGAGATGTGGGCTGGGCAGGGGAGTGAGATGTGGACAGGGGAGTGAGATGTGGGCAGGGGAGTGAGATATGGGCAGGGGAGTGAGATGTGGGCTGGGCAGGGGAGTGAGATGTGGACAGGGGAGTGAGATGTGGGCAGGGGAGTGAGATATGGGCAGGGGAGTGAGATATGGGCTGGGCAGGGCAGTGAGATGTGTGCAGGGGAGTGAGATATGGGCTGGGCAGGGGAGTGAGATGTGGACAGGGGAGTGAGATGTGGGCAGGGGAGTGAGATATGGGCAGGGGAGTGAGATGTGGGCTGGGCAGGGGAGTGAGATGTGGACAGGGGAGTGAGATGTGGGCAGGGGAGTGAGATATGGGCAGGGGAGTGAGATATGGGCTGGGCAGGGCAGTGAGATGTGTGCAGGGGAGTGAGATATGGGCTGGGCAGGGGAGTGAGATATGGGCAGGGCAGTGAGATATGGGCAGGGCAGGGCAGTGAGATGTGGGCAGGGGAGTGAGATATGGGCTGGGCAGGGCAGTGAGATGTGGGCAGGGGAGTGAGATGTGGGCAGGGGAGTGAGATATGGGCTGGGCAGGGGAGTGAGATATGGGCTGGGCAGGGCAGTGAGATGTGGGCAGGGGAGTGAGATATGGGCTGGGCAGGGGAGTGAGATATGGGCTGGGCAGGGCAGTGAGATGTGGGCAGGGGAGTGAGATGTGGGCAGGGCAGTGAGATGTGAGCTGAGATGTGAGAAGTGGGCAGGGGGGTGAGATGTGGGCAGGGGAGTGAGATATGGGCTGAGATGTGAGATGTGGGCAGGGCAGTGAGATGTGGGCAGGGGAGTGAGATGTGGGCAGGGCAGTGAGATGTGAGCTAAGATGTGAGATGTGGGCAGGGGAGTGAGATGTGGGCTGGAGAAGAGACTGTGTGTCTGGGCTGAGCTAAGTGTTAACAAGGAGAGATTCCATCCCAACACTCTTGGTAGATTACCTTACCTTGACTGCGGTCACGGCCCTTTACACAGAAACGGGGATGACAGAGAGAGAGAGAGAGAGAGAGAGAGAGAGAGAGAGAGAGAGAGAGAGAGAGAGAGAGAGAGAGAGAGAGAGAGAGAGAGAGAGAGAGAGAGAGAGAGAGAGAGAGAGAGAGAGAGAGAGAGAGAGAGAGAGAGAGAGAGAGAGAGAGAGAGAGAGAGAGAGAGAGAGAGAGAAATACACTGCTCAAAAAAATAAAGGGAACACTTAAACAACACAATGTAACTCCAAGTCAATCCCACTTCTGTGAAATCAAACTGTCCACTTAGGAAGCAACACTGATTGACAATAAATTTCACATGCTGTTGTGCAAATGGAATAGACAACAGGTGGAAATTATAGGCAATTAGCAAGACACCCCCCAATAAAGGAGTGGTTCTGCAGGTGGTGACCACAGACCACTTTTCAGTTCCTATGCTTCCTGGCTGATGTTTTGGTCACTTTTGAATGCTGGCGGTGCTTTCACTCTAGTGGTAGCATGAGACGGAGTCTACAACCCACACAAGTGGCTCAGGTAGTGCAGCTCATCCAGGATGGCACATCAATGCGAGCTGTGGCAAGAAGGTTTGCTGTGTCTGTCAGTGTAGTGTCCAGAGCATGGAGACGCGACTTGGAGACAGGCCAGTACATCAGGAGACGTGGAGGAGGCCGTAGGAGGCCAACAACCCAGCAGCAGGACCGCTACCTCCGCCTTTGTGCAAGGAGGAGCAGGAGGAGCACTGCCAGAGCCCTGCAAAATGACCTCTAGCAGGCCACAAATGTGCATGTGTCTGCTCAAACGGTCAGAAACAGACTCCATGAGGGTGGTATGAGGGCCCGACGTCCACAGGTGGGGGTTGTGCTTACAGCCCAACACTGTGCAGGACGTTTGGCATTTTCCAGAGAACACCAAGATTGGCAAATTCACCACTGGCGCCCTGTGCTCTTCACAGATGAAAGCAGGTTCACACTGAGCACATGTGACAGACGTGACAGAGTCTGGAGACGCCGTGGAGAACTTTCTGCTGCCTGCAACATCCTCCAGCATGACCGGTTTGGCGGTGGGTCAGTCATGGTCTGGGGTGGCCGCACAGCCCTCCATGTGCTCGCCAGATGTAGCCTGACTGCCATTAGGTACCGAGATTAGATCCTCAGACCCCTTGTGAGACCATATGCTGGTGCGGTTGGCCCTGGGTTCCTCCTAACGCAAGACAATGCTAGACCTCATGTGGATGGAGTGTGTCAGCAGTTCCTGCAAGAGGAAGGCATTGATGCTATGGACTGGCCTCCCAGAGGAGATCCCTCAGGAGACCATCCGCCACCTCATCAGGAGCATGCCCAGGCGTTGTAGCGAGGTCATACAAGCACGTGGAGGCCACACACACTACTGAGCCTCATTTTGACTTGTTTTAAGGACATTACATCAAAGTTGGATCAGACTGTAGTGTGGTTTTCCACTTTAATTTTGAGTGTGACTAAAAATGGGTTGATAAATTTGATTTCCATTGATCATTTTTGTGTGATTTTGTTGTCAGCACATTCAACTATGTAAAGAAAAAAGTATTTAATAAGAATATTTCATTCATTCAGATCTAGGATGTGTTATTTTAGTGTTCCCTTTATTTTTTTGAGCAGTGTATATATATATATATATATATATATATATATATATATATAGTACCTCCTCCTGAGCATCACTGGTCCTGTGTGGGTAGTTCAGTGGCTGGGGCCCTGTGTGGGTAGTTCAGAGGCTGGGGCCCTGCGTGGGTAGTTCAGTGGCTGGGGTCCTGTGTGGGTAGTTCAGTGGCTGGGGCCCTGTGTGGGTAGTTCAGAGGCTGGGGTCCTGTGTGGGTAGTTCAGTGGCTGGGGTCCTGTGTGGGTAGTTCAGTGGCTGGGGCCCTGTGTGGGTAGTTAAGTGGCTGGGGTCCTGTGTGGGTAGTTCAGTGGCTGGGGTCCTGTGTGGGTAGTTCAGTGGCTGGGGTCCTGTGTGGGTAGTTCAGTGGCTGGGGCCCTGTGTGGGTAGTTCAGTGGCTGGGGCCCTGTGTGGGTAGTTCAGTGGCTGGGGCCCTGTGTGGGTAGTTCAGTGGCTGGGGTCCTGTGTGGGTAGTTCAGTGTCTGGGCCCCTTGCTCAGCGGTGGGGAGGAGGGGGGGAGACGGGTAGAGGGGGAACTGTACATTTTCCCAGAGTCAGGGGAAACCTGATTGATCTCTGAGTGTAAAATCAATAAGACACTGTCATTTCTGTAAAGGATGAGCTGGAAAGGGAAAATAAATTGAGACTCCAGATCAGGCTGGGCCGAGGTGGTGCAGCACACACACACAACCACACACACAACCACACACTCACACAGAAACACACACACACAACCACACAGAAACACACACATGGACAGACACACACACCACCCTCCTGAATGCAGGTCTAATTAATTCAGAGAATCAGTCTGTATTTTGATAATGTTGTGTCCACAGCTTCTATCTCACAGGTGCCTCCCCTCCCCTCCCCTCCTTTCCTCTTCTCCCCTCTTCTCCTCTCCTCTCCACACCTCCCCTCCTACTCTCATCTCCCCTCCTTTCCTCTCCTCCCCCTTCCACTCCTCTCGGCCTGTCCTCTCCCCTCCCTCTTATCCTTTCCTCCCCACCTCCCCCTTCCACTCATCTCCCCTCCTCTCCTCCCATCTTTCCCCTCTTCCCCCTCCTCATCTCCTCTCCCCTTCCACTCCTCCTCTCCTCTCCTCACCCCTCCCTTCCCCCTTCTACTCCTCTTCCACTTCTCCCCTCCCCTCTTCTCATCCCCTCTCAGCTCCTTTCTACAACTCTTCCTCTCCTCTCCTCTGCATCTCCCCTCCTTCTCTTCTCTTTTCCTCTCCCCTCTCCTCCTCCGTTCTCCTCTCCTTTCTTCTCCTCCTCTCTACTCCACCTCTGGTCTGGTCTCCTCTTCTCCTTTCCTCCTCTCCTCTCCTCGCCCCACCTCACCTCTCTTCTCCTTTCTTCAACTCTTCCTTCTCTCTTCTCCTCTTATCTTTCCCCTTTCCTCTCTTCTCCTTTCTTCAACTCTTCCTTCTCTCCTCTCCCCTCCTCCCCTCTTCTCATATCCACCTCTCCTTACCTCTCCCCTCCTCTCCCCTCCTCTCCTACTCCTCCCTTCCCCCTCTTGTCTCCTCTCCTCTCCCGTCCGACTCCTGCACCACTCCTTTTCTCCTCCTATCCACCTCTCACACCTCTCTCCCTTCCTCTACTCCCCTCCTGTCCTACTCCTGCTCCACTCCTCTTCTCCTTCTCTCCTCTCCCTTCCTCTACTCCCCTCCTGTCCTACTCCTGCTCCACTCCTCTTCTCCTTCTCTCCTCTCCTCCCCTCCTCCGCTCCTCATCATCTATCTATCAACAGCAGCTCTTTATTAGTCTTTGTATATTTCATCATACCATCAACATCGCCACAATGAGGAATCACACACTTGCCCCCACCCTCATTTCTCCCTTCCCCCTCCATGACTCCTGATTAATCCGTTTTATTCTGTTCAAAAATACATCACACACTGGAGTGGATTAAATCAGAAATGGAAAGCCATTGTGTTTCTTGCGTTTTCTTTATCAGAACTAATGTAGCGACTGGTGGTCGTTTGTCTTGAGTTGTTACAAGAAATAAAGACTGGTGCACTTTCTACTCTGCTGTGGGACGAGAGATATTGGCCCCAGATGAATTTACTGCTTCTCATCTCTTACCCACTCCGTTTTCTGTCTGCTGTGTCTCCTCTCATATCTGTCAGGTTTAGATATGCTGTTTCCTCTTATTCCTCTTAACCTTGATCTCTTCATCTATTACATTGTACTGGTTCCAGCACTGACAGTGACTGGATATAGTCCTTATGGCTTTATTCAACTGAGATCTACAGAAACCACTTAATGATCTCAATTTTCAGAGGAACCATTTAATAATCTCATCTTTCAGAGGAACCACTTAATAATCTCATTTTTCAGAGGAACCACTTAATAATCTCATCTTTCAGAGGAACCACTTAATAATCTCATCTTTCAGAGGAACCACTTAATAATCTCATCTTTCAGAGGAAGCGCTTAATAATATCATCTTTCAGAGGAACCACTTAATAATCTCATCTTTCAGAGGAACCATTTAATAATCTCATCTTTCAGAGGAACCACTTAATAATCTCATCTTTCAGAGGAACCACTTAATAATCTCATCTTTCAGAGGAACCACTTAATAATCTCATTTTTCAGAGGAAGCACTTAATAATCTCATCTTTCAGAGGAACCACTTAATAATCTCATCTTTCAGAGGAACCACTTAATAATATCATCTTTCAGAGGAACCACTTAATAATCTCATCTTTCAGAGGAACCACTTAATAATCTCATCTTTCAGAGGAACCACTTAATAATCTCATCTTTCAGAGGAACCACTTAATAATCTCATCTTTCAAAGGAACCACTTAATAATCTCATCTTTCAGAGGAACCACTTAATAATCTGAACTTTCAGAGGAACCACTTAATAATCTCATCTTTCAGCGGAACCACTTAATAATCTCATCTTTCAGAGGAACCACTTAATAATCTGAATTTTCAGAGGAACCACTTAATAATCTGAATTTTCAGAGGAACCACTTAATAATCTCATATTTCAGAGGAACCACTTAATAATCTCATCTTTCAGAGGAACCACTTAATAATCTCATTTTTCAGAGGAACCACTTAATAATCTGAATTTTCAGAGGAACCACTTAATAATCTCATCTTTCAGAGGAACCACTTAATAATCTGAATTTTCAGAGGAACCACTTAATAATCTCATCTTTCAGAGGAACCATGTTCACTGAGTTCCCTCTCCTATGTTTTATCTGATCAGTGCTCGTGATGGGCTTCTGTGTCACAGCCGTGTCGTTTTGTGTGTGTGTGTGTCATACCCTTGTGTTGTCCGCATATAAGAACAGATGTCAGAGGCTGTGTGTGTGAGAGAGTTTGTGTACCAGTATGTGTTTGTGTGTATGTGTGTGTGTGAGAGTTTGTGTACCAGTATGTGTTTGTGTGTATGTGTGTGTGCGTGCATTAACACTGAGTGTATAAAACATTAACAACACCTGCTCTTTCCATGACACAGACTGACCAGGTGAATCCAGGTGAAAGCTATGATCCCTTATTGACATCACTTGTTAAATTTGAATCCATAATGTTATGTACATCCAACACACAACAACACATGGATGTGAAATAATCCTGACCACACAAGTGTTACAACCTAACTGAATAGACCTGTACAAAAATATCCCATCAAAACAATTACAGAAGATCACAGACGTCTGTGTTTCGCAAAGCGACAGTCGGTAGCGGGGCCTTTTCATCCGTGTGGTTCTGGATCCGAGAGGTCATTTGTATGTGAAATACTAATTTAAATCCCATTCAATAAGCAGGTTATCAAATTAAATCAGGCCTCTGTCAGGCCTGCCACTCGGGCCTTTGGGCCAGACATCATGTGTAAAATTGGCCAACAAGAGATTTGCGGGGAGCGCTCTGCACGCCCCTGTCACTTCTTTACTTCTTCCCTTTAGCTCCCCTCCGTCAGGGGGCCCCTGGCCCGGGGTCAGCTCTCCTGGAGGGCTGCCTGTATGGACTGCCGCAGGGAGACAGGGGCCACAACACCACCCCCAGCTGGGAGACTTATTACAGCCCCCCCCGCCCCTCCCAACCCACCACCACCACCCCTCTCCCTCTCCTCTCCCCCTCCCCTCCCCTCACCTGCCCCAGGCCCATTCACAACATCATCACTCCATCACATATTCATGAAGCTGCCGGTGGGGGGATGGGTGGTTGGGCCGTGGGGTGGGGTAGTTGTCTGAGACCGTAGGGGGGTTTTCTGCTCCTGCAGGTGGCTGTCACATCCGTAATTGCCTAAAACTTCCCTAGGCAGCATACAATTGCACACAGAGCCATGCCAGGCGAGAGAGAGAGAGAGAGAGAGAGAGAGAGAGAGAGAGACCCCCTCAAGAGCGTTCCTAAGAGCCAGAGGGGGACGCTCCTCTCCACTTAAACAGCCGCTTAAGCAAAAGAGAGGAGGAGGAGGAGGACAGGAGAGAGAGAATTAGAAGAGGAGGACAGGAGAGAGACAGAGAGAGAGAGAGAGAGAGAGAGAGAGAGAGAGAGAGAGAGAAAGAGAGAGAGAGAGAGAGAGAGAGAGAGAGAGAGAGAGAGAGAGAGAGAGAGAGAGCGAGAGAGAGAGAGAGAGAGAGAAGGGGTGTCAAAGAAAAAACACGGAGGAAGCTCATCATTAACTGCGTTGGAACAACGACAGACAAGTGCGAGCTGCAAACTCACAAACAGATAAACATGGTAAACATCTCAGTTACCGGGGTGTTGTGTGGCTTTCACCACCCTGTGTGCTCTGGGAGGGCTCCTGCGGTCATAGTAGGGGAGGGAGGGAGGGAGCGAGGGGGGGGGGGGGGAACAAGTGAGCGGGAAAAAGAGAAAAGAAGAACAAGTTTCCACCTGAGTGGAGTTCCCATGGTTTACCATGCAGGAGGGTAAGCAGGTTTGAGCAATAAACTGGGGCATTGTCAGTCAGTAATGCTCAGTCAGGTCCCTCCATTGGGATTCAAGGGTGTCTTTTTCCCTGCTCCCCGCGCTGCACTAATCACAGGCCTACTTTGTTTAATTGCAGCAAAAGGGGAGAAAATGTGTTCAAGAAGTCATCCTAATCCCTTCCCCCCTCTACTACCTTCCTCCTCCTTCCCACACCCCCTCTAGATTCTCTCTCTCTCTCTCTTGCTCTGTCTCTGTCTCTCTCTCTCTGTCTCTCTCTCTCGCGCTCTCTCTCTCTCTTGCTCTCTCTCTGTCACTCTCTGTCTCTCTCTCTCTTGCTCTCTCTGTCGCTCTCTCTCTGTCACTCTCTCTGTCTCTCTCTCTCTTGCTCTCTCTCTGTCACTCTCTCTCTGTCTCTCTCTCTCTCTCTCTCTCTCGCTCTCTGTCTCGCTCTCACTACAACTCCCCCTTTTCCTTTTTTAATGAATTGTGGAACTATGCGAAGACAACAAACAGCATAGTGCTGATAAATAAGGGTTAGTTAGGGGAGGGGAGAAGGAGAGGAATGGGAGGAGGAAGGGGAGGAGGGGGGGGAGGGGAGAAGGAGAGGAATGGGAGGAGGAAGGGGAGGAGGAGAGGCGTAGCCATGTAGGTAAGGGCCTGAGGCATTGGCTGGTTGTGTATGGATTGGAGAGAGAAATGCCTCTGCTGCTTTAAGAGGAGCAACAAGTGAGAATAGAAAGAGAGAGAGAGAGAGAGAGAGAGAGAGAGAGAGAGAGAGAGAGAGAGAGAGAGAGAGAGAGAGAGAGAGAGAGAGGGTTGTTTGGAAGCTGCTGATTCAGGGGGTGGATTGGGTTGAGGGGGAAGATGGGGGAGTCGGGGGGAGGTGGATCAATTGGAGAATAAAACCCTGGGTGCAGTTAGCTGCTGGTAGCCCGCTGGGCATGTAGGCTCTAAATAATGACCCCAGTAGTGACGCGTCAAAGCTCCCATAATGGACACAAATTTGCTCCTTCTATTTTTCAAACAGAGATTTAGAAACTTAAGATGCGGGGCATTGTACTTGATGACTCCGGGGTCACCAGGCGCACAGGGTGGGTAAGAGAGGGGATTTATCAATCAAGCCTTCTCTCTCTCTTCGTCTTTCTAAAAGCTGAATAAAAATGACCCATGAAGACACAAACCAGTCCCCTTTTAACCAAGGCCCTTTCTTATTCATTAGATGGGATGGATTCTGGCTTCTTCTCCATTCACCTCCTCTTCCAGGGGACCGGGGGGCATCGCATCTCAACCAGCCATACAAAACCTCTCAGTGGAAAGAGACTACATTATCAAAAAAGAGCTCTGAACTGAAGTGAACACTAAGAGTGGACTGGCCTTCCTCCCTTCTACAAGTCTTAGATAGAGACTAATCACATGATCCTAAAAATTGATGTTTCTGTTGTACGGATAGATATATTTCACTTATTTATATTCTCACAACTTGTTGAGGTTGTTAGAACTTGAGCTACAGGAAGTAAACTATTTGAGCAGTGAAGAACGAGGAGATTTGACGGGGGAAATCATTCACAATGTTATGTTTTTTTAAATATTTATTTTCCTAATTACAGTAGTTTTGCTGTCAAAATGGTTGTGTATGTAGCCGTTCTTTAGGCTGTCTTTAAAATCATTTTGGACTGTTTCACAGCTATTTGACAAACAGAGGCTGCAATTACCATCTTATATTCAGAATAGTTGCTATACGCAGCTAGAACTGTAACGATTCTCCTCTTCTTCTGAGGAAGAGTAGGAAATATCGGACCAATGCGCAGCGTGGGAAGTGTCCATGTTGTTTATTATAACCGGAACACTGAAACAAAAACAGAACAAAACGCAACAGTTCTGTCAGCGACTCACACAAAACAGAAAACACTAAACAGAACATTAAACACCCACAACCAAAATGGGGAAAACAGGCTACCTAAGTATGATTCTCAATCAGAGACAACGAACGACACCTGCCTCTGATTGAGAACCATACCAGGCCAAGCACATAAATACTACATAGAAAAAATAACATAGACTACCCACCCCAACTCACGCCCTGACCAAACTAACACAAAGACATAATAAAGGAACTAAGGTCAGAACGTGACAAGAACTCTGCTTTCACCTTCATACACAAAGAAGATCGAAGTCTGTTTTTCCCTCATACACGGACAGTCAAGCGTTTCTTACAAAACGACCTACATCTGATCCCCATCACACCTAGTCCTGAAAAATATATTTCACTAAATGACCGTCATTGTAAATAAGAATTTGTTCTTAACTGACTTGCCTACTTACATTTTTTTTCCCTTAAACAACAAAATACTGTCGGAAGATACCAAAACAAAAACCACAACCTTCAGCCACTGCAATACTTCGTTGGTCTGACATGGTAGAAATCATGTCAGACAACAGTAAGTTGTATATTCATAAAAGCAGGAAAAATCCTTATATGAGGTCTGTGTCCCAAATATACCCTCCCCACCTATACAATGGACCCTATGGGCCCTGCGGTCAAAACTAGTGCCATTTATAGGGCATGGGGTGCCATTTGGGAGGCAGCTCAGGAAGCCAAAGAGGCCCTCATAGTATGAGGAGTTGAGGAGGTTTGCGGGTTTAGGTGAGAAAATCCACCCTGAATAAATGACTTCCAGAGTGACCTGGGGCAAGTCACTTAACCCCTGTGTTGAGTCCCGCCGCCCCAGTCTAAATAAGGGGATTTCTGCGCCCCCGTCCCCATACACTCCTCCATTCCTCCAGGACCAAATCATTTTGCTCAGGGTGAAAAGCCCTGATCTCCCTCCACGCCCTGCACTAATACCCAACATCACCATTTAGCAGGATGGTAAACGCACAGCCGTCAACCTGTCCTTGGTGCTGAATCAGAGAGGATGACGCCGATCAAGAAGGAAATCCACCATCAAAACGCCCTGACAGATATTCCTTATCTGTTGCAGTGGGCCGACCATACAGTAGGTTAGGTAACATACGCAGGGCTGGAATAAGAGACAAGGGAACTACACTATTAAATACCAGGAACTCAGCAAATAAACCATTTCTACATATGAAAATGAGTTCCCACACGTTCCTCCTCACTTCCAGCCCCGAGTACATATATAAACATACACCATGTAGATCATGACAAGGACTTGTGCTAGACACTCTATGCACATCCAAAAGCTATTTCAAACGGAGTCTTATTATGCAGGAGAGACATTTTGGTTGAATGCATTCAGTTGTGCAACTGACTAGCTATCCCCTTTCCCTTCCCTATAGGATCCCTGGTGATTAACACCAGCACACCACATAGAAACACACACTTAAGAAATAAGTTAATATATATTATTTTTTTCAATCTCCAAAACAGAAGATGAATCAAGTGCAATTGCTATTCATGAATTTATTTTCTGTTAGAAATGTCTGAGAGATTCATATTGTCCCAATGCTGGATGTCCCTCCCTCCCTCCCTCCCTCCCTCCCTCCCTCCCTCCCTCCCTCCCTCCCTCCCTCCCTCCCTCCCTCCCTCCCTCCCTCCCTCCCCTCCCTCCCTCCCTCCCTCCCTCCCTCCCTCCCTCCGTACCCTAACTTCTATGAAGGAGAAATCCCACTGGAGACTGTAGCAAGGCAATAAGCAGAGAGCAACCGTGGGCCCTGGCCTGTGGATGGAGCATTATCCCCCCCAACCCAATCTCTTTCTCAGTCCTCTGAAAGACTGTTTAAATGGTTTGGTGTATTATTGCCCAGGGAAGAGAGGCTAGCTAAAGGCTTCTGTCAGCATTTGGAGGCAGAGAGGGAATCAGGGAATGGCTCTTGCCTCTTTGCCGGACAGCTGTTGGGGACTTACCCCACTTTTCATATGTATATGTATGTTAATGACAGGCAATGGAGTGGAGATGAAGAGGCCTGAGCCCAGGACCCTCTCTTCAGCAGCACTTCTAAAGGCCCCACAAAAGAAGCAGTAAAAGAGGCCGCAATGGTGACGCTCCACTTTTGTGCCCTGAATTAGTTCTGCCAGCAATGAAAGTGATCTTCTGGGGGAGACAGGGGAAGTCTGCCGATGGCTGGACCGCCTCATTAGCACAAAGGTCTGTGGGGACAGATAATTGACTGACGCAGATCCCCCCCCTTCTGCCACAACACCACACATGGAGACTAGCAGGATGCACCCACACATACACCCACACCCACACCCCCCCCCCCCCCCCCCCCCACACACACACACTACACTTTGTCTTTAAATAGAACTCATCTTACAACTTTCCATGAAAGGTTTCCTCCCTTTTTCTCTAGGTGTTGTCATGTTGGTGTTTTCTTCTTCTGTGGTAATGCTGTGTGAGCCGAAGCCTGTCTATGATCTGCTCACAGTTACGGATCACTGCTTCCTGTTGATGTTGACACTGTTGATATCTGATCTGTTGGGGTTTAAGTTGAGGAGAGGACCAGACGTGAGAGGGGAGGTTGGACGACTGTGTTTTGGTTTTTATTGTCCATTTAATAATGACTGCTAATTACCTAGGCAAACATGATGCAACATGTGAGCATATCCATGCATACATTATTATCGTAGTAGTATAGTATTAATAGTTACATTGGTATGATATTGACATTCCGATGTTAGTTTGTGGCTGGAAAAATAAGTTATTGTGAAATATCATACAGTCACTCCTCTCGCAAGCCTTCGAGAAAACTATAAAATACTCAAATGATCAAAGTATCACAATAATAACAGATATAACATGCAACTTTACTGTTTCAACCTCATACTATCTAATCAGGAAGTCTTTTTTTGAATGTGTGGCTTAAATTGTAAGTTTCTTTCTCTCTCTCTCTCTTTCTTTCTCTTTCTGTCTCTCTTTCTATCTCTTTCTTTCTCTTTCTGTCTCTCTCTCTATCTCTCTCTCACTCTCTGCCTCTTTCTTTTATTTTTTTATCTTTTAAATACATTTGTATTTTACCTTTATTTAACCAGGTAGGCCAGTTGAGAACAAGTTCTCATTTACAACTGTGACCTGGCCAAGATAAAGCAAAGCAGTGCGACACAAACAACAACACAGAGTTACACATGGAATAAACAAACGTACAGTCAATAACACAATAGGGATTTTAAAGGTTCCCTTCTCTCTCTCTCTCTCCCTCTCTTGTTTCTGTCATTTTTGTTTTTCTCTATCAGAAATGAAGATGGTGTTGTACACATTCTCAGCACACCAGAAGCTTCCTAATGGCTGGCTCATTGCTAAATTGACTGGAAAATGCTGTTTTAATTTTCATGTTAATCGAAAGGGACTAATTGTTAATATATTCTCAGAGCAAAGTACCAACATAAAATGGCTTTTTCCCCAAAGAAATCAGCTTTTTGGGAAGTGAGAATTTTTGGGGGGAAGATGTCTGTGATTTACAAACAAACCAGGGATATCTCTGAAGCACATCACATTTAACATTTGTTGCTTGGTTTCAAAAGTTATATTTTGACAAATCATGTTTACATATATATATATATATATATTTAAACTCACAAGTTACAACAAAATATAAGACAGAGTCAGTGTGGTGGGTTGTGGAGTTACACTCTGAAAACAATCACCATCCATTTTATGAGCAAAATAATTTTGTCAAGCAACTAAACAGGGGTGGGTATTCTTCAAGGCCCCCTCCTTCACGGACTCTACTATAGAAATTAGCCCTCCGTTTCTCGGCTCTCACACATGGATACACACGCTTGCATGGACACAAGAAAAATTTCTTTTCTTCTGTCAGCATTCCTGGCCAACAATGGCTAGATTAGTGGCTGTGAGGGCCCCCTCGGGGCCCGGTATTGTGGGGCAGAATACCCTGGGCAGTAACAGCTGGTAGAGGTTAATGGCCACTGAACCTCTCAGCCGGGTCCCTTTCTCTATTGTGAGTTCTGCTCATGGGAAGGAAGGAGAACGCTGACAGCTTCTGGGGTGTAAGGGAACCTCGGAACAGCACCCGGGTCTCCCCCAAATGGAGAGCGGGGCGCAGAGGGTGGATGGGGGTTAATGGAGAGGAGGCGTGAGGGATGGGTGTGGTAAGGGGGAGGGTGGTAGTGAGTTGGAGGCAGTGTGGTGTAGTGTGGTGCTGAGGGTTGGTTGATAGGGTAAGGGTTGGAGGACCAAACCTGCTGCTCAGTCAGACAGCAGATCAGAGCAGACCAAACCTGCTGCTCAGTCAGACAGCAGATCAGAGCAGACCAAACCTGCTGCTCAGTCAGACAGCTGACCAGAGCAGACCAAACCTGCTGCTCAGTCAGACAGCGGACCAGAGCAGACCAAACCTGCTGCTCAGTCAGACCGCAGACCAGAGCAGACCAAACCTGCTGCTCAGTCAGACCGCAGACCAGAGCAGACCAAACCTGCTGCTCAGACAGAAATCAGACAAGAGCAGACCAAACCTGCTGCTCAGTCAGACAGCAGACCAGAGCAGACCAAACCTGCTGCTCAGTCAGACAGGGGACCAGAGCAGACCAAACCTGCTGCTCAGACAGAAAGCGGACCAGAGCAGACCAAACCTGCTGCTCAGACAGAAAGCGGACCAGAGCAGACCAAACCTGCTGCTCAGTCAGACAACGAACCAGAGCAGACCAAACTTGCTGCTCAGTCAGACAGGGGACCAGAGCAGACAAAACCTGCTGCTCAGACAGACAGCGGACCAGAGCAGACCAAACCTGCTGCTCAGACAGACAGCGGACCAGAGCAGACCAAACCTGCTGCTCAGTCAGACAGGGGACCAGAGCAGACCAAACCTGCTGCTCAGTCAGACAGCGGACCAGAGCAGACCAAACCTGCTGCTCAGTCAGACAGGGGACCAGAGCAGACCAAACCTGCTGCTCAGTCAGACAGGGGACCAGAGCAGATCAAACCTACTGCTCAGACAGACAGCGGACCAGAGCAGACCAAACCTGCTGCTCAGTCAGACAGGGGACCAGAGCAGACCAAACCTGCTGCTCAGACAGACAGGGGACCAGAGCAGACCAAACCTACAGCTCAGTCAGACAGGGGACCAGAGCAGACTGGCGTGAGGAGAATTAGCATCAGTGTATATTCATCACAAAACAATGAGGGCTGGGCAAGAGGAGGGACCACACTGTACTGTACACAACGGCTGAACACAGAGGACTGTAGGGAATTATGTCTCATTTATACAAGCAATGAGATTAGCTCCAGTAGGGTGGAGAAAATGACTACTTTTAGAACAGCATGTTTATACGATTCGTTGACCGGCAATGTGGAAACGATCAACTGCTAATGTGATATAAATTGTGAATAAAATCATTGTAAATAAAATGTTGACTGTCAATCAAACCTGTTTGCAAACAATACATTTATGATGCATTTGTAGACAATATCTTTATGAGCAATATGATTAAATTAAGTTAAATTATTTTTATTACATAATACTGGCAGTATTATTCCCTACTTTGATTTTACTTGCCGCAAATGATAAAAAAAATGTTCAGTCTTCTTCACTGTTTCTAGCTTCTGAACGTCTTAAGAAATGTTCAGTCTTCTTCGCTGTTTCTAGCTTCTTAACGTCTTAAAAAATGTTCAGTCTTCTTCACTGTTTCTAGCTTCTGAACGTCTTAAAAAATGTTCAGTCTTTTTCACTGTTTCTAGCTTCTGAACGTCTTAAAAAATGTTCAGTCTTCTTCACTGTTTCTAGCTTCTGAACGTCTTAAAACAATTTCAGTCTTCTTCACTGTTTCTAGCTTCTGAACGTCTTAAAAAAAATTCAGTCTTCTTCACTGTTTCTAGCTTATGAACGTCTTAAAAAATGTTCAGTCTTCTTCACTGTTTCTAGCTTCTGAACGTCTTAAAAAATGTTCAGTCTTCTTCACTGTTTCTAGCTTCTGAACGTCTTAAAAATGTTTCAGTCTTCTTCACTGTTTCTAGCTTCTGAACGTCTTAAAAAATGTTTAGTCTTCTTCACTGTTTCTAGCTTCTGAACGTCTTAAAAAATGTTCAGTGTTCTTCACTGTTTCTAGCTTCTGAACGTCTTAAAAAATGTTACGTTTTCTTCACTGTTTCTAGCTTCTGAACGTCTTAAAAGTCATAAGAAAAGGTTGCAATGTATCTGACCCCTCTCTGAATCAAACGGGGAAATGATAAATCAATATTTTGACTGATGAAAGGTGTACCACCATTTGAAGTAAACAACCAAATCCAAACTCAGTAATCAGCTTGGAGAGCAATCTGTATGTAAATCACACTGACCATTATGGAGATGGAGAATTATCCTTCAAAAAGTATTGTCAACTCAAAGAAGGAAGCCCCCCTTTTCAGCACCAAATGATGGCTCGGCTTCCTCGCCTGGAATAACCCCACATCTTAATGACCCTCTGTGTGTGTGTGTATTTGTAGGGATGTGCTGGGGGGCCAGGTCTGAACGGGGGAGGGGGGGGGGGGTCATTTTAATGGGTCTCCTCTCCTGTAATGGCCTAAGGCCTCATTAGTATTCAAAGCTGACAGGAATAAGAAGTGCTCAGATGGTACTTCTTGGCTCGCTTGTGTTTCAACCACAAGGAAGGAGAGGTTTTCCATTTCTTCTTTTTGTGTGTGTGTGTGTGTGTGGCCTCGGCTCGACTCTGTCTGGGCTGGACTCTGTCTGGGCTGGACTCTGTCTGGGCTGGACTCTGTCTGGGCTGGACTCTGTCTGGGCTCGACTCAGGCAGGCAGGCATCACAGTGCCTACACTTTGCTTCCCAGGGGAGATTCTCTCTCTCTGTCACGACAAGCATCACCTCAGAATGAATCCCACATGCAACCACCCCCTGATCCACACACACACTGCTGTGCGCCCGTCCGGCCACGCCGCCGCGCTCATTAGACTAGGGCTGATTATGATAGCACTCTGGTGTAATGTTTAATCGAGTCTGACAACTGATTCACCCTGTTACAAATCCTGTCATGCAAATGGAGCAAATTTATGCTGTTAGATATGGAGAGGTGGGACTATGAAATGATGAGGTGCTGGGAACATCTGTCCTCTGCTCCCCACGCTGTCATTATAAAGATGGGGGAACAAGCCACTGCAGTGTCTTTACTCTCTCCATCCACAGTCGGTGTATCCATGGCGATGGACCAAGGAAGATTACATTAACATAAGAGTTTTTCTCCCTGCCCACCCCGACCCCTAGGAATCAGGAGAGCAGCTCATCTCTGAGGAAAATGCCTACGTCCCAAATGACCTCCTATTCCTTCTATATAGTGCACTACTTTGGACCAGGGCCCGTAGGGAATAGGGTTCAATTTGGGATGCAGACAATGTCTCACCCCCCCACACACAAGGGCCAGGATAATAGGAGCAACACCGTTCCTCAGAAATCACACCAGCGCTGTGTGACAAGTGATGTAAATAATTCAACAGTGTGTTATGCATGTGCATTGTAGACTACCCTTTAACCTTTCAGTATTGTAGTCAACATAGACAGTAGCATGAATGTAGCTGACATTACAGCCACCCTTTAACCTTTCAGTGTTGTAGCCAACATAGACAGTAGCATGAAGGTAGCTGACATTACAGCCACCCTTTAACCTTTCAGTGTTGTAGCCAACATAGACAGTAGCATAAATGTAGCTGACATTACAGCCACCCTTTAACCTTTCAGTGTTGTAGTCAACATAGACAGTAGCATGAATGTAGCTGACATTACAGCCACCCTTTAACCTTTCAGTGTTGTAGTCAACATAGACAGTAGCATGAATGTAGCTGACATTACAATTTATGTGGATCCAATTAAAAATAAGTGAGTTCCATAAAACGCAGGTATGGAAAAACACATTCTCCTTCAATCTCTCAGCAGCAACAACATAAGCATTATTGACACCTGGGGGAGATTTTGTTAGAATTTTATAGTGAAGAAACAGCCAATTGTTTGTAGGAATAGTGTATTGAATTGAAATAACTGTTTTTTGGGGGGGTTGGTAGGGGGGTTGGTTCTAAAGCACACACAGAGCAAATCAACTGACAGAGAGAGCGCTCGCAAGAGAGAAAGAGAGAAAGAGAAAGCGAGAGTGAACGAGAGAGAGTGAGAAAGAGAAAGAGAGAGTAAGTGACAGTGAAAGAGAGAGAGAGAGTGAGAGAAAGCGATAGAGAGAGAGAGAGAGAAAGCGAGAGAGAGAGAGAAAGAGAGAGAGAGTAAGTGACAGTGAAAGAGTGAGAGAGTGAGAGAAAGCGAGAGAGAGAGAGAGTGAGAAAGAGAGAGTGAGAAAGCGACAGTAAAAGAGAGAGAGAGAGAAAGCGAGAGAGAGAGAGAGAGAGACAGAGAGAGAGAGAGAAAGTGAGAGAGAGAGAGAAAGAGAGAGAACGTGACAGTGAAAGAGAGAGAGAGAAAGCGAGAGAGAGAGAGAAAGCGAGAGAGAGAGAGACAGAGAGAGACAGAGAGAGAGAGACAGAGAGAGAGACAGAGAGAGAGAGAGAGAGAGAGAGAGAGAGAGAGAGAGACAGAGAAAAAAAGGAGAAAGATCACAGCTTGTCATTTTTATTTCTCCACCAATGACACCAGTTCTCTGAGAACATCTCTAACCTCCAGTGACAGTAGCAGAGGAAGTCTGGTCCTCCGTCAGTTATCACTATCCTCTGCCACCCCTCCTCTCCTTCACTGTAAACATTTCATTTCCTCTTCCTGTCCCTGCTGTCTTTGTTTAACACTTGTTGGTCTTCAGGCCTTAATCTGAAACACAGACTCAGTAATCCTTAGCTAGCTGCTTCATGGTCTGTTTGTAGCCTCCTAGCTACTCGGCATCCCAAATGGCACCCTATTCCCTATGTAGTGCACAACTTTTGACCAGGACCCATATGGCTTTTGTTAAAAGTAATCCACTTTATAGGGAATAGGGTTCCATTAGGGACGTACCCTCTGTCTCCTTCCTCTTCTTGTGCCAACATTGGTCTTCGGTGCTACTTTACCTCATCTTCGGGTATTTTCTTTCCTCTCTTCCCCCTCTTCAATCTGATCTCCACTGCAGTCCTTCAACAACAAAAAAACATTTCCTGCTAAGTGGCTTCTTGTTTGCCTTTGTCAATCTGAGGTTACTGTGCTGTCTGATGTTTATCTACTGGGCAACAATGGATTACACCACCGCAAACACTGTCAGGGGGGGGGGGGGGGGGGGGGGGGGGGGGGGGGGGGGGGGGGGGGGTTATATTCACCTGTGTGAGGACATTTCTGCAGGACAAATTAAACCGTGTTATGATTTCAATCACTCTCTGGGCAGGCGGCCAGGCCACACCGGGATCTCTCTGGATTCTCTCTCTCTCTCTGAGTTATTACAGAAAGCTACAGGCTCCTTTTATGTGAGTCAATCGTCCCTACATCTCTCTCAGAGGAAATGTGTTTTTACAAGTCATCTCCTGTGTAAAACACCTGTACTGAGCAACAGGCCTCATTGTTTTCCTCTTAGCTATGTGGTAAAGACTGAGACCAAAGAGACAACGGCGCGGCAGGCTTGCTGAATCACTCCCCCTTCCTGGCGCCACACTGCTGACTGACAAGTTCCTGTCAGAAGCACTCCATCAGGAGTTATGCCTCCCAAATGCCAACTCTATTCCCTATGCAGTGCACTACTTTTTACCAGGGCCCTTATGGCTCCGGTCAAAAGTAGTGCACTAGGTAGAGATTAGGGTGCAATCTGGGCAGACTCAATCAAGGTGTGTTTGACCAGAGATTCCAGATGCTAGTCATTCTTACTACCATGAGTTGGTGTTTTGTTTAGAAAAACATTGAGAATAGCTTCTAATGTAAATATTGTATTCTATAAAATTCCAGGATTTTCATGAATTGGGATAATTATTTTGATAATAATATATTTAACCCCCCCATGTAGATAAATGTATCTGTATTCAGTGTGAATACTTTCCACTACTCTATATAGCTGGCTGACACTGTATAGCCCATACCCTCTATAACCTATATAGCTGGCTGACACTGTATAACCCATACCCTCTATAACCTATATAGATGGCTGACACTGTATAACCCATACCCTCTATAACCTATATAGCTGGCTGACACTGTATAGCCCATACCCTCTATAACCTATATAGCTGGCTGACACTGTATAGCCCATACCCTCTATAACCTATATAGCTGGCTGACACTGTATAACCCATACCCTCTATAACCTATATAGCTGGCTGACACTGTATAACCCATACCCTCTATAACCTATATAGCTGGCTGACACTGTATAACCCATACCCTCTATAACCTATATAGCTGACTGACACTGTATAGCCCATACCCTCTATAACCTATATAGCTGGCTGACACTGTATAGCCCATACCCTCTATAAACTATATAGCTGGCTGACACTGTATAGCCCATACCCTCTATAACCTATATAGCTGGCTGACACTGTATAGCCCATACCCTCTATAACCTATATAGCTGGCTGACACTGTATAACCCATACTCTCTATAACCTATATAGCTGGCTGACACTGTCTAACCCATACCCTCTATAACCTATATAGCTGGCTGACACTGTATAACCCATACCCTCTATAACCTATATAGCTGGCTGACATGACATACTGCAGTGGTCACACAATACATGTCTGAATGTGAGGGACAACAATTGCTCTCTATCTTCCAGACATACCCTCTATAACCCCATACCCTATATAACCCCACACCCTCTATAACCCATACCCTCTATAACCCATACCCTCTATAACCCCATACCCTCTATAACCCATACCCTCCATAACTCCATACACTCTATAACCCCATACCCTCTATAACCCATACCCTCTATAACCCATACCCTCTATAACCCCATACCCTCTATAACCCATACCCTCTATAACCCATACCCTTTATAACCCATACCCTCTATAACTCATACCCTCTATAACCCATACCCTCTATAACCCCATACCCTCTATAACCCCATACCCTCTATAACCCATACCCTCTATAACCCCATACCCTCTATAACCCATACCCTCTATAACCCCATACCCTCTATAACCCCATACCCTCTATAACCCATACCCTCTATAACCCATACCCTTTATAACCCATACCCTCTATAACTCATACCCTCTATAACCCATACCCTCTATAACCCATACCCTCTATAACCCCATACCCTCTATAACCCATACCCTCTATAACCCATACCCTCTATAACCCCATACCCTCTATAACCCATACCCTCTATAACCCATACCCTCTATAACCCATACCCTCTATAACCCATACCCTCTATAACCCATACCCTCTATAACCCATACCCTCTATAACCCATACCCTCTATAACCCATACCCTCTATAACCCATACCCTCTATAACCCCATACCCTCTATAACCCCACACCCTCTATAACCCCATACCCTTTATAACCCATACCCTCTATAACCCATACCCTCTATAACCCCATACCCTCTATAACCCATACCCTCTATAACCCATACCGTTTGACACATAAAAGAGTGACTTGCTTTTTTCCTTCCCGTGTTAAATAGAAATGTTAGTGTTCTCCTAAACGGCCGGAGAATATTGTAAAGTTATGGATTAGTTGTCATGTCTGGCGGGCTTGTATTGATGGCAGGAGAATGTGAAAGTAGCTCGCGACCTGAATGTAAAGATCAGGATTTATTGCCCAGAATCTCTTGAACAATTTTATCAAAAGCCCATTCCACTGTGACATTCTCTTCTCCCATAAATCAACGGTGGAGAATCTATCAGTGGACAGTAGTGAGAGATAGATGAGCACTGGGATGAGGGGGTCAGCACAGATTTTCCACTGGCCCTCCCCGTCAGAGAGCCGAGCACAGAGCGGCGGCTCAGGCTACTTCTTCACTTTTATCAATTGGTATTTCACTGACTGGCTGCATGGTGGCTTCTCTTTCTGCTGTGGCTTTCATTTGTTTAAAGCTCTTTCATAATACGGAGGGGTCAAAGATCATAGATAGTTTAGACTTTTTGCACATAAAATAATGTATTGATTGTTAAAGCACTGGTGCATTGGGTTCCTGGCTCCTACTCAGATAAACACAAACTTTTGAGAAATGATTCAGAAAAAATGTATCCACCTCTTGGGTATTAATATCTCTGGATATATACTTTGTTGGGTAGCAGACGTACACAGTGTCAAGGATCTTTACACATATATGTATTGTGTTTTACATATATTTTAAACACCAGGAAGAGTAGTGGTTGCCTTGGCAACAGCTAAAGCGGATTCTATTAAAATATCAAATACAATGGAGAGTTTTGAATACCTAAAACAAGGGATAGATAAATTGTTTTATCATAGCCAGTGATTAACATTCTTATGGTCAGGCAGAAATGCTAAAAAGATGAATTGCTCTATAGAAAACAAAAGCTTACATGTAGGATCAACCCACTGGGGTTGTTTCCACGTCAACATTGTTTCCCACGTCATTTCAATGAAATGATGTTGAACCAACATGCAAAAGACGTTAAACTGATGTATATGCCGAGTGGGAAGGCACTATTAGGGAAATAACTATGTTGAGGCACGGCCATTATAATGGTCAAATTTAGTTGTATGAATAGGCAGATTGATATTTCTCAGATGTACAGTTGAAGTCGGAAGTTTCCATACACTTAGGTTAGAGTCATTGAAACTCATTTTTCAACCACGACACAAATTTCTTGTTAACAAACGATAGTTTTGGCAAGTTGGTTAGGACATCTACTTTGTGCATGATACAAGTAATTTTTCCAACAATTGTTTACAGACAGATTATTTCACTTATAATTCACTGTATCACAATTCCAGTGGGGTCAGAAGTTTAGATACACTAAGTTGACTGTGCCTTTAAACAGCTTGGAAAATTCCTGAAAATGATTTAGAAGCTTCTGATAGGCTAATTGACATAATTTGAGTCAATTGGAGGTGTACCTGTGGATGTATTTCAAGGCCTACCTTCAAACTTAGTGCCTCTTAGTGCCTCTTTGCTTGACATCATGGAAAAATCCAAATAAATCAGCCGAGACCTCAGAAAAATAAATTGCAGACCTCCACAAGAATGGTTCATCATTGGGAGCAATTTCCAAACGCCTGAAGGTTCCATGTTCATCTGTACAAACAATAGTACGCAAGTATAAACACCATGGGACCACGCAGCCGTCATACCTCTCAGGAAGGAGACGCGTTCTGTCTCCTAGAGATGAACGTACTTTGGTGCGAAAAGCAAAGGACCTTGTGAAGATGCTGGAGGAAACAGGTACAAAAGTATCTATATCCACAGTAAAACGAGTCCTATATCGACATAACCTGAAAGGCCGCTCAGCAAGGAAGAAGCCACTGCTCCAAAACCGCCATAAAAAAGCCTGACTATGGTTTGCAACTGCACATGGGGACAAAGATCATACTTTTTGGAGAAATGTCCTCTGGTCTGATGAAACTGTTTGGCCATAATGACCATCGTTATGTTTGGAGAAAAAAGGGGGAGGCTTGCAAGAACACCATCCCAACCGTGAAGCACAGTGGTGGCAGCATCATGTTGTGGGGGTGCTTTCCTGCTGGAGGGACTGGTGCACTTCACAAAATAGATGGCTTCATGAGGTAGGGAAAATTATGTGGATATTTTGAAGCAGCATCTCAAGACATCAGTCAGGAAGTTAAAGCTTGGTCACAAATGGGTCTTCCAAATGGACAATGACCCCAAGCATATTTCCAAAGTTGTGCGAAAATGGCTTAAGGACAACAAAGTCAAGGTATTGGAGTGGTCATCACAAAGCCCTGACCTCAATCCCATAGAAAATATGTGGTCAGAACTGAAAAAGCGTGTGCGAGCAAGAAGGCCCACAAACCTGACTCAATAACACCAGCTCTGTCAGGAGGAATGTGCCAAAATTCACCCAACTTATTGTTGTAAGCTTGTGGAAGGCTACCTGCAACTTTTGACCCAAGTTAAACTATTTAAAGGCAATACTACCAAATACTAATTGAGTGTATGTAAACTTCTGACCCACTGGGAATGTGATGAAAGAAATAAAAGCTGAAATAAATCATTCTCTCTACTATTATTCTGACATTTCACATCCTTAAAATAAAGTGGTGATTCTAACTGACCTAAGACAGGGAATTTTTTACTAAGATTAAATGTCAGGAATTGTGAAAAACTGAGTTTAAATGTATTTGGCTGAGGTGTATGTAAACTTCTGTCTTCATCTGTACATGGTTTGTTTGTTCCTTAGGAACATCTAGGGGGTTTTTACATCTTACAAAATACACCACATGACCAAAAGTATGTGGACACCTGCTTGTCGAACATCTAATTTCAAAATCATGGGCATTAAAATGGAGTTGTTCCCCCTTTTGCTGCTGTAACATCCTCCACTCTTCTGAGGAGTCTTTCCACTAGATGTTGGAACGTTGCTGCAGGGACTTGCTGCTATTCAGCCACAAGAGCATTAGTGAGGTCGGGCACTGATGTTGGGCGTTTAGGCCTGGCTCGTAGTCGGCGTTCCAATTCATTCTAAAGGTGTTCGGTTAGGTTGAGGTCAGGGCTCTGTGCAGGCCAGTCAAGCTCTTCCACACCAATCTCGACAAACTATTTCCGTATGGACCTCGCTTTGTGCACGGGGGCATTGCCATGCTGAAACAGGAAATGGCCTTCCCCAAACTTTTGCCACAAAGTTGGAAGCACAGAATCTTCTAGACTAGATGTCATTATTTGCCATAGCATTAAGATTTCCCTTCAATGGAACTAAGGGGCCTAGCCCGAACCATGAAAAACAGCCCCAGACCATTATTCCTCCTCCACCAAACTTTATACCAAACTATGCATTAGGGCAGGTAGCGTTATCCTGGCATCCGCCAAACCCAGATTCGTTCGTCGGACTGCCAGATGGTGAAGCGTGATTCATCACTCCAGAGAATGCGTTTCACTGCTCCAGAGTCCAATGGTGGCGAGCTTTACACCACTCCAGCCAACGCTTGGCATTGTGTTTGGTGATCTTAAGCTTGTGTGCCACTGCTCGGCTATGGAAACCCATTTCATGAAGCTCCTGACGAACAGTTATTGTGCTGATTTTGCTTCCAGAGGCAGTTTGGAACTCGGTAGTGAGTGTTGCAACCAAGGACAGACCATTTATACGAGCTTCAGCACTCTGTCGTTCTGTGAGCTTGTGTGGCCTACCTGAGTCGTTGTTGCTCCTAGACCTTTCCACTTCACAATAACAACACTTACAGTTGACCAGGGCAGCTCTAGCAGCGCAGAAATTTTACGAACTGCCTTGTTTGGAAATGTGGCATCGTATGACGGTGCCACGTTGAAAGTCACTGAGCTCTTCCTTAAGGCCATTCTACTGCCAATGCTTGTCTATGGAGATTGCATGGCTGTGTGCTTGATTTTATACAACTGTCAGCAACAGGTGTGGCTGAAATAGCCGAATCCACTAATTTGAAGGGATTTCCACATACTTTTGTATATACTGTATAGTGTAATATATACAGGATGTAGTGATTCCCTCCACCATTAGTTGTGGTCTTGAATAAATATCTGTTTGTTGGAATATATAGACAGATTTTCCCCCGTTCCCTTTTCTCATTAATTGTGAGTGTATCAAATAATCCTGCTTTTCAAGAACATGGACACATTGATATGCAGCCATTTCAGAAATACTATTGTTCTGACCATGAGATTCCCTACTCACTTTTCCCTTGGTTTGATGGATTTATGACTTTATCATTACTCTCAGTGCTCTGTTTCGTCTACACATATAGTCCAGCCACCCAATCCTGCTTGATTGAAGGGCTTCATTTCCTATGCGGCCATGTAAAGTAGACGCCTTGAAATAGCACTGTGACCTTGCCTGATCCATTCCCCCCCCCGACAGACAGACAGACACCCCTCACACAGATAGGATTCCTCTGATAGCTTCATCTCATAGTGAGACTTGGGGTGATGTGGTTCTGTACACTGGGCTAATACAGAGTGAAATGTTCATCAACCTAAACTTCTCCGGCTGCTGTTATCACGTGTTTCTATGTAACGTATCATTGTCTTTCAACTTCTGTTTTGGCATAATGCACAGTATGCCACAAAAACTGTGAGTCAGATGTTTCTACGGTAGTCTTCGGGGAAATCCGTGGATAACACTGCAATGGTACACACGTGCGCACAAACACACACGTGCCCACAAACACACACGCACACGCACGCACACACACACACACACGCACACACACACACATGTACACAGGCACGCCCAAACACACACACACACACACATACACACACACACACACACACACACACACACACATGTACACAGGCACGCCCAAACACACACACACACACACACACACACACACACACACACACACACACGTACACAGGCACGCCCAAACACACACACACACACACACAAATGTACACAGGCACGCCCAAACACACAACACACACAAGCAGGTTGACATTTATTGTTATGAGTCTTGCCCTGGAGGCAGGACAGAGTTATTTTCCCTAGATGTGCCAGCTGCAAAGTTAATATTGTAAAAATGTATGAAAAAACAATGAGGCTATAGGGTTAGGCATTTGGGTAAGCAGAGTGGTTAGGGTTAGTGTTAGGCATTAGGGTTATCAAGAGTGGTTAGGGTTAGGCATTAGGGTTAGCAGAGTGGGTAGGCATTAGGGTTAGCAGAGTGGTTAGGGTTAGGCATTAGGGTTAGCAGAGTGGTTAGGGTTAGGCATTAGGGTTAGCAGAGTGGTTAGGGTTAGGCATTAGGGTCAGCAGAGTGGTCATCCTGTCTGGGTTGGCGCCCCCCCCCCCCCCCCTTGGCTGTGCTTTGGCAAAGTGGGTGGGGTTATATCCTTCCTGTTTGGCCCTGTCCGGGGGTGTCCTCGGATGGGGCCACAGTGTCTCCTGACCCATCCTGTCTCAGCCTCCAGTATTTATGCTGCAGTAGTTTATGTGTCGGGGTAGGGTCAGTTTGTTATATCTGGAGTACTTCTCCTGTCCTATTCGGTGTCCTGTGTGAATCTAAGTGTGCGTTCTCTAATTCTCTCCTTCTCTCTCTCGGAGGACCTGAGCCCTAGGACCATGCCACAGGACTACCTGACATGATGACTCCTTGCTGTCCCCAGTCCACCTGGCCGTGCTGCTGCTCCAGTTTCAACTGTTCTGCCTTATTATTATTCGACCATGCTGGTCATTTATGAACATTTGAACATCTTGGCCATGTTCTGTTATAATCTCCACCCGGCACAGCCAGAAGAGGACTGGCCACCCCACATAGCCTGGTTCCTCTCTAGGTTTCTTCCTAGGTTTTGGCCTTTCTAGGGAGTTTTTCCTAGCCACCGTGCTTCTACACCTGCATTGCTTGCTGTTTGGGGTTTTAGGCTGGGTTTCTGTACAGCACTTTGAGATATCAGCTGATGTACGAAGGGCTATATAAATACATTTGATTTGATTTGATTTGTTAGGGTTAGCCATTAGAGTTAGCAGAGTGGTTAGGCATTAGGGCTAGCAGAGTGGTTAGGCATTAGGGTTAGCAGAGTGGTTAGGGTTAGGAATTAGGGTTAGCAGAGTGGTTCGGGTTAGGCATTAGGGTTAGCGGAGTGGTTCGGGTTAGGCATTAGGGTTAGCAGAGTGGTTCGGGTTAGGCATTAGGGTTAGCAGAGTGGTTAGGGTTAGTCATTAGGGTTAGCAGAGTGGTTCGGGTTAGGCATTAGGGTTAGCAGAGTGGTTAGGGTTAGTCATTAGGGTTAGCAGAGTGGTTAGTGTTAGGCATTAGGGTCAGCAGAGTGGTTAGGGTTAGTCATTAGGGTTAGCAGAGTGGTTAGTGTTAGGCATTAGGGTTAGCAGAGTGGTTAGGGTTAGGCATTAGGGTTAGCAGAGTGGTTCGGGTTAGTGTTAGGCATTAGGGTTAGCAGAGTGGTTCGGGTTAGACATTAGGGTTAGCAGAGTGGTTAGGGTTAGGCTAAAATCAGATTTTATGACTTTGTGGCTGTGCCAGCTAGATACCACTCTGCAGTGCTGCCTCCAGAACAACATTCATTGAATGTTTCATCAACAACATTGATGAAAAACACTAACCTGCCACACACACATCCTGACCCATCCCGTAAAATGCAACAGTGGTAAAATGGCTCCAGTAGTGTTGTCAGGTGACATTGTTGGCATACTTGCTTCCTGAGCCAGAGGGGACAGAAGTGGAGCGGTGGATGAGTGGCCCGCCTGGTGTCGTCTACCTGTCTGATTTACTGTTCTGCTGCATTTGAAGTGAAACAGGAGGAATTCACTCCACTGCTGTCTCCCTGTGATCACGGCTGCTAGATCACAGCTCAGGTGAGGCCCCTCACAGAGCACATCAACTACTGTCTCTGTCAGACTGACCTGGGTCTCTCACTGCCGCTGGACACTGCCGTGTGTGTGTCTGGTGTGTGTGTGGTGTGTGTCTGTGTGTGTCTGTTGTGTGTCTGTGTGTGTCTGGTGTGTGTCTGGTGTGTCTCTGTGTGTGTCTGGTGTGTGCCTGTGTGTGTGTGTCTGGTGTGTCTCTGTGTGTGTCTGGTGTGTGTCTGTGTCTGTGTGTGGTGTGTTTGTGTGTGTGTGTGTGTGTGTGTGTGTGTGTGGTGTGTCTCTCTGTGTGTGTGTCTCTGTCAGACTGACCTGGGTCTCTCACTGCCGCTGGATACTGCCGTGTGTGTGTCTGTGTGTGTGTCTGTGTGTGTCTGTGTGTGTGTCTGTGTGTGTGTGTCTGGTGTGTGTCTGTGTGTGTGTCTGATGTGTGTCTGTGTGTGTGTCTGGTGTGTGTCTGTGTGTGTTTGTCTGGTATGTGTCTGTGTGTGTTTGTCTGGTGTGTGTCTGTGTGTGTCTGTGTGTGTGTGTGTGTGTATGGTGTGTGTCTGTGTGTGTTTGTCTGGTGTGTGTCTGGTGTGTCTGTGTGTTAATCCACAAATCCATGAATTAGAACGCACACACCAGACACACACAAGCACATCTAGTCCAAAGAGCCAAAACAACAGTGCAGATATGAATTGAAACACCATAGCGGAGCTGTAAAATGTGAGAGTGTGTCGTGAGAGAGCAGCCTGGAGCGTTTAGTACTGTAGTGTTTTAACCTGCTGTGAACTGGGAGACCAGACAGAGGGGGAGAGCCTGGCGTCAGCCATGTTTCTCTCTGTTGTCAGACCTGTTCTCTTCAGCACTAGAGACACAAGCCAATACATGCTGCTACATCTATAAGTCTTTCAGAATGAAGTTTTCTTTCCACTTGGAGCTGTGTGAATTTCCCTTTTGAACGATTAGCTACATAGTTAACAACACTTCCAAAACCATGTTCTTAGTGTACCTACAACGTTATGGAATTTGGATACGGGACAGCATTACCTGTTCTGAGAACAAAGTATTTCACGTGATTGTTTAATCTTATTGCAAAACACAAATTAAATTCCTTCAGAATATTATTGAAAGTTAACAGATGTGCCTAAATGATGTTCTGAAGGACTTCAAAGCTGCTATTTTTCATAAAGACGTTTTTTTTTAATAGAAATATACATAATCATATATAATTTCATTGGTGAATCATTTCCTTAAATTAATCTTCACTCCAAGAAGTATGTTGACATCCATCATCACATTGTTACATCTGTCAACGTATTTTTACAGCCTGTTTCTAACAAACACATCGTAACATGACTCCTTGACTCTTCCGGAGCATTCACACACATTTGGCAATGCATTAGACAGCCAATCAAATCAATCACCAATGGACATCTGTTTCCAGACAGCCTGATCTGGGCCACAGTTTGGTTGATTTGAGTCAATCAACAGACACATGGGTCGAAGCCTGCAATCTCTTCAGTCTCCCTCCAAACAGCCACACAGAGAGACGCCTGAGCTGTCTAAACCAGGATATCAGATCAGCTAATGGCTAATAGACACGATATTTCCTAGTGGGCTGGATGAAAGGCTGTGATTGCAGGGAGAGCATTTCCATTTTTGTCTCCGAGCAGGGATTTCAGCCACACTGATTCAGAGCCATTAGATACTGAGAGAAAACAGACAGAACACAATCAACAACATCTCTAAAACTTTCACAGGAAATGAACATCTAACTGACTAACTGATTGGGAATAAGATGCTGGAGTAACAGAGCTGAGCTCTCTTAACATCTTTAATAGCAAAGAACGGTGAATACATTCTGTTTTACCGTAACCAATCAACTGAATGTCCTGTGGATTGTTGGATCATCAGCATTCCTATCGGAGTCATTGTATCTATTTGCATCACAAATATGATGTAGGGGACAGGGTACATAAGATTATTAACATATGTGACCTATTCAATCCCATTCATCATGACGTAGTTGCTTGTTTGATGCATTTGCATGCAGAATCTTGCTTTATTGTTCCAAACACTAAAAGGACATACAGACCAGATTAAAATAAAAAACATTACTCAACAGTCTTGATATAATGTGCCTGAATTCATTTAGTGTACCTACCGTGCTTCTACACCTGCATTGCTTGCTGTTTGGGGTTTTAGGCTGGGTTTCTGTACAGCACTTTGAGATATCAGCTGATGTAAGAAGGGCTATATAAATACATTTGATTTAAAATGTATAGTAATTTCCAGTAAGTCATTCATATAGAACTAAATTGGTCTGTCTGTCTGTCTGTCTGTCTGTCTGTCTGTCTGTCTGTCTGTCTGTCTGTCTGTCTGTCTGTCTGTCTGTCTGTCTGTCTGTCTGTCTGTCTACTGAGGGGATACGACATTGAAAATTGCCAAGGTGAAACATGTGGGATTAACTGGGATTGACTGTGAGATTGATTAAGAAATGCAAACACAGTCTTGTAAAAATGGTGGCATAAAGATGATGCCATAATAACTTAAGGTTGGTGGAATTAAGTGATTGCTTTAAGGTCATTTCTTTTGGAGGTCTGTATGTAGGAAATGAGTCTAGAGATGAGTCTAGAGGGGTGAATTCTTCTTTAATATGACACGCACACCCTAAATCCTAATCATACTACACTGTTGCTACTACAGAATAACACAAATAAATGTCTCTTCCAGTAGTGAGGGGGACTTTATAATTATCTTACAATACTTTCTTACTGCTGTGGGTCTATGATGGGTTACTAAAGTGTGTAAATGCAGGTAGAGACTGATTACAGACATCTCTGCTGTGGGTCTATGATGGGTTAGTAAAGTGTGTAAATGCAGGTAGAGACTGATTACAGACATCTCTGCTGTGGGTCTATGATGGGCTAGTAAAGTGTGTAAATGCAGGTAGAGACTGATTACAGACATCTCTGCTGCTTGTTGTTTGGTGTCACCACCACAAAGTGTGTAAATGCAGGTAGAGACTGATTACAGACATCTCTGCTGCTTGTCGTGTGGTGTCACCACCACAAAGTGTGTAAATGCAGGTAGAGACTGATTACAGACATCTCTGCTGTGGGTCTATGATGGGTTAATAAAGTGTGTAAATGCAGGTAGAGACTGATTACAGACATCTCTGCTGCTTGTCGTGTGATGTCACCACCACAAAGTGTGACACTACTGCCGTCCGCTGGAACTTATTTCAATACAGGTTTCTAAGCAACAAGATGTTTAGTTTGCTTTGTTGTTGTGTTGTACTTTTCCAGTTCACAATGTACACGTCTGGAATGCTGTTTCAGCCAATCAGCATCCAGGATCCAAAATGACGTTTTCTATGTATTCTAAATCTGTATTTGTTACCCCACCCTACACGTCCCCCATACTGGACTCTCTCTAGCAGTGAGGAGAGAGCAGTGGTGGAAAAAGCACCCCATTTTTAAAAAGTTAAAGTCACCCAGTAAAATACTAGTTGAGTAAAAGTCTAAAGTAAATGTAATTGGTAAAATATATTTAAGTATCAAAAGTAAAAGTAAAAGTATAAATCTACAACAACAACAACAATTCCTTACATAAAGCAAACCAAACGGCACCACATTCTTGTTTTTTTAATTTACAGACAGGCAGGGGCATGGTTCAACACTGTTTTTTAATTTACAGACAGGCAGGGGCATGGTCCAACACTGTTTTTTAATTTACAGACAGGCAGGGGCATGGTTCAACACTGTTTTTTAATTTACAGACAGGCAGGGGCATGGTCCAACACTGTTTTTTTAATTTACAGACAGGCAGGGGCATGGTCCAACACTGTTTTTTAATTTACAGACAGGCAGGGCATGGTCCAACACTGTTTTTTTAATTTACAGACAGGCAGGGGCATGGTCCAACACTGTTTTTTTAATTTACACACAGGCAGGGGCATGGTCCAACACTGTTTTTTAATTTACAGACAGGCAGGGGCATGGTCCAACACTGTTTTTTTAATTTACAGACAGGCAGGGGCATGGTCCAACACTTTTTAACAATTTTTTTTATTCCAAAGTATTTTTACTGAAGTACTTTACATCACTGCGAGAGAGTGACAGTATATGTAGACCCTGGGATGAATTGGTACCAAATGTATTTTGGGTGTACCATAAAATAGCCTGTCATATCAAAACAGGATTGAAAGCTGATGATTTTCTTGCCCTGTAACATTGTTAGAGAGAACAGCTTGGCCCCTGCAATGGGCAGGCAGCTAGTTTGACATACTCATAGGGTCTGCTCCTCAGGAGACCAATAGACACTTTATGTGGGGATTTGAGACACTGACTTTATAGCTCTACTGTACAAAATACACTGTAAAACATTCACACAATATCCACTCACACCACTGTACCCCAAAAATAAACTAATTTAACTGAGGGACACCAAGAAGTTGATTCACGGTTGGGATGGTGTTCTTCGGCTTGCAAGCCTCACCCTTTTTCCTCCAACCATAACGATGGTCATTATGGCCAAACAGTTCTATTTTTGTTTCATCAGACCAGAGGACACTTCTCCAAAAAGTACGATCTTTGTCCCCATGTGAAGTTGCAAACCGTAGTCAGGCTTTTTTTATGGAGGTTTTGGAGCAGTGGCTTCTTCCTTGCTGAGCGACCTTTCAGGTTATGTCGATATAGGACTCGTTTTACTGTGGATACTTTTGTACCTGTTTCCTCCAGCATCTTCACAAGGTCCTATGCTGTTGTTCTGGGAATGATTTACACTTCTCACAACAAAGTCTGTTCATCTCTAGGAGACAGAACGCGTCTCCTTCCTGAGAGGTATGACGGCTGCGTGGTCCCATGGTGTTTATACTTGCGTACTATTGTTTGTACAGATGAACATGGAACCTTCAGGCATTTGGAAATTGCTCCCAAGGATGAACCAGACTTGTGGGGGTCTACAATTTTTTTTCTGAGGTTTTGGCTGATTTCTTTTGATTTTCCCATGATATCAAGAAATGAGGCACTGAGTTTGAAGTTAGGCCTTGAAATACATCCACGGGTACACCAATTCGCCTATCAAAAGCTTCTAAAGCCATGACATCACTTTTTTGAATTTTCCAAGTTGTTTAAAGGCACGGTCAACTTAGTGTATGTAAACTTCTGACCCACTGGAATTGTGATACAGTGAATTATAAGTTAAAAAATCTGCCTGTAGACTATTGCTGGACAAATTACTTGTGTCATGCACAAAGTAGATGTCCTAACCAACTTGCCAAAACTATAGTTTGTTAACAAGAAATTTGTGGAGTGGTTGAAAAACGAGTTTTAATGACTCCAACCTAAGTGTACGTAAACTTCCGACTTCAACTGCATATACCAAAGCAGTTTCTTAGGAATATTTTGAAGCGAATTTGGAACAGTTTACTGATTCTAAATCTACTATGTGATATCTGTCCTATAGTATTTATGATAATATACACTACCATTCAAAAGTTTGGGGTCGCTTACAAATATCCTTGTTTTCCATGAAAACGTACATGAAATTAGATGCAAAATGAATAGGAAATATATTCAAGACGTTGACAAGGTGGTAAATAATGTTTTTTTAATTGAAATAATAGTGTCCTTCAAACTTTTGCTTTCGTCAAAGAATCCTCCATTTTCAGCAATTACAGCCTTGTAGACCTTGGCATTCTAGTTGTCAATTCTTTGAGGTAATCTGAAGAGATTTCACCCCATGCTTCCTGAAGCACCTCCCACAAGTTGGATTGGCTTGATGGGCACTTCTTAAGCTGCTCAAGCTGCTCAAGCTGCTCCCAAAACTGCTCAATAGGGTTGGGATCTGGTGACTGTGCTGGCCACTCCATTATAGACAGAATACCAGCTGACTGCTTCTTCCCTAAATAGTTGTTGCATAGTTTGGAGCTGTGCTTTGGGTCATTGTCCTGTTGTAGGAGGAAATTGGCTCCAATTAAGCGCCGTCCACAGGGTATGGCGTTGCGAAATGGAGTGACAGGCTTCCTTCTTCAAGATCCCTTTTACCCTGTACAAATCTCCCACTTTACTAGTTTTCACTGTTCTGTGAAGGGAGTAGTACACAGCGTTGTACGAGATCTTCAGTTTCTTGGCAATTTCTCGCATGGAATAGCCTTCATTTCTCAGAACAAGAATAGACTGACGAGATTCAGAAGAAAATTTCTGGCCATTTTGAGCTTGTAATTGAACCCACAAATGCTGATACTCCAGATACTCAACTAGTCTAAAGAAGGCCCGTTTTATTGCTTCTTTAATCAGAACAACTGTTTTCAGCTGTGCTAACATAATTGCAAAAGGGTTTTCTAATGATTAATTAGCCTTTTAAAATTCTAAACTTGGATTAGTTAACACAACTTTCCATTGAAACACAGGAGTGATGGTTGCTGATAATGGGCCTCTATACGACTATGTAGATATTCCTTTAAAAATCTGCCGTTTCCAGCTGCAATAGCATTTATAACATTAACGATGTTTATACTGTATTTCTGATACATTTTATGTTATTTTAAATGGACAAAAAAGGTGCTTTTCTTTCAAAAACAAGGACATTTCTAAGCAACCCCAAACTTTTGAATGGTAGTGTCCATGCATGGTCTGAGATGGAAAGCATATAGAACAGAGTCAAATAGAATAGAGAAGCCAACAGTAGAATAGAATAGAGTAGAATAGACCATAGTAGAGCAGAGTAGAATAGAATAGAGTAGAATAGAGTAGAATAGAGTAGAGTAGAGCAGAGCAGAGCAGAGTAGAATAGAGAAGAGCAGAATAGCGTAGAACAGAGTAGAGCCGATTACAGTATTTTATTTATTTATTTTATTTCACCTTTATTTAACCAGGTAGGCTAGTTGAGAACAAGTTCTCATTTACAATTGCGACCTGGCCAAGATAAAGCAAAGCAGTTCGACACATACAACTACACAGAGTTACACATGGAATAAACAAACATACAGTCAATAATATAGTATAAACAAGTCTATATACGATGTGAGCAAATGAGGTGAGATAAGGGAGGTAAAGGCAAAAAGGCCATGGTGGCAAAGTAAATACAATATAGCAAGTAAAACACTGGAATGGTAGATTTGCAATGGGAGAATGTGCAAAGTAGAAATAAAAATAATGGGGTGCAAAGGAGCAAAATAAATAAATAAATAAATACAGTAGGGAAAGAGGTAGTTGTTTGGGCTAAATTATAGGTGGGCTATGTACAGGTGCAGTAATCTGTGAGCTGCTCTGACAGTTGGTGCTTAAAACTAGTGAGGGAGATAAGTGTTTCCAGTTTCAGAGATTTTTGTAGTTCGTTCCAGTCATTGGCAGCAGAGAACTGGAAGGAGAGGCGGCCAAAGAAAGAATTGGTTTTGGGGGTGACTAGAGAGATATACCTGCTGGAGCGTGTGCTACAGGTGGGAGATGCAATGGTGACCAGCGAGCTGAGATAAGGGGGGACTTTACCTAGCAGGGTCTTGTAGATGACATGGAGCCAGTGGGTTTGGCGACGAGTATGAAGCGAGGGCCAGCCAACGAGAGCGTACAGGTTGCAATGGTGGGTAGTATATGGGGCTTTGGTGACAAAACGGATTGCACTGTGATAGACTGCATCCAATTTGTTGAGTAGGGTATTGGAGGCTATTTTGTAAATGACATCGCCAAAGTCGAGAATTGGTAGGATGGTCAGTTTTACAAGGGTATGTTTGGCAGCATGAGTGAAGGATGCTTTGTTGCGAAATAGGAAGCCAATTCTAGATTTAACTTTGGATTGGAGATGTTTGATATGGGTCTGGAAGGAGAGTTTACAGTCTAACCAGACACCTAGTAGTAGAGTAGAGTAGAGTAGAAGAGAACAGAGTAGAACAGAATAGAGTAGAGTAGAGTAGAATAGAGTAGACTAGAGTAGAGCACAGTACAGTAGAATAGAGTAAAATAGAATAGAGTAGACTAAAGCAGAGCAAAGTAGAATAGAGAAAAGTAGAGCAGAGTAGAATAGAGTAGAATAGAGCAGAGTAGTGCAGTGTATAGCAGAGTCAAATAGAGTAGAATGGAATAGAGAATAATAGAATAGAGTAAAATACAGTAGAATAGAGCAGTGTAGAATAGAACAGAGTAGAATAGAGTAGAACAGAGTAGAATAGAGTAGATTAGAATAGAGCAGATTAGAGTAGAATAGATTAGAGTAGAATAGAGTAGAGTAGAGCAGAGCAGAGTAGAATAAAGCAGAGTAGAATAGAGCAGAGTGCAGTGTGGGGCGGCAGGTAGCCTAGTGGTTAGCGCGTTGGACTAGTAACCAGACGGTTGCGAGATCAAATCCCCCAGTTGACAAGGTAAAAACCTGTTTTTCTGCCCCTGAACAAGGCAGTTAACCGACTGTTCTTAGGCCGTCATTGTAAATAAGAATTTGTTCTTAACTGACTTGCCTAGTTAAATAAAGGAAAAATTAAAAAGAGCAGAGTAGAATACAGTAGAATAGAGCAGATTACAGTGGAATAGTGCAGATTACAGTAGATTAGAATAACAGATACACATTTGTGAGAGGAGCATCAACAGTGTTGAAGGTTTCCCTCTCTGTTCCCATAGGGAAGTAAAGCCGATAGATGACTGCTGTGAGATACAGTGCCTTGCGAAAGTATGCGGCCCCCTTGAACTTTGCGACTTTTGCCACATTTCAGGCTTCAAACATAAAGATATAAAACTGTATTTTTTTGTGAAGAATCAACAATTGGGACACAATCATGAAGTGGAACGACATTTATTGGATATTTCAAACTTTTTTAACAAATCAAAAACTGAAAAATTGGGCGTGCAAAATTATTCAGCCCTTTACTTTCAGTGCAGCAAACTCTCTCCAGAAGTTCAGTGAGGATCTCTGAATGATCCAATGTTGACCTAAATGACTAATGATGATAAATACAATCCACCTGTGTGTAATCAAGTCTCCGTATAAATGCACCTGCACTGTGATAGTCTCAGAGGTCCGTTAAAAGCGCAGAGAGCATCATGAAGAATTTGAATGAAGATTTGGATACAAAAAGATTTCCCAAGCTTTAAACATCCCAAGGAGCACTGTGCAAGCGATAATATTGAAATGGAAGGAGTATCAGACCACTGCAAATCTACCAAGACCTGGCCGTCCCTCTAAACTTTCAGCTCATACAAGGAGAAGACTGATCAGAGATGCAGCCAAGAGGCCCATGATCACTCTGGATGAACTGCAGAGATCTACAGCTGAGGTGGGAGACTCTGTCCATAGGACAACAATCAGTCGTATAGTGCACAAATCTGGCCTTTATGGAAGAGTGGCAAGAAGAAAGCCATTTCTTAAAGATATCCATAAAAAGTGTAGTTTAAAGTTTGCCACAAGCCACCTGGGAGACACACCAAACATGTGGAAGAAGGTGCTCTCGTCAGATGAAACCAAAATTGAACTTTTTGGCAACAATGCAAAACGTTATGTTTGGCTTAAAAGCAACACAGCTGAACACACCATCCCCACTGTCAAACATGGTGGTGGCAGCATCATGGTTTGGGCCTGCTTTTCTTCAGCAGGGACAGGGAAGATGGTTAAAATTGATGGGAAGATGGATGGAGCCAAATACAGGACCATTCTGGAAGAAAACCTGATGGAGTCTGCAAAAGACCTGAGACTGGGACGGAGATTTGTCTTCCAACAAGACAATGATCCAAAACATAAAGCAAAATCTACAATGGAATGGTTCAAAAATAAACATATCCAGGTGTTAGAATGGCCAAGTCAAAGTCCAGACCTGAATCCAATCGAGAATCTGTAGAAAGAACTGAAAACTGCTGTTCACAAATGCTCTCCATCCAACCTCACTGAGCTCGAGCTGTTTTGCAAGGAGGACTGGGAAAAAATTTCAGTCTCTCGATGTGCAAAACTGATAGAGACATACCCCAAGCGACTTACAGCTGTAATCGCAGCAAAAGGTGGCGCTACAAAGTATTAACTTAAGGGGGCTGAATAATTTTGCACGCCGAATTTTTCAGTTTTTGATTTGTTAAAAAGTTTGAAATATCCAATAAATGTCGTTCCACTTCATGATTGTGTCCCACTTGTTGTTGATTCTTCACAAAAAAATACAGTTTTATATCTTTATTTTTGAAGCCTGAAATGTGGCAAAAGGTCGCAAAGTTCAAGGGGGCCGAATACTTTCGCAAGGCACTGTAGATAACCCTACAGTGACTTTGCATCAACATGTGTCAGATAAGAGACTTTCAAGTGTCTGGTGAGAACTAAATAATTAGCTATTGCCTCCTTTAGCATTTGAATGGGCCCTTTAACTCTGAAAGCTCTCATTGTTTTGAGTAACGGCTCGGGCCCTATACCCTCAGTATCAGTTAAGTCTCCTATTGAAGAGGGAATCAGAAGAGAAACGTTTAAATGAAGGATAAGAGGTCCTGGTGTCTTTGTAGGTCAAGAGGCAGCGGGACCTGTTTTGTTGCCCATCACTAGATTGTCATTTCAATGGATTACTGAAGGGGTAAACAAAGTCATGCTGATAGCACCCTCACATCATGAATAAGATCAAATGTGTCTCACAAGTGCACAGAAGTTCTTTCCCCAAACCCTCATCATTGATCCCAGAATAGCAAGATAGGCTATCACATGAAGTCAATGACAATCCAAAATGAAGTGTCAACGCACTAGAGTCAACAGCACCCTGGAGTCAACACTCTAAGCAAGCTAATGAAGTGGAGGATGTGTCGAGGTGCTTCCACCCAGCACTGGGTCTAATGCAATTAAATTCAATAGAGAACACTATAGAGTCAACACACACTAAACAACAGTCATCAAGCAAATGAAATGGAGGAAGTATCAAGGACAAGGTGCTTCTACACATCACTAGGTCTACGAAGGCTCCAGCGATACTGTCCTGTATAAGGAGGCAGCCATGTCCAGACAACTGTAAAGAATACCAACAGCCATGTCCAGACACCTGTAAAGAATACCAACAGCCATGTCTAGACAACTGTAAAGAATACCAACAGACAGCCATGTCTAGACAACTGTAAAGAATACCAACAGCCATGTCCAGACAACTGTAAAGAATACCAACAGCCAGCCATGTCCAGACTAGTGTAAAGAATACCAACAGACAGCCATGTCCAGAAAACTGTAAAGAATACCAACAGACAGCCATGTCTAGACAACTGTAAAGAATACCAACAGCCATGTCCAGACAACTGTAAAGAATACCGACAGCCAGCCATGTCTAGACAACTGTAAAGAATACCAACAGCCATGTCCAGACACCTGTAAAGAATACCAACAGCCATGTCCAGACAACTGTAAAGAATACCAACAGACAGCCATGTCTAGACAACTGTAACGAATACCAACAGCCATCTCCAGACAACTGTAAAGAATACCAACAGCCAGCCATGTCCAGACTAGTGTAAAGAATACCAACAGACAGCCATGTCCAGAAAACTGTAAAGAATACCAACAGACAGCCATGTCTAGACAACTGTAAAGAATACCAACAGCCATGTCCAGACAACTGTAAAGAATACCGACAGCCAGCCATGTCTAGACAACTGTAAAGAATACCAACAGCCATGTCCAGACACCTGTAAAGAATACCAACAGCCATGTCCAGACAACTGTAAAGAATACCAACAGACAGCCATGTCTAGACAACTGTAAAGAATACCAACAGCCATCTCCAGACAACTGTAAAGAATACCAACAGACAGCCATGTCCAGACAACTGTAAAGAATACCAACAGCCATGTCCAGACAACTGTAAAGAATACCAACAGCCATGTCCAGACAACTGTAAAGAATACCAACAGACAGCCATGTCCAGACAACTGTAAAGAATACCAACAGACAGCCATGTCCAGACAACTGTAAAGAATACCAACAGCCAGCCATGTCTAGACAACTGTAAAGAATACCAACAGACAGACTCATCTCTTCAGTGGGTCATATGATTGAGTGTAGTCTGGCCCAGGAGTGGGAAGGTGAACGGAAAGGCTCTGGAGCAACGAACCGCCCTTGCTGTCTCTGCCTGGCCGGTTCCCCTCTTTCCACTGGGATTCTCTGCCTCTAACCCTATTACAGGGGCTGAGTCACTGGCTTACTGGGGCTCTCTCATGCCGTCCCTGGAAGGGGTGCGTCACCTGAGTGGGTTGATTCACTGATGTGGTCATCCTGTCTGGGTTGGCGCCCCCCCTTGGGTTGTGCCATGGCGGAGATCTTTTTGGGCTATACTTGGTGGTATAGTTGGTGGTTGAAGATATCCCTCTAGTGGTGTGGGGGCTGTGCTTTGGCAAAGTGGGTGGGGTTATATCCTTCCTGTTTGGCCCTGTCCGGGGGTGTCCTCGGATGGGGCCACAGTGTCTCCTGACCCCTCCTGTCTCAGCCTCCAGTATTTATGCTGCAATAGTTTGTGTGTCGGGGGGCTAGGGTCAGTTTGTTATGTCTGGAGTACTTCTCCTGTCCTATTCGGTGTCCTGTGTGAATCTAAGTGTGCGTTCTCTAATTCTCTCCTTCTCTCTTTCTTTCTCTCTCTCAGAGGACCTGAGCCCTAGGACCATGCCCCAGGACTACCTGACATGATGACTCCTTGCTGTCCCAAGTCCCCCTGACTGTGCTGCTGCTCCAGTTTCAACTGTTCTGCCGTATTATTATTCGACCATGCTGGTCATTTATGAACATTTGAACATCTTGGCCATGTTCTGTTATAATCTCCACCCGGCACAGCCAGAAGAGGACTGGCCACCCCACATAGCCTGGTTCCTCTCTAGGTTTCTTCCTAGGTTTTGGCCTTTGTAGGGAGTTTTTCCTAGCCACCGTGCTTCTACACTTGCATTGCTTGCTGTTTGGGGTTTTAGGCTGGGTTTCTGTACAGCACTTTGAGATATCAGCTGATGTACGAAGGGCTATATAAATACATTTGATTTGATTTGATGTCTAGACAACTGTAAAGAATACCAACAGACAGCCATGTCTAGACAACTGTAAAGAGTACCAAGAGACAGCCATGTCTAGACAACTGTAAAGAACACCAACAGCCATGTCTAGACAACTGTAAAGAATACCAACAGACAGCCATGTCTAGACAACTGTAAAGAATACCAACAGACAGCCATGTCTAGACAACTGTAAAGAATACCGACAGCCATGACCAGACAACTGTAAAGAATACCAACAGCCATCTCCAGACAACTGTAAAGAATACCAACAGACAGCCATGTCTAGACAACTGTAAAGAATACCAACAGCCATCTCCAGACAACTGTAAAGAATACCAACAGACAGCCATGTCTAGACAACTGTAAAGAATACCAACAGACAGCCATGTCCAGACAAGTGTAAAGAATACCAACAGCCATGTCTAGACAACTGTAAAGAATACCAACAGACAGCCATGTCTAGACAACTGTAAAGAATACCAACAGACAGCCATGTCCAGACAACTGTAAATAATACCAACAGACAGCCATGTCTAGACAACTGTAAAGAATACCAACAGACAGCCATGTCCAGACAACTGTAAAGAATACCAACAGCCATGTCCAGACAACTGTAAAGAATACCAACAGCCATGTCCAGACAACTGTAAAGAATACCACCAGACAGCCATGTCCAGACAACTGTAAAGAATACCAACAGACAGCCATGTCCAGACAACTGTAAAGAATACCAACAGACAGCCATGTCCAGACAACTGTAAAGAATACCAACAGACAGCCATGTCTAGACAACTGTAAAGAATACCAACAGACAGCCATGTCTAGACAACTGTAAAGAATACCAACAGACAGCCATGTCCAGACAACTGTAAAGAATACCAACAGACAGCCATGTCTAGACAACTGTAAAGAATACCAACAGACAGCCATGTCTAGACAACTGTAAAGAATACCAACAGCCATGTCCAGACAACTGTAAAGAATACCAACAGCCATGTCCAGACAACTGTAAAGAATACCAACAGCCATGTCCAGACAACTGTAAAGAATACCAACAGCCATGTCCAGACAACTGTAAATAATACCAACAGCCATGTCCAGACAACTGTAAATAATACCAACAGACAGCCATGTCTAGACAACTGTAAAGAATACCAACAGCCATGTCCAGACTAGTGTAAAGAGTACCAACAGACAGGCTTGTTTGCGCATCGTAGTTGAAGTCATTTAACAACATCACATTACTAGATTGCTGGATCATCATGGTTCGGTCATCCTGACCGTGATAACCAATCACATAACACCTGCTGGCATGGTTCTGTGAGCAGATGGTCTACAAATGAGACGACAGGCGTACAGGCCTGTACAATAGCTTTTAATAGGTACCTGAGCAGTCATACAGCCATCTGTACAGCCTGGGGTCCTACAGGGTATTTCAAACATGTACATGGACAGAGACCGTCGCCGCATCCCAAATAGCACCCCATTCCCTATATAGTGCACTACATTTGACCAGGGTCTATAGGGTACCCATGGGGCTCTGATCAAAAGGAGTGCACAATATAGGGACTAGGGTGGAATTTGTAATGCAACCTGACAGATTGACAGATAGTGTAACTTTTAATGCTGACCCTCACTCTGAGGCAAAAATATTACAGTATTTACAGTATAGCTACTATAAATCAATGAGGTTATGTCAGTTAATTGTTTTCTGCAGTGCAGGGCCATACACAGATTAGGTGGATTTGTTTTGCCTAAAGTGTTAATCCCTAAACCTGTACAGGAGGTCAACGACAGGGCCGTTTGGGTCAACGACAGGGCCGTTTGGCCCAACGACTGTTTGGGAGGTTTTGGAGTATAGTGTGTCCCTGTCGAGGGTGGTGTGGTTGATCATCTGTTCATAGATACACTCAGAAAAAAGGGTTCCAAAATGGTTCTTTGGCTGTCCCCATAGAACCCATTTTGGTTACAGATAGAACTATTTTTGGTTACATGTAGAACCCTTTTGAGGTCCATGTAGAACCCTCTTTGGAATAGGGGTTCTACATGGAACCAAAAAGGGTCCTTCAAAGGGTTCACCTATGGGGACAGTCGGAGAACATTTTTACGTTCTAGATAGCACCTTTTTAGTTTGGTGTTTAGTTTGGTGACAACGTCAGATGGTGGATAATGCCATCCTTAATACTGTAGCTTTAGCTGTACTGAACATGCTGCTTCCTTTTACCCACAAATAATGAACTAGTGGCTGGTGTTTAGCTGACTAGATAGAGCAAGAGCTCCCTGAAGACAGAGACGGGGAGAGAATAAAAAAGTTGAAGACGAAATAAAAAATAAAAAGTCGGACTGATAAGTTCCCTGTAACCAAGGACATTAAAAAGTCCAGCAGAGCCACATACCTCAGCTGATCTTATCATAGCCAAACCCTTATGTAAACCTACATCATTGAGTCATAGGTACAGATACAGGAACTGCAGAGGGTGTCATAAAGCTTACAGCACGTGTCTCTCCTGTCCTGCCCCACAGCATTCAACAGAACACAATGATGTCAGCGGTGGCAGATTGCTTTACCTAATTCACTCCTTTCCCCTGTCTCTACCATTAGGACCTTGCCTGAACTTCCATTGAATTGACAAATCTTCACTTGGGAGAACTGGGTCGGAGCTGCGGGGAGCCCCAAATTGAATTACATGCACATTTCTCAGTCACAAAGGAGAGCTATCACTAATTAAAACATGTGATTGATGAGACTGACGGTCCATGCTGGAGGAGGATAAATCACGCTCTTCACTTTGCTGCATTGGTTTCTATCTCATCTATCTACAACATTCCCCACTGGTTGAGTCAGTGTTGTTTCCATGTCATTTCAACAACAAAAAACTCAATGTCTTTCCTTCTGATGACGTTGAATCAACATGGAAAACTGATTCAAGTCATCAACGTGATGGAATTTGGAGAATTTTACTCCTTTTTTTCCACCCCAAAGAACTATATTTTGGTATTTTATACATGATGATGCGGCTGGTGACACTTTGCTTCTTGAATGCCCAATATCTTCAAAACTTGACTGCTGACATGCAACACATTTTGGGACTGTATGAACAGTAGATTAATAAAAAAATTATTTAAAAAATATTTTTATTTCTTTTGGACTGGATTAACCTTTAAACCTAAATCCAGTGACATGGTACACATTTTTGTTGATTTCACATTTTAATTCATGTTATTTGACAATGTCATTTTTTAAATCAAAACTACATCTCATTGATTGGTTTCCATCTCCTCTCCTTGGTCAAAACAGAGCCAAACTACTGAAAAAGGATCGCTGTATGTGCGGGTGAGTGAGTGCAAGAATTCAGCGCAAAATACACTGAGTGTACAAAACATTAAGAACACCTGCTCTTTCCATGACATAGACTGACCAGGTGAATCCAGGTGAAAGCTATGATCCCTTATTGATGTCACTTGTTAAATCCACTTCAATCAGTGTAGATGAAGGGGAGGAGACAGGTTAAAGAATAATTTTTAAGCCTTGAGACAATTGAGAAATGGATTGTGTATGTGTGCCATTCAGAGGGTGAATGGGCAAGACAAAGATGTAAGTGCCTTTGAATGGGGTATTGTAGTAGGTGCCAGGTGCACTGATTTGTGTCAAGAACTGCAATGGTGCTGGAGTTTTCACACAGCACAAATGTCAAACTCATTCCACAGGGGATGAGTATCTGTGCATTTTCGCTCCTCCCTTGTACTTAATTGATGAATTAAGGTCACTAATTAGTAAGGAACTTCCCTCACTTGGTTGTCTAGGGATTAATTGGAACAAAAAAACAAAAACCTGCAGACACTCGGCCCTCCGTGGAATGAGTTTGACACCCCCCCCCCCCCCCCCCCCCCCCCCTGTAGAGTCCATGCCCCGATGAATTGAGGCTGTTCTGATGGCAAAATGTATGTATTCTTCAGTGAGACAACAGAAACAAACAAACCAAATATGATTTGAAACTTCTCTTGTGTAGGTTTATACTGAGATAGATTATAAAGGAGATACACGGGAAAGTCCATTGTATATAATAGTGACCTGCTTTCTACACCCATGCTCTTAATTATGTTACCCAACAGGAACTCTGACCCAGTAAAAAGGCAAGCTGTCAAACCACCGTCCAGGGACAGCACTTAGTGTGTAATCACTGTCTGTCTAATGGCTTTAGAACTGAGCTAATGGCACACACACACACACACACACACACTCACACACACACACACACACACACACACACACACACACACACACACACACACACACACACACACACACACACACAGACAGATACCTGCAACTCTCTGATCAGTGATGTCTGTCCGTCCTGTTCTCTGTAGCTACCTGCAGCTGTCTGATCAGTGATGTCTGTCAGTCCTGTCCTCTGTAGCTACCTGCAGCTGTCTGATCAGTGATGTCTGTCAGTCCTGTCCTCTGTAGCTACCTGCAGCTGTCTGATCAGTGATGTCTGTCAGTCCTGTCCTCTGTAGCTACCTGCAGCTCTCTGATCAGTGATATATGTCTGTGCTGTCCTCTGTAGCTACCTGCAGCTCTCTGATCAGTGATGTCTGTCTGTCCTGTCCTCTGTCTAACCTCATCAAATGCTCTAATTGGCCAGCTAAGCTGAGGCCTTATGTGAGAGAGAGACCACAATGAACCTCAGGGGTGCTATCTGAGACACAGCCTATTCCATATGTAGTGCACTATTTCTTGCACTACATAATAGTGCACTACATAGTCCCATAGGGCTCCCTGGTCCAAAGTCCAAAGTGTACTCTATATAGGGAATTGGGTGTAATTTGGGACATAAATTCAGTAATTCTCTATCGTCCTGTCCATCTAACCATCTATCTATCTATGACTGAATTATAAACAAGGTGCCAATCTTATCCATTCATGTGGGGTTGAGGCCTATAGATTTCTCCTAATCTATATAGGATCTGAATTATGGACCCAGCTCAACGTTAGACCCCTTTTGAGGGATGAAAGTGGCTGTATAGCTGGAAAAACCTTTCCTGGAATTCTGATTCTTTCATCAATGTGGTTTATCAGTCCAATTCATCAAAATTGTGTAAACATGGTTGAATGCAATGTACTTTATGAACAAAACACTTACATTAATTTACCATAAAGTACCGGAAGTGATTCAAAGTGGTAGCTAGCTAGCCTCCTGCCTCTCCTAGGTGGACCATTCCAGTGGTAGCTAGCTAGCTAGCCTCCTGCCTCTCCTAGGTGGACCATTCCAGTGGTAGCTAGCTAGCTAGCCTCCTGCCTCTCCTAGGTGGACCATTCCAGTGGTAGCTAGCTAGCTAGCTAGCCTCCTGCCTCTCCTAGGTGGACCATTCCAGTGGTAGCTAGCTAGCAAGCCCCCTGCCTCTCCTAGGTGGACCATTCCAGTGGTAGCTAGCTAGCTAGCCTCCTGTCACTGCTGTTTCAGTCTTTGGACCCTCACAATAATTTGGCATCTCTTTAAAAGCGGCATGCAAGTCTGATCCTGTCAGTGGGTTTGGTTTTGTTCCTGCAGCCAATTAGCGGGTCCTGCCTTAGCCTGCAGCTAAAAGGAGTCTAATGGCCTGGGTATCCACCTGATAGGTGCAAGAGACAACTACCCACTGGGCTTTCATTTCACAGGAGGGGGTGGAGGAGGGGGAGACTTCTGAGCTTTTCACCATTACACAGGACTTCATTGTGACTGCTGGCCGTTTGATCTTAAAATAATTTACTTAATGATCTCACCGCGGGAGCAATTGGTGCTGCTCGATTAGTCTGCAAGGTCTAATGGACATGGGAAGAAATAGGAGGAAGGAGGGAGGGAGGGAAGGATAGAAGGAGAAAGGGGGGACAGCACAGTGAAGGGCTAAATGCTACCATTTTGAAACCTTGGGGAGCGATATTTTCTAGCGTCATGGAGAGACTGAGCTTGTGACTGTGATCAGGGCTTCCAGGTACATTTCTCTTTTTCTGAAAATAAATGCTACTGTTTTTTAAATATCTAACAGGAAGACAATGTGTAGAGTCAAAGCAGTTTATTAATGATCAGATTGAAAATATTGGAAATATGTGGCTTCCAACCTGGGTAAAAATAATGACATTTGATAGAAAAGCACCAAAAACCATGATCTGTGTGGTGTCTAACCCTGACACAATACATTCCACATTGACCTGTAGAACATCTTTGTTTGATGGTTCCCTGCCCTGTTCCAGCCCAATACATTGTCAGAGGAGGATCTTGGTTGGGTTTTGTCAGGCTAGAGCGATAGTGAATCACGTACGGTAATGAGGGGGATAACTAGTACACCGGCGCCCCCGTTATTAAAATAATTACATTTATGATCAGGATTTCCCCTGACAATTCCCCCCGTTTTATGGAATTGAATGAACAGCAATTAAGTTTAATGGGGAAGTTTAGAACTCATTTTAGTTCACAGGGGCAAATTGAATTAAGAGCGCCACATAATTGCAATAACACTGATTCGTCTCCCTGTTAACAAGGAACACCGGATGACTTAATAGAAAATTAAAACACTGTAATTTAACCTTTCGCTGTGTTGTACATACAGTGTGTCTAACTTACCGGTAGGATCCGGTCTTTTCTTCAGGAGCACTGCAGAGCTGGTAATGAATACTTCCACCTATAGAGAGACACAAAGGAATCACTATTAATAAAGACTTCTCACCTTCATTGTGCAGCGTATAAAGATATAAAGATAATATTATTTGACATTCATTACAGCTGGGCTAAGAGCAAACATTTATTCAAACGTGAAAGGAAAAACAAGAAAGATAAACATAGAAAATGATGACCTCAAGCACTAGGCATTTTGGGGTCACGGAGGAGAGAAGAGTTGAAAAGGTCATTGGACTAGTACTGTCCAATGAGGAGCCTGGAACTATGTATCTGCCACGGGGCCAGAAAGGCCTTCTAACTGACCCCTGTCCTTGGTTGGAACAAGCAGAGGGAAGGGGGAAGGGTTTGAGAGACGCACCCATTACAATATGGTTGGACTCGGGTAAATTGGTGCAGTTTATAGCAATCCCTCTGGCAAAGAAAGAAGGAGAGAGAGGGGTGGGGGTGGGGTCTAACATAGATGACTGTTATTAAATCACTGAGGAAGGTTGTTAGCGCACGTCAAGTTGTTTGCAACATGTCATGACAAAACCCAGACTCACTCAACCCATTAATTTGCACTTTAGTCTCCACAGTCACATTTTCTGAATGGAATTTTTTTGATAGGCACATAATCTGATGACATCACATTTGATCGACATTAATGTAATGTGGAAGCTGCCAGTTGACCGACTAGGTTACCATAGCAATAATTCATAGACATTGACAACAATTTATAAATCAAAATGGTTTTCCTGCACAAAGGGGTTGTTTTATGGTAATGTACAGAAAAATGTGAACATGTGTACATTTTGTACAATATTGTTCTGTTTCACAGTTGTAGTATCTAGGCTGCTATAGGGACTTAATAGACTAAGAAAGGGGAACAAGTTAATTCAAAAATAAAATGATAAATCAACAACACAGTAACAATAAGTCAACAACACAGTAACAATAAGTCAACAACACAGTAACAATAAGTCAACAACACAGTAACAATCAGTCAACAATACAGTAACAATAAGTCAACAACACAGTAACAATAAGTCAACAACACAGTAACAATAAGTCAACAACACAGTAACAATAAGTCAACAGCACAGTAACAATAAGTCAACAACACAGTAACAATAAGTCAACAACACAGTAACAATAAGTCAACAACACAGTAACAATAAGTCAACAACACAGTAACAATAAGTCAACAGCACAGTAACAATAAGTCAACAACACAGTAACAATCAGTCAACAACACAGTAACAATAAGTCAACAACACAGTAACAATAAGTCAACAACACAGTAACAATAAGTCAACAACACAGTAACAATAAGTCAACAACACAATAACAATAAGTCAACAGCACAGTAACAATAAGTCAACAACACAGTAACAATAAGTCAACAACACAGTAATAATAAGTCAACAACACAGTAACAATAAGTCAACAACACAGTAACAATAAGTCAACAACACAGTAACAATAAGTCAACAACACAGTAACAATAAGTCAACAACACAGTAACAATAAGTCAACAACACAGTAACAATAAGTCAACAACACAGTAACAATAAGTCAACAACACAGTAACAATAAGTCAACAACACAGTAACAATAAGTCAACAACACAGTAACAATAAGTCAACAACACAGTAACAATAAGTCAACAACACAGTAACAATAAGTCAACAACACAGTAACAATAAGTCAACAACACAGTAACAATAAGTCAACAACACAGTAACAATAAGTCAACAACACAGTAACAATAAGTCAACAACACAGTAACAATAAGTCAACAACACAGTAACAATAAGTCAACAACACAGTAACAATCAGTCAACAACACAGTAACAATAAGTCAACAACACAGTAACAATAAGTCAACAACACAGTAACAATAAGTCAACAACACAGTAACAATAAGTCAACAGCACAGTAACAATAAGTCAACAACACAGTAACAATAAGTCAACAACACAGTAACAATAAGTCAACAGCACAGTAACAATAAGTCAACAACACAGTAACAATAAGTCAACAACACAGTAACAATAAGTCAACAACACAGTAACAATAAGTCAACAGCACAGTAACAATAAGTCAACAACACAGTAACAATAAGTCAACAACACAGTAACAATAAGTCAACAACACAGTAACAATAAGTCAACAACACAGTAACAATAAGTCAACAACACAGTAACAATAAGTCAACAGCACAGTAACAATAAGTCAACAACACAGTAACAATAAGTCAACAACACAGTAACAATAAGTCAACAACACAGTAACAATAAGTCAACAGCACAGTAACAATCAGTCAACAATACAGTAACAATAAGTCAACAACACAGTAACAATAAGTCAACAACACAGTAACAATAAGTCAACAGCACAGTAACAATAAGTCAACAACACAGTAACAATAAGTCAACAACACAGTAACAATAAGTCAACAACACAGTAACAATAAGTCAACAGCACAGTAACAATAAGTCAACAACACAGTAACAATAAGTCAACAACACAGTAACAATAAGTCAACAACACAGTAACAATAAGTCAACAACACAGTAACAATAAGTCAACAACACAGTAACAATAAGTCAACAACACAGTAACAATAAGTCAACAACACAGTAACAATAAGTCAACAACACAGTAACAATAAGTCAACAACACAGTAACAATAAGTCAACAACACAGTAACAATAAGTCAACAACACAGTAACAATAAGTCAACAACACAGTAACAATAAGTCAACAACACAGTAACAATAAGTCAACAACACAGTAACAATAAGTCAACAACACAGTAACAATAAGTCAACAACACAGTAACAATAAGTCAACAACACAGTAACAATAAGTCAACAACACAGTAACAATAAGTCAACAACACAGTAACAATAAGTCAACAGCACAGTAACAATAAGTCAACAGCACAGTAACAATAAGTCAACAACACAGTAACAATAAGTCAACAACACAGTAACAATAAGTCAACAACACAGTAACAATAAGTCAACAACACAGTAACAATAAGTCAACAACACAGTAACAATAAGTCAACAACACAGTAACAATAAGTCAACAACACAGTAACAATAAGTCAACAGCACAGTAACAATAAGTCAACAGCACAGTAACAATAAGTCAACAACACAGTAACAATAAGTCAACAACACAGTAACAATAAGTCAACAACACAGTAACAATAAGTCAACAACACAGTAACAATAAGTCAACAACACAGTAACAATAAGTCAACAGCACAGTAACAATAAGTCAACAACACAGTAACAATAAGTCAACAACACAGTAACAATAAGTCAACAACACAGTAACAATAAGTCAACAGCACAGTAACAATAAGTCAACAACACAGTAACAATAAGTCAACAGCACAGTAACAATAAGTCAACAACACAGTAACAATAAGTCAACAACACAGTAACAATAAGTCAACAACACAGTAACAATAAGTCAACAGCACAGTAACAATAAGTCAACAACACAGTAACAATAAGTCAACAACACAGTAACAATAAGTCAACAACACAGTAACAATAAGTCAACAACACAGTAACAATAAGTCAACAACACAGTAACAATAAGTCAACAACACAGTAACAATAAGTCAACAACACAGTAACAATAAGTCAACAACACAGTAACAATAAGTCAACAACACAGTAACAATAAGTCAACAACACAGTAACAATAAGTCAACAACACAGTAATAATAAGTCAACAACACAGTAACAATAAGTCAACAACACAGTAACAATAAGTCAACAACACAGTAATAATAAGTCAACAACACAGTAACAATAAGTCAACAGCACAGTAACAATAAGTCAACAACACAGTAACAATAAGTCAACAACACAGTAACAATAAGTCAACAGCACAGTAACAATAAGTCAACAACACAGTAACAATAAGTCAACAACACAGTAACAATAAGTCAACAACACAGTAACAATAAGTCAACAACACAGTAACAATGATCTAAACACACAAAGGGTGCAGATGTGTTTTTTTTATCACACATTATGAAACTCACATAGTTTTAAAAAAGTCATTTGAACTGTGACTTCTTCACCTATAAAATATTGTGGATGTTTCCATAAAATATATGTATCTCAGTGAAATATTGCAGTAGCCTCTTGCCAAAACACTCATTCACAAAAACAATCGTAAATCTTACAACAAAGCCGGAGGGGAATTTCCCAACAATGGAATCTTTATTTCTCAACGCCAATTCTCCAGTTGAAGCTAAAGAGCTAAAAGGACCTAGCTCTGCTTTGCATGACAAAAAGGATGTGCTCTCCAAGCTTCAATTACCTTTTAAAGTAGACACCAAAGCAGCATAAGTGGTGAAGAGAGGGCAAACACTAGAGCTGTGAAAAAAAAAAACACTCTCCGTTTTGCCTTCTTGATTTTATGTTGTGACTTTCAATACAAATCGGGGGCAAAGGTCAGCTGGGTTACTCCATAAAGAGAGGAGAAGCTAAGCGGTATGTTGAACACTAGCCTACACTGCTTATCAACAACACTGCTTGTCTAGATCTGGAGGTATAACATATTTATTCTCCAAACTAATTATCTACAGTATGTAGACAGGCACTCTTTGATATAGTTACCGATTGGTGATGAACTGTGCTCGACTTAGATCCAATTTTTATGTTATCAAAACAAATAACAAATGTTCATTTTACTGTGTTGATTATGTGATATAATTTACAGAAGCTGAGTTGATCCCAGATCATCATTTTATCTAATTGGTTAATGTATTGTTGATCCCGGATCATCATTTTATCTGATTGGTTGATGTATTGTTGATCCCGGATTGTCATTTTATCTGATTGGTTGATGCATTGTTGATCCACAGACAACTAAATAAGGATGATCCAGGATCAGGTCTCTCTTGGAGAAATCAGGCTGTTCCCTACTACATATAGCGATGTATATACAGTTGAAGTCGGAAGTTTACATACACTTAGGTTGGAGTCATTAAAACTTGTTTTTTCAACAACTCCACAAGTTTCTTGTTAACAAACCTTAGCTTTGGCAAGTTGGTTAGGACATCTACTTTGTGCATGATACAAGTAATTTTTCCAACAATTGTTTACAGACAGATTATTTGAGTTATAATTCACTGTATCACAATTCCAGTGGGTCAGAAGTTCACATACACTAAGTTGACTGTGCCTTTAAACAGCTCAGAAAATTCCTGAAAATGATCATGGTTTTAGAAGCTTCTGATAAGCTAATTGACATCATTTGAGTCAATTGGAGGTGTACCTGTGGATGTATTTCAAGGCCTACCTTCAAACTCAGTGCCTCTTTGCTTGACATCATGGGAAAACCAAAACAAATCAGCCAAGACCTCATAAAAAAAATTGTAGACCTCAACAAGTCTGGTTCATCCTTGGGAGTAATTTCCAAATGCCTGAAGGTGCCACGTTCATCTGTATAAACAATAGTATACAAGTATAAACACGATGGGACCATGCAGCCGTCATACCGCTCAGGAAGGAGACGCGTTCTGTCTCCTAGAGATGAACGTACTTTGGTGAAAAAAGTGCAAATCAATCCCAGAACAACAGCAAAGGACTCTGTGAAGATGCTGGAGGAAACAGGTACAAAATTATCTATATCCACAGTAAAACAAGTCCTATATCGACATAACCTGAAAGGCCGCTCAGCAAGGAAGAAGCCACTGCTCCAAAACTGCCATAAAAAAGTCAGACTACAGTTTGCAACTGCACATGGGGACAAAGATCATACTTTTTATTTCTGATGAAACAAAAATATAACTATTTGGCCATAATGACCATCGTTATGTTTGGAGGAAAAAGGGGGAGGGTTGCAAGCCGAAGGACACCATCCCAACCGTGAAGCACGGGGTGGCAGCATCATGTTGTGGGGGTGCTTTGCTGCAGGAGGGACTGGTGCACTTCACAAAATACATGGCATCATAAGGATGGAAAATTATGTGGATATTTTGAAGCAACATCTCAAGACAGTCAGGAAGTTAAAGCTTGGTCGCAAATGGGTCTACCAAATGGACATGACCCCAAGCATACTTCCAAAGTTGTGGCGAAATGGCTTAAGGACAACAAAGTCAAGGTATTGGAGCTGCCATCACAAAGCCCTGACCTCAATCCTATAGAACATGTGGGCAGAACTGAAAAAGCGTGTGCGAGTAAGGATGCCCACAAACCTGACTCAGTTACACCAGCTTTCCAGAAGGAATGGGCCAAAATTCACCCAACTTATTGTGGGACGCTTGTGGAAGGCCACCCAAAACGTTTGACCCAAGTTAAACAATTTAAAGACAATGTTAGCAAATATTAATTGAGTGTATGTAAACTTCTGACCCACTGGGAATGTGATGAAAGAAATAAAAGCTAAAATAAATCATTCTCTCTACTATTATTCTGACATTTTACATTCTTAAAATAAGGTGGTGATCCTAACTGACCTAAGACAGGGACTTTCTACTAGGATTAAATGTCAGGAATTATGAAAAACTGAGTTTAAATGTATTTGGCTAAGGTGTATGTAAACTCCAGGCTTCAGCTGTATGTGACATAGACTTACAGTATGTGTTGGGGGGAAAATCGTTCATATATGGGTGTTTGTATAATCGCTATCTGACTGTAGGGACCTATATGCATTTTAAACATGTATTGTCCCACCTCCCGGTACAGGCTGTGCCTAAAGACCCCGAGGTGTGCATATTCAAACCTTGTACTGGGGCTCCAGTTCCTCAACACCTGCAATCCCCTCACCATCGAACAGCCTGCAAACCGCAAGGAACATAAATCACTGTTTGTGAGCGGAATATCTCATCGAGGGCCAGCATTCCACAGCTTGTGCTGCGATTAGAAAACCAAAAGGGCACACGCTCTGACAAATGCTTCTACGCAAGGCCCCGAAGGAAGCCCGGAGTGTTGAGAGTCAGCCAAGGAGGCTCGCTCAGCTCTGTCATTTATAATGGGGTAGGACTGACAGCTGCCCCCAGGACATTACCGCTACAACCTCCAAACCACTGTGCCATCCCAATAACTACAAATGATGGCCCAAACAGCAGCGGAAGAGACGAGCTCGGGCTAATTGCAGGAAGCAATGTCACATCTTCATTTACCTGTTGGCTTTCTGAGATACACATTATATATATATATATATATATATATATATATATATATATATATATATATATACAGTACATATACAGTGGGGCAAAAAAGTATTTAGTCAGCCACCAATTGTGCAAGTTCTTCCACTTAAAAAGATGAGAGAGGTAATGAGTGGAGGACAGAGGAGCCTCTTAAAGAAGAAGTTACAGGTCTGTGAGAGCCAGAAATCTTTCTTGTTTGTAGGTGACCAAATACTTATTTTCCACCATAATTTGCAAATAAATTCATTAAAAATCCTACAATGTGATTTTCTGGATTTTTTTTCTCATTTTGTCTGTCATAGTTGAGTGTACCTATGATGAAAATTACAGGCCTCTCATCTTTTTAAGTGGGAGAACTTGCACAATTGGTGGCTGACTAAATACTTTTTTGCCCCACTGTATATACTGTATGTTTTGATATGTTTTGATATGATATATGTTTTGATCGTGACGATGCCTATGTATGTTCATTGAAACTTTTTCATCAGTTGTTTTTCAGGGTAATGCTGCAGCATGTTATGCATGGTGTGATTTGTCACTGTCTGTGGATGGATCTGATCTTATGATGATACTGGAGGGTTTGGAGATGATGGGAGTCAACACTGTGATAGAAAATTATTGTTTTGTGTGTCCACTGTCCAATTCATCTGTGGGTAGAAAGCTGTGATAAATATAGTATCTAACTCTGTAGTAAAGTCCTACTGTATCAATCACACATTTGACAAGAACGTGAACAACGATGTAGGTAGAGGACATGCAAAGACATGACTCAAACCTCTCTACCTGCGGCCCAATATTGTCCTGTATGTTATACTAAAATAACACTGGAGAGATTTAATTTGCATTTATGGTGAATAATTACACAAGTAAGTCAGGTTAAGTCTGATTGACAGAACCATTGTCTCCGTGGGCCTCACTTCATTTAGACTCCTCCACAGTGACCCCATGCAGGTCCTATGACCACAGGGGTAGTGCCAGTCTCAGAGGATGCTGATTAAGTGGGATAAACCATCCAGCCCTTCAGACACAAGTGGACTGGGAATCCTCGGGAGTCCCAGTCCCGTCCCCACAGGTCTCCTCCACAGTCTGGTCCCAGCCCCCTACGCCACCCCTTCTCTACCCCTCTCCTGTCTCCCACCCCTCCTCTCCCCTCCCCTCAGTGTCCAACCCCAACCCTCCACTCCCTCTCCCCTCAGTGTCCCACCCCACACCTCCTCTCCCCTCCCCTCCGTGTCCCACCCCACCCCTCCTCTCTCCTCAGTGTCCCACCCCACACCTCCCCTCCCCTCAGTGTCCCACCCCTCCTCTCCCCTCCCCTCAGTGTCCCACCCCTCCTCTCCCCTCCCCTCAGTGTCCCACCCCAACCCTCCTCTCCCCTCCCCTCAGTGTCCCACACCACCCCTCCTCTCCCCTCCCCTCAGCCCCACCCCACCACTCCTCTCCCCTCCCCTCAGTGTCCCACACCACCCCTCCTCTCCCCTCCCCTCAGTGTCCCACCACTCCCCTTAGTCTAAGTCCTCCACACCCCTCCACACCCACTACACACACCAAACACTCCCCTGTGCAGTAACTGTGCTACCATGGGTCACTGTGCAGGACCGGCAGGCCATGTCTTGGAAGGGTTGCTGTACAATAAATTATATTAGGCTATTACTTATGGCTCCATTTGATCGAATATATTTTCTTATATTTTCTTAATATTTTCTTGGGTTTTGAGATACAGTTTTCAGTATTTAATTTTTTAAAAGAGAGCGACATGGAGTGATGTGAAATTCTAAGCGAATAAGATATGCATGTATCTTTCAATATTCTGGACTATTAAATTGTGAAAAATAGTTTTGTGTGACTCACATTAACGGACAATATACTGGTTAGGTCCTAATTCTAGAATATTATGGCTTTAATATATTTAGCTTATTATGATTAAAGATTCAATTATAATTTGCTGACATCGTTTGGTGGGACATACCTGCAATAAAAGAAATATTGAAAGCCTGTAAATGAATACTAAAACCCTTGAGGGCCCAGTGCAGTCAACAAAGTGATTCCCAGTGTTTTATATTATTTCCACACCATGAGGTTGGAATAATACTGTTGAATTGTCAAAATGATGATAATTCCCTTTTAGTGTAAGAGCTGTTTGAAAAGACCGCCTGAAATGTCTAACTGTTTCGGGGAATGGAGTTTTGGCCTGCCTGGTGACATCATCAGGTGGTAAAGTAGTTAATAGACCAATAATAATCATATATTTTCAGTTTTCCCCTCCCACTCAGACAGTCCTAGCAAATTATTGATTGAGAAAGGCTTTTTGTTTATTTTTGAACATTTTAATTGATAACAATCACAGTAAGGTACTTAATTGTTACCAAGAAATGTTTTGATATCGAGATAAAAACGGCTGAATTTGATATTTAAGTAGCAGACATATGTCCAAACTATCAACTGTGCACGTTTAACACAAAACCATGGGATTATAGCACAATAGTCAGGTAATGGGTGTCCTTAAATCTTTTGTATATTAACAGAGGAACACTTAAAACAAGCCTTTCAAGATAAGCGCCGGCTGTTGTACTGGAGCTTTACTCTGTCCCACAGGACAGCGTATCCATCAACAGATGCCCTCGGGTGTGGGATAACAAATTTGTTCATTCGGGGGCTTACATAACACAGCAGTAGCCTCATGGGAAACCTGCATGGGGCCGGATTTGACATGCTAGTCTCTCTGCTGTAACACAATTCCAGCGGTATAAAAAAAACTACCTGTTTGTTTGTTTGTTTATCAATATGGATTATTTTTAGTAAATGCATCGTTGATTTTTAGACTATTAGGTTTGATGTGGGCTCATATCTGCATTCATATCAATCGAGATGTTTTCCTTGTGTTTTTTTTTTGTCTTTATAGACCCATTTAAAAATAATAATAATATGGGGATGTAAGGAATTCCATGATAAAATAAATAACCGAAATAAATAAACAAATACATACGCCAACATTAGTCTATACTAATAAATAATACTCATTCAATAATACTCATTCATACTCACGTTATGCTGTTCAAATTGTACGATATTCACTTCTTTATCATTTAAAAATGCATACTACATTTCTACATTAAAGTTACACAACCTGTGCGTGTAAAGATCAACTATTTCCATCGATAGCTACGGGCTTTCCGACAGCCACATAGCCGTTACCATGTTAGGCTACACTTTCAGATTGATGGAATAGCGTACAACTATGTTTGTGTTGTGTTGTAAGGCCTATCCGTCGGCCCTATTCATTTCATCACTGACATTGTCTTTATTAATTCACACATGACACAGTGATGCAGTTTATTATGGCATAAGTTTAGCCTACATTTGACTGCATTTTAGTGGCACTGCTGGCGTATAGACGTTTGCCTAATTGCTGTAAAAATAGACAGAGGCTACTGAAAAACACACCTCATCAATGTTGAAATCGCACAATCTGATCTAATAGGCCAGTTCTTGTTTGGATTACATGTTAAAAACTCACCGTTGTGTTTCACTCTGTTGCATAATGCGAGGGGAACTCAGAGGCATGAAAAAGTCAAGCGTTGTCTTGAGATAAGTCTGCTAAAAGAGACAAAGCAGTGCCCTCTGCAGGACATGATAGCTAACCTACCCAATGCAACGTCAGAATTCTTCATAATCAAATGTATCATCGTCTTGAGACTCAGAAAACTGAAGGCTTTTATTTCCCTTCTGACGTGGTGACATGCCTCATCAAGAATAGGCAGACTTTTGGAGAGCACCTTTCTTCCAACTACAGTAAAGTTTGTTGTTATTTTAATTAATTTGATTTCAGTGATTCATTTTAGCGATTCAACTGTTTTGTCATTTAAAAATCTAGTTAAATCCCATGAGACAAAGCCTCCTGATTCTCCAGACTGTTCAACACCCAAAACGTAAATAGAAAGCTAAGCACAGTCTAAATAGAAAGCTATAGAAAGCTAAGCACAGTCTAAATAGAAAGCTATAGAAAGCTAAGCACAGTCTGAATAGAAAGCTATAGAAAGCTAAGCTCAGTCTAAATAGAAAGCTATAGAAAGCTAAGCACAGTATAAATAGAAAGCTATAGAAAGCTAAGCACAGTCTAAATAGAAAGCTAAGCATAGTCTAAATAGAAAGCTATAGAAAGCTAAGCACAGTCTAAATAGAAAGCTAAGCACAGTCTAAATAGAAAGCTAAGCAAAGTGTAAATAGAAAGCTAAGCACAGTCTAAATAGAAAGCTATAGAAAGCTAAGCACGGTCTAAATAGAAAGCTATAGAAAGCTAAGCACAGTCTAAATAGAAAGCTAAGCACAGTCTAAATAGAAAGCTAAGCACAGTTTAAATAGAAAGCTAAGCACAGTCTAAATAGAAAGCTATAGAAAGCTAAGCACAGTCTAAAGAGAAAGCTAAGCACAGTCTAAATAGAAAGCTAAGCACAGTCTAAATAGAAAGCTATAGAAAGCTAAGCACAGTCTAAAGAGAAAGCTATAGAAAGCTAAGCACAGTCTAAAGAGAAAGCTATAGAAAGCTAAGCACAGTCTAAAGAGAAAGCTATAGAAAGCTAAGCACAGTCTAAAGAGAAAGCTATAGAAAGCTAAGCACAGTCTAAAGAGAAAGCTATAGAAAGCTAAGTACAGTATAAATAGAAAGCTATAGAAAGCTAAGCACAGTCTAAAGAGAAAGCTATAGAAAGCTAAGCACAGTCTAAAGAGAAAGCTATAGAAAGCTACGCACAGTCTAAAGAGAAAGCTATAGAAAGCTAAGCACAGTCTAAAGAGAAAGCTATAGAAAGCTAAGCACAGTCTAAATAGAAAGCTATAGAAAGCTAAGCACAGTCTAAATAGAAAGCTAAGCACAGTCTAAATAGAAAGCTATAGAAAGCTAAGCACAGTCTAAAGAGAAAGCTATAGAAAGCTAAGCACAGTCTAAAGAGAAAGCTATAGAAAGCTAAGCACAGTCTAAAGAGAAAGCTATAGAAAGCTAAGCACAGTCTATCCTGCTGGAGATGAACACTTGTGTGAAAGGCCGATGCGCCCTTGGTAGGCTGCCTATATCCTGCAGGGGGCATCCTTGACATGCTGTCTTACTCTAGCTATCTAGCCTACATCAAAGGTGAGGGTTGGTCTACTCAACACTACCACGTGTTGAGTAGAACCGAGTTCTGAAAATAGGTAGCCTACTCTGTAGCCCAGGGATAGGCAACCCTGTTCATGCAGTGCCACAGGTACTGCAGGATTTTGTTCCAACTCGGCACCACACCTGACCAACTGAGCTAACTGATCAGTACAGTGATTGCCTACATTCAACACACCTGGTCTTCCAGGTTGGTTAAATCAAACACATGAAGAGGCTGCAGTCCTCCAGGACCAGGGTTTCCTCCCCCTGGTGTAGCCTGTGTAAGAAAGGAAACACAACATAGGTCAGGTTGCTGTAATCCTGAAGTAGTAATGTTAATAATAAGGAACTGTAGGTAAATTTGACAAAATGTCTGTCATTATTTGCAGGTAATTGCATTATTGACCACATCTCAAGAATTCAAGAAGACAAGTTCCCACATTCGTCATCCTCCTATACAGGACTCTTTATAATTGAGAGTGCTGAATTTGGAGATAATGGCAAAAACATATTTTCATGTTTGCATGATTCATAATCGCATTACGAGGGGTGAAGGTTCTTGGGTACATTTGTCTTTGCATTGTGAAAATTGATAATCAATATGGTCATATTAACCTTAGTGATCATCAATATAACTCTGAAATGCATCGGCTTATGGGCTGCTAACCTTATCTAAATATATTACATTTCAGCACAATTACTATGTGGATGAACTCACCACATGCATGTCTACTAGTTCTGCACTCACGTGCTAGTCGGAAGTCTGAAATGACACTTCTCCGTTCCTCTCCTTATCTACCCTGACCAGTGTTAGGGCTTTAGAAGGCTGAGTTCAGCCCCTGTCACAGGACTGTCTGTTGCCATGGACATTGGACAGCATTGTACACACAAACCCCTAAAATGGAGATGATCACCCCCTGGGCCCCATAGTCCCAAAGGACAACACCTACAACATCCCAGCCTACAGTTGGGATCATCAGTTCAATACAATACAATTGTATTCCATTTAACAGTCTGATCTACATGTTGAATATTGCCCAAACACAATTCTACATCAATGCAGGTGAATTTATTCAACAAACTTACCCTGGATTGCAATTTAGGTTATTCCACTACCTACATTTGCCATGCTCTTTCTGTAGTCAACTAGTAATTATTATAAAATATTGTCAGGGTTGGGTACTGTAGGTTACTTTCTAAATGTAATCTGTTACAGTTACTAATTACTGTACCTGTCCAAAATTGTAATTAGTAACGTAACGTTTGGATTACCCAAACTCAGTAACGTAATCTGATTACATTCAGTTACTTTTAGATTACTTTCCCCTTAAGAGGCATTAGAAGAAGACACAAATGTATGTTACCAATTGAATGATCTATTGCAGGATAAATAAATGTTAAAGTTTACATAGCTGGCCATATATGGATGTTACATTTTACTTTCTGGGTTGGTTATGTAGGCTTTTTCTAACCCATCGCTTTCTACTACATATAATAATACGATTAAATTATATCTTTACATTAATATATATATAACATTTTTGGACTTATACATTTTATATATATATATATATAAAACATTTATAAGTCCAAAAATGTATGTAGGAACTACAGATTGCCCCATTAAGTCTATCAAAAGTCTATCAAAAGTGTGCAAGTTTGAGCATGTGTCCATTAGGCCTATGGATTTTTTTTTATCAGCATGAATTAGACTGAGCAATATAAGCCAGTGGTGTAAAGTACTTATGTAGTACCTTAAAGTATTTTTACTTAAGTCGTTTTTTTAGTGTCTGTACTTTACTATTTATATTTTTTGACAACTTTGACTTTTACTTCACTACATTCCTAAAGAAAATTATGTACTTTTTACTCCATACATTTTCCCTGACACCCAAAAGTACTCATTACATTTTGAATGCTTAGCAGCACAAAGAAATGGTCCAATTCACAGACTTGTCAAGGGAACATCCCTGTTCACCCCCAATGCCTCTGATCTGGTGGACTCACTAAAGACAAATGCTTTATTTGTAAATTATGTGTTGGAGTGTGCCCTTGACGATACATAAATAATAGTAAAAAAACAAGAACATTGTGCCGTCTGGTTGGCTTGATATAAGGAATAAGAAATTATTTATATTTTTTACTTTTGATACTTAAGTATATTTAAAACCAAATACTTTTAGACTTTTACTCACTCAAGTAGTATTTTACTGGGTGACTTTCACTTTTACTTGAGTCATTTTCTATTAAGGTATCTTTGCTTTTACTCAAGTATAACAATTGAGTACTTTTTCCACCACTGATAAAAGCCGCAAATAGCTAAATGAGAGAGCAGCAGTATGATTCACATCAATGCGCTATGTAGATATCAACAATAAGTGAAATCTATATCGCCGTAGACTACACCACAGCTGTCATCCTTACCTCCAAGCGTTTGTTCAAATTGTATAATCTTTGGATGCCGACAGCAGTCGCACCAATGGAAGACATAGCTTGGACTGTAGCCTATAAAATGCTATTGCTGTTCTTTTCCCGCGATCCATCAAACACATTTGGTGTGTCATCACAGTGGTCTCTGAGTTGTGGTCAGACTCGCTCAAGTGGAACCAATTTAAATTTGAGATTTTTTTCAATGCTGTTTTGAATGTCATTGAGAAAGCAGAGGAGTGTCAAACATTTTTTTTCGTAAACATCTTTTCTGAATTTAAAAGTAATCCTCGAATTAATCATCTAGTTTTTCAAAAGTATCTGTAATCTGATTACAATATTTTTGCTGGTAATGTAACGGATTACAGTTACCGTTTTTGTAATCTCTTACATGTAACATATTACATGTAATCCGTTACTCCCCAACCCTGAATATGGTTTGAAAAAAACCTTCAACTACTGAGCAATTTGGGAAGATTTGTTTTTCCAGGAGTGGTTTTCTCTTTGAAGATACAAGGAAGTTTGAGCATCTGTATAATCGTCGGCAAGGAAACGAGACGCTGCACAGCCCCCTAACATTGTACGGCAAAGGAAAATCTTGCGCAGGAGAGCATGCATACCTTTCACGTCCATCATGATTAGTTCGTCAAATAGTCAGAAACTGTTAATACTTTCCCGCGGAATGAAGTAACGCTATATAGTGACACAAGTTTGAAGTTTTAGTGACAAGGAATTGTCAGGATGAAACATGTCTGTCGAGGAGAATGTTCCCCCCTTTTAGGAGGATGACAGAGTAAAGTTTATAAAAACAAACGTTTTGTCGGATTTTGGAAGTGAGGCAGGAAACCTGGGAGAAGAAGTGTGTTACAGTCGAGGAAAGCCAGACCGCTCTGAAAGGTGTCTTCGAAAAGCAAAGTATTGTTTTTTACTCTACCATCGACTGGTGCTCCCCGAGGTAAGGCTGGCAGGTTACTCAGTCACTTTAGTACTTGAATGTGTTATTAGTGCTGTTAACACATTATTGTTTTGGGTCGATGAGCAAGGAGACTGTAAATAATAGTTTTACTTGACTATTTTTTTTTTTTTTTTACAGTGGAACGTTGTCATGGCTACTGCCTGTAATTTCTAACTATTTTGTAAATCAATCTTTAGGCCTTACCTGCTTCTAAAGACAAATACTGTTATGTTCTCAAGAAGAGAGCTGTGTCCATAATTGCTGAAAACTGCAGGAAACTTACTTTTTGGCTTGGTCTCCCAGCCTCTTCTTCCACAGATGTCATTCACTGTTGAACAGGTAATCAAGTGTTGTTGTTTTGACCCAGTCCCCAATCCATATTACAGTCAGTCAGCCCACCAAATGATTCTGACCTGAATTATGTTAAATAATTAAACAACTAGCATGAAATAAGGTTAGACCTATATTGATAGATTAAAGGGAATATTTGTCACTGCTTGTTTGTACCAAAGACCAATAAACATTGAGAGATTTTACCTTCTCTATTTGGTCAAGGTGACAAAATATCCACATGTAGTCATCATATTAAGATGTAGTCAATGACTACAGTACATGTGTGTTTATCCATAAGACCAAAGACATGAACAGATAGAGAAGGTCTACTTTTACTAATCTAGTTTGTCAAGGTGTGTGTGTGCCACTACTGTCCAACGAGAAGAACCATCAGACGTGGCCGCATTTGATGTCACAAGACCTAGTTGGTCACTCAGAGAACATGAGGAACAAGGTGTCCATGGTTAGGGGACAGTTCTTTGGGAAAACGATCCTCAACCGCTACAGCCAGGATCGAGGGCTCTCAGAGGAACATCAGAACATAAGACACACTCTAAGGGGTCCTAATACGGGCTACATCCCAAATGGCACCCTATTCCCTAATAGCTCACTGGTTCAAAGTAGTGCACTATATATGGAAAAACGTGGTGCCATTTGAGGCAGCTGCTGCATTACTACAGTATTCAATGTCTTTGAGTGATTTTAGGGCATTTATCTTCTGAATCAGGCATGATATCCATGACCGGACAGTGGTCCATGTCATTGAGTCTATGGTGATCAGCTGGACCCATCTGGTCTAGAAGATTTTGAAGGAGGATTCTGCTGAGCTGCTTCTGAAGGGTTTGAACCCAGAGCCCAGTGCCGAGCTGCTTCTGATGGATCTGAACCCAGGGCCTATTGCTGAGCTGCTTCTGATGGATCTGAACCCAGAATCCAGTGCTGAGCTGCTTCTGAAGGGTTTGAACCCAGAGCCCAGTGCTGAGCTGCTTCTGATGGATCTGAACCCAGAATCCAGTGCTGAGCTGCTTCTGAAGGGTTTGAACCCAGAGCCCAGTGCCGAGCTGCTTCTGATGGATCTGAACCCAGGGCCTAGTGCTGAGCTTCTTCTGAAGGGTTTGAACCCAGAGCCTAGTGCTGAGCTGCTTCTGAAGGGTTTGAACCCAGAGCCCAGTGCTGAGCTGCTTCTGATGGATCTGAACCCAGAATCCAGTGCTGAGCTGCTTCTGAAGGGTTTGAACCCAGAGCCCAGTGCTGAGCTGCTTCTGATGGATCTGAACCCAGAATCCAGTGCTGAGCTGCTTCTGAAGGGTTTGAACCCAGAGCCCAGTGCTGAGCTGCTTCTGATGGATCTGAACCCAGGGCCTAGTGCTGAGCTGCTTCTGAAGGGTTTGAACCCAGAATCCAGTGCTGAGCTGCTTCTGATGGATCTGAACCCAGAGCCCAGTGCTGAGCTGCTTCTGATGGATCTGAACCCAGGGCCTAGTGCTGAGCTGCTTATGATGGATCTGAACCCAGGGCCTAGTGCTGAGCTGCTTATGATGGATCTGAACCCAGGGCCTAGTGCTGAGCTGCTTCTGAAGGGTTTGAACCCAGAATCCAGTGCTGAGCTGCTTCTGATGGATCTGAACCCAGAATCCAGTGCTGAGCTGCTTCTGAAGGGTTTGAACCCAGAGCCCAGTGCTGAGCTGCTTCTGATGGATCTGAACCCAGGGCCTAGTGCTGAGCTGCTTCTGATGGATCTGAACCCAGGGCCTAGTGCTGAGCTGCTTCTAAAGGGTTTGAACCCAGGTGCCAGTGCTGAGCTGCTTCTGATGGATCTGAACCCAGGGCCCAGTGCTGAGCTGCTTCTGATGGATCTGAACCCAGGGCCCAGTGCTGAGCTGCTTCTGATGGATCTGAACCCAGGGCCCAGTGCTGAGCTGCTTCTGATGGATCTGAACCCAGGGCCTAGTGCTGAGCTGCTTCTAAAGGGTTTGAACCCAGGGCCCAGTGCTGAGCTGCTTCTGATGGATCTGAACCCAGGGCCCAGTGCTGAGCTGCTTCTGATGGATCTGAACCCAGGGCCTAGTGCTGAGCTGCTTATGATGGATCTGAACCCAGGGCCTAGTGCTGAGCTTCTTCTGAAGGGTTTGAACCCAGAATCCAGGGCCCAGTGCTGAGCTGCTTCTGATGGATCTGAACCCAGGGCCTAGTGCTGAGCTTCTTCTGAAGGGTTTGAACCCAGAATCCAGGGCCCAGTGCAGAGCTACTTCTGATGGATCTGAACCCAGGGCCTAGTGCTGAGCTGCTTCTAAAGGGTTTGAACCCAGGGCCCAGTGCTGAGCTGCTTCTGATGGATCTGAACCCAGGGCCCAGTGCTGAGCTGCTTCTGATGGATCTGAACCCAGGGCCTAGTGCTGAGCTGCTTCTGATGGATCTGAACCCAGGGCCTAGTGCTGAGCTTCTTCTGAAGGGTTTGAACCCAGAATCCAGGGCCCAGTGCTGAGCTGCTTCTGATGGATCTGAACCCAGGGCCTAGTGCTGAGCTTCTTCTGAAGGGTTTGAACCCAGAATCCAGGGCCCAGTGCAGAGCTACTTCTGATGGATCTGAACCCAGGGCCTAGTGCTGAGCGTCTTCTGAAGGGTTTGAACCCAGAATCCAGGGCCCAGTGCTGAGCTGCTTCTGATGGATCTGAACCCAGGGCCTAGTGCTGAGCTGCTTCTGAAGGGTTTGAACCCAGAATCCAGGGCCCAGTGCAGAGCTACTTCTTAAGTCTTAACCCAGAACCCAGGGCCCAGTGCTGAGCTGCTTCTGAAGGGTTTGAACCAAGAATCCAGGGCCCAGTGCTGAGCTCAACTTCTGGACCTTCAGGAAATATCATATACTCATCATATCCCAGCAGGTACAGTGTCCCTCTTATGAGATGCCATATTTCAACATCCGCTCTCTGGACTTCTTTGTGGAGAACATGGCTGGGGGAGGACCTGGGTGGAGGCAGCAGGCTCCTCTGTTTGAGTCCCACATGGTGCTCTCCCCTCCTAGGCCCGTGGTGACCTTCATCCCCTCCCTGGAGAGAGAGGCTGGGTACGGCATGTATGAGCTGCTGGAGGGCCTGGTGGGGGATGTGTTTTAAGACGTCAGTCTGGGTGAAGAGGGTGGCAGAACACCTAGACATGGAGGGCTATCAGGTATCTAACTATCATCAGATTTCAGCTGTTAGGACTTGGCTTGGTTAGATAGATGTTTACTGGTCTGGTGGTGTCATGGTTCGGTTAGATAGATATGATGGTGAGTGTAACCGATGTGAAATGGCTAGCTAGTTAGCGGGGTGCACACTAATAGCGTTTCAATTGGTGATGTCACTTTCTCTGAGACCTTGAAATAGTTGTGGCTGTGGCTTTTGCTTCGAGGGTGTCCATTGTTGATGTGTGCAGAGGGTCCCTGATTCGGGGCAAGGAGAGGGAAGGAAGAAACTGTTACACAAGCAGTCTCCCAATTTGAACATTTTACTACATTTTAGGACATTGTAAAGCTCTACAGAGACTAGGGTTGCAAAATTCCAGTAACTTTATTCAAAATTCTGTTTTTTTTTCAGTAATCCGTTTTGGATGATTCCCGGTGTTCCTGTTTATTCTGGGAATTTTCCAACAAGGATTTCTGGGAAACCAGGGAATTTGGGGAGATCTACAGGAATGTTCCAACCCTAGTAGATATTTTAAAAGACTGCAATACTCAAATCTGTCACTAAATTAGGTGATTTCTAATTCAGTTTCTGCTTGATTTTCCAGATTGACTACTATGAAGCTGGTGGACGTTAGAGTGTTTGGGGGATGGTTCAGAGTAGATATCAAGTCATTCAAGATCAGTCTTCCGAATATCATTAAGAAGCGGAGCTGGATGTTCAAGGAACATCTTATGACATACGTCACTGACAGGTTGTCTGACAGAACGTCTTTTCATTTATCTAGCAGAATTCAATGTGTGCTCCTCCCAAGTGTGTGTTGTCAGGATGGGTTGGGTTCAGCAGCAAAATAATTTCCATCACAACAGCAAACAAAAAACCCTACATTGTTTCTTGGTGGATTTCTGATCGGGAGAAAAACATTGTTTATTGGTGGAGCTATGATCAGGAGAATAACATTGTTTATTGGTGAAGCTATGATCAGGAGAATAACATTGTTTATTGGTGGAGCTATGATCAGGAGAAAAACGTTGTTTATTGGTGGAGCTATGATCAGGAGAATAACATTGTTTATTGGTGGAGCTATGATCAGGAGAAAAATGTTGTTTATTGGTGGAGCTATGATCAGGAGAAAACATTGCACACACTTCAGAGGCTATTTACTGTTTAAGACTTGACCTCTAATTTAGTCAGCACTATCTACTGTTTAAACATTACATCCATGGTTCCCCTACCCTCCCAGTCTGGATGAGCTGGAGCAGTTTGTGCGGGCCAAGACGAGGGGCTGAGGCAGGCTGTCTCTGAGGGCGATCGTGGTGTCTTAGTGGAGGGGATGGGACACCTGCTGGCGGTCAGGGACAGACATGCTGTTTGACCTGGATAACACCATAATATAACCCCAGAGTTGTGGAAGCCCTCTCCTCTCTCTTCAGGATAACACCATAATATAACAGAGCTGTGGAAGCCCTCTCCTCTCTCTTCAGGATAACACCATAACATAACCCCAGAGTTGTGGAAGCCCTCTCCTCTCTCTTCAGGATAACACCATAATATAACCCCAGAGCTGTGGAAGCCCTCTCCTCTCTCTTCATGATAACACCATCATATAACCCCAGAGCTGTGGAAACCCTATCCGCTCTCTTCAGAATAACACCATAATATAACCCCAGAGCTGTGGAAGCCCTCTCCTCGCTCTTCAGGATAACACCATCATATAACCCCAGAGCTGTGGAAACCCTATCCGCTCTCTTCAGAATAACACCATAATATAACCCCAGAGCTGTGGAAGCCCTCTCCTCTCTCTTCAGAATAACACCATAATATAACCCCAGAGCTGTGGAAGCCCTCTCCTCTCTCTTCAGAATAACACCATAATATAACCCCAGACCTGTGGAAGCCCTCTCCTCTCTCTTCAGGATAACACCATAACATAACCCCAGAGCTGTGGAAGCCCTCTCCTCTCTCTTCAGGATAACACCATAATATAACCCCAGAGCTGTGGAAGCCCTCTCCTCTCTCTTCAGGATAACACCAGTGTGTCCCTGGTAACTTCAAAACGGTCCCATTAAGGCTCCCCATTCATTCACTTGTGTATATTTATCTATGCAGTGCAGTGTGGAGGTCTGGACAATGACCAAGTGGAGGGAGATAAACATGGACCAGATGGGCGCAGAGCTCAGGAGGTTTGTCAAGGTGACATCATCTACCTACCTAACGCCTCAACACACACACACACACACACACACATCACCCTCCCCATCTCTTCTGCAGTATATTCTGTCATTATGCCCTATGTGTTAGCAAAGAACTAGATGCCTTAGTGTTGAACCTATCAGTTAGACGTCATCACTATCTACCCTCTGTTTGTGTAGGACATCTGTGAACTGTACAAAGAGGCCTGTGTGAGGGACGTGTATCGTGGGTTAGATCTCTATGTGTAGAACCTGTTGACATCACTATGGGCTGTCAGCGAGCTGCAGAACCAGGCCATACGGCAACGCAACAGGGCTCAACTCGCCATCACCGCCAAGGTGACAGAGGGAACTAGCACTGATTTGACAAGAGATTCAATAGATATGTGTCCCAAATGGCACCCTATTTCCAATCACTTTATAGTGCACTACTTTTGATTCAGGCCTATAGGGGTCTAGGCAAAAGTAGTGCACTATAAATGGAAAAGGGTGCCATTTGGGATACAGCCTAGGATAGATCTATGCATCCCAATTAGAGGTCGACCGATTATGATTTTTCAACGCCGATACCAATTATTGGAGGACCAAAAAAAAGCCTTTATTTATTATTATTTTTTTTTACATTTGATTTATTTATTTGTAATAATGACCATTACTACAATACTGAATTAACACTTATTTTAACTTAATATAATACATCAATAAAAATCAATTTAGCCTCAAATAAATAATGAAACATGTTCAATTTGGTTTAAATAATGCAAAAACAAAGTGTTGGAGAAGAAAGTAAAAGTGCAATATGTGCCATGTGAAAAAGCTAACATTTAAGTTCCTTGCTCAGAACATGAGAACATATGAAAGCTGGTGGTTCCTTTTAACATGAGACTTCAATATACCAAGGTAAGTGGTTTTAGGTTGTTATAGTATTTATAGGACTATTTCTCTCTATACCATTTGTATTTCATATACCTTTGACTATTGTGTGTTCTTTATAGGCACTTTAGTATTGCCAGTGTAACAGTATAGCTTCCGTCCCTCTCCTCGCCCCTACCTGGGCTCGAACCAGGAACACATCGACAACAGCCACCCTCAAAGCAGCGCTACCCATGCAGAGCAAGGGGAACAAGTACTCCAAGTCTCAGAGCGAGTGACATTTGAAACGCTATTAGCGCGCACCCTGCTAACTAGCTAGCCATTTCACATTGGTTACACCAGCCTAATCTCGGGAGTTGATAGGCTTGAAGTCATAAACAGCTCAATGCTTGAAGAGCTGCTGGCAAAACGCACGAAAGTGCTGTTTGAATGAATGCTTACTAGCCTGCTGGTGCCTACCATCGCTCAGTCAGACTGCTCTATCAAATATCAAATCATAGAATTAACTACAACATAATAACACACGCAAATACAAGTCTTTGGGCATTAATATGGTCGAATCCGGAAACTATAATTTCGAAAACAAAACGTTTATTATTTCAGTGAAATACGGAACTGTTCCGTATATTATCTAACGGGTGGCATCCATAAGTCTAATTTTTTTTTTTGTTACATTGTACAACCTTCAATGTTATGTCATAATTACGTAGAATTCTGGGGAAATAGAAGTGACACAATTTCACCTGGTTAATATTGCCTGCTAACCTGTATTTCTTTTAGCTATATATGCAGGTTTAAAAATACATACTTCTGTGTATTGATTTTAAGAAAGGTATTGGTGTTTATGGTTAGGTACATTCGTGTAACGATTGTGCTTTTTTTCCGCAAATGCGCTTTTGTTTAACCATCCCCCTGCGTTGCATTTCAACATCATTGCAACGCAGGACACGCTAGATAAACTAGTAATATGAGAGGTGACTGTACCATTCCCTTAAGGAAAAGCACGTTTAGTCAATCTGCTTTCTCTGCGAGAGCTTCCCATATCTGGAATACACTGCCATCAGACACACATACAGTGGGGCAAAAAAGTATTTAGTCAGCCACCAATTGTGCAAGTTCTCCCACTTAAAAAGATGAGATAGAGGCCTGTAATTTTCATCATAGGTACACTTCAACTATGACAGACAAAATGAGAATAAAAATCCAGAAAAATCACATTGTAGGATTTTTTATGAATTTATTTGCAAATTATGGTGGAAAATAAGTATTTGGTCACCTACAAACAAGCAAGATTTCTGGCTCTCACAGACCTGTAACTTCTTCTTTAAGAGGCTCCTCTGTCTTCCACTCGTTACCTGTATTAATGGCACCTGTTTGAACTTGTTATCAGTATAAAATACACCTGTCCACAACTTCAAACAGTCACACTCCAAACTCCACTATGGCCAAGACCAAAGAGCTGTCAAAAGACACCAGAAAGTAAATTGTAGACTTGGTTTGAAGAAATCAACTGTGGGAGCAATTATTAGGAAATGGAAGACATACAAGACCACTGATAATCTCCCTCGATCTGGGGCTCCACGAAAGATCTCACCCCGTGGGGTCAAAATGATCACAAGAACGGTGAGCAAAAATCCCAGAACCACACTGGGGGACCTAGTGAATGACCTGCAGAGAGCTGGGACCAAAGTAAGAAAGCCTACCATCAGTAACACACTACGCCGCCAGGGACTCAAATCCTGCAGTGCCAGACATGTCCCCCTGCTTAAGCCAGTACACGTCCAGGCCCGTCTGAAGTTTGCTAGAGAGCATTTGGATGATCCAGAAGAAGATTGGGAGAATGTCATATGGTCAGATGAAACCAAAATATAACTTTTTGGTAAAAACTCGACTCGTCGTGTTTGGAGGACAAAGAATGCTGAGTTGCATCCAAAGAACACCATACCTACTGTGAAGCATGGGGGTGGAAATGCTTTGGGGCTGTTTTTTGCCAAAAGATCCCACGCTCTCTCCGCTTCTAACCGCTTTCCTTCCATTGAAATGAATGAGAAGCGGTGTTTTACCGCGTGGCAACCTGTGCTAGTGTATCATGCCCGTGTGCCCGTATATCACTAGCGCGTGCAGTAGCCTCTGCAGCAGCAGCCTCCCCCAGGTCCTAGTGCCCGCTCTTAAATGAAAACAAAAGATATCACAGAGAAAATATATTGACGGATATATGTATTTATTTAGGGGGGGGCTAATGAATATTTTAGGCCTAGCGACAACCCTGCAATACTCTGTGTATTTAATCAACTACAGTACCCTATGGTATACAATACTCTGTCTATTTAATCAACTACAGTACCCTAAAATTACAATACTCTGTCTATTTAATCAACCACAGTACCCTATGGTATACAATACTCTGTTTATTTTTTATAAACTACAGTACCCTACAGTATACAATACTCTGTATATTTAATCAACTACAGTACCCTATGGTATACAATACTCTGTGTATTTAATAAACTACAGTACCCTACAGTATATAATACTCTGTGTATTTAATAAACTACAGTACCCTAAAGTTACAATACTGTCTATTTAATCAACCACAGTACCCTACAGTATACAATACTCTGTGTATTTAATAAACTACAGTACCCTAAAGTTACAATACTCTGTCTATTTAATCAACCACTGTACCCTACAGTATACAATACTCTGTCTATTTAATCAACTACAGTACCCTATGGTATACAATACTCTGTGTATTTAATAAACTACAGTACCCTAAAGTTACAATACTCTGTCTATTTAATCAACCACAGTACCCTACAGTATACAATACTCTGTCTATTTAATCAACTACAGTACCCCACGGTATACAATACTCTGTGTATTGAATAAACTACAGTACCCTATGGTATACAATACTCTGTGTATTTAATAAACTACCGTACCTAACAGTATATAATACTCTGTATATTTAATCAACTACAGTACCCTATGGTATACAATACTCTGTGTATTTAATAAACTACAGTACCCTACAGTAAACAGTACTCAGTGTATTTCTGTCTCTGCAGGAGTTGATGTTGGACAGCGCCAAAACAATAAATCCCCATTTTGTTTGAGAAACTAGAAGATCTTCAGAAAAGGTTCACATGGTCAATCACTTTGAAGATATAAATGTTTTTCGTAGCCTTTATCCGTCTACGAGGACCGCCCCCAGGATACAGTGGTTGTTAGACTACTCAGGCCAGGTAGCTCTCGCTGGCTCTCAGGTCTGGTTAAGATCCAATATTGTAAACACAAAACATTTTTTGTTAGAGCTCAACAAAGAATGTACAGGTGCATTAACCATTTTTAATGGCTGTCAAATTTGAAATGATGGAAGTTGCAGGCCTCAATCTTCCTCTGCTAGAAGACACAGACCCAGTAGTTATCATACCTTTCCATCCCATTATTACCTCCCAGAGGTATTATATTCTCCATCAGTCTATGCACCTGTAGTGGGGGTGGGGACAGGGACAGGTGGAGGTGTTGAATGTAGCTGTCAGTCAGAAACATGGACACCTGCTCTGTTATCTCCTTTCATAGAGAGCTGCTGAACTGACCAAGTCTGAGCCCTAAATACCACTCTGTTCACTATGGCTATAGGGCCTCATATGGCTTGGGTAGTAGTGCACTAGTGTACATAGGGAATCGGGTGTGGTTTGGGACTGTAGAGTGTGTCTGTAGAGTCGTGTTGGGAGGCTGAGGGAGGCTCTACAGACACACACATAGCCTATATCAGTGTTGTCACTGTTGTCAGCAGTATGTGGTTAAGGTTAGCACGTCCTTGGCCGTGATGGGCTGTTTGAATAATCTCCCCCTTCTGCATCCCAAATGGCAACCTATTTCCTGTATAGTGCATTACTTTTTACCAGGGCTTCCATAAGGCTCTGGTCTAAAGTAGATCACTATAGGGGATAGTGTGCCATTTGAGAAGCAGCCCCTGCTCCTCTTCAACCTACAGACCCACTGCTGATTAGATCTCCTGACATACTAGACTGGTGATGAATGCAAGCTGCTGTCCCTTGGTGTTTTACACCAGTTGGTCCAATTTTTGTTTGTTTACTTTACTTGTGGAGACTTCTGGTTCCCCATAAGTATAGTACACACACACACACACACACACACACACACACACACACACAGAGACAGACTCCCTCACCCTTCAAGTCAAACACTCTGATGAATGAGGTGTGTTCTTATTTTACTGGTATTCTACTCCAGAGGTGAAATGACCTTCCTTTGTGAAAGCGGTGTACTTACTGCCTGATGAAAATGTCAATTTAAACATCTATCCATCCATTAGTTTATCCATTTATTTTGTAGATATATTTTTCTTAATTATTTTCCTCTACCACCCCTCCCCTAACTGGAGTAAACTAATGGACAACAATTAGGCTTCTACTTCCAGGTTATACATACTGTATACATTTTACAGACACGGTGTATTTTCCAGTAGTTCTCTTTGGTGTGTTTTTAGCTACACTCAACCCCTCCCATCTCTCTCTGAAGACCATCCAGCATCCAGTTTTGTCTTTTGCATTGCATTTACATTGAAAAACTCAAAGATTTGAATCCAGCTGTCACGTTCTGACCTTTATTTCCTTTGTTTTGTCTTTATTTAGAATGGTCAGGGCGTGAGTTGGGGTGGGCAGTCTGTGTGTTTTTCTATGTTGGGGTTTTGAGTTCAGCCGAGTATGGTTCTCAATCAGAGGCAGGTGTCGTTAGTTTTCTCTGATTGAGAATCATACTTAGGTAGCCTGGGTTTCACTTTTGAGTTGTGGGTGTTTTGTTTCCGTGTGAGTGTTTGTTGCCACACGGTACTGTTTCGTTCACGTTTATTGTTTTGTAGTGTTCAGTTTGTCTTTAAATAAACATTATGGACACTTACCACGCTGCGCATTGGTCCTCCGATCCTTCTCGCTTCTCCTCTTCAGAAGAGGAGGAGGAATGCCGTTACACCAGCTTTGTTTTGTGTATCAGTTCATAAACCATGTGCCATTGAATTGGTACATCAAAAATCTCCTCAACTATTTTGCAGTCTATATGGCACAGCTGTACATTTTTGGTCCTTAAATGAAATGGGTATATGTTTTTATTCATCACAATTTTCTTTAGACAATTTTGGTCTTTAATGCAGGGCCAACAGACAAGTTACTTACTTTCTCCCCCTTCCACTTACCTCTTCCATTTTTGTGGTAATGCTGCAATTAGATGTCATTTTGAATAAAGTAGACATTTCCATATATTTTAGCTGCATGTGTGACATAAATCCACCAGTCCTATTTATGATATAATTTACAAAGATTATACCGTAAAAAAAAAAAAATCAATGAGTATATTTGAGTTTAACCATAATATTTGTTGTAATTTATGTTCTGTCTTATTGGTGGATTAAAGTGAAATTGCAACCAACTCTCTATTTCTTGTTTTTAAAACACCGATATTCTGGAGATTGTTTCATTTTCAAATAACCGAAAGTAAGCGGTTGTAATCTGAATAAAGGGGAAAAGGCCATTCTTGAACATGGGGTGAGACATTCTTACTAATCTGCTAGAGAACCCGTTTGGATTTAAGTATAACTTTTGTATGACTGAAGCCTTTAGTGAGAGGTCTAATGCTTTAATATTGAATCATCACATCTGCCCTCCGAACTCATAATCATTATATAAATAGGCCTGTTTCATTTTGTCTGGCTTTTCCGTTCCAAATCAAATTGAATGTGTTTTTACAGGTGACCAACGGGCAGGCTTTCTACTGGCTGTCTCAGCTGAGGCATCGCTGGGACGAGCAGCAGAGACACTGCCTGGCTAACATCTGTGATGTTCAGTTCTTCTACTCCTACCAATACCTGGTAGGAACACCTCTCGGCTGGTCATCACCCCCTCATTGACCGGTCAGTACCTCAACCTAACCCTATGTTCATGTCCAGTTCAACCCTAGCCTCAACCACAGCCCTAATCCTCAACCCTAAATCTAACCCAGTCAAGTCATCAGTCCCCTCACAGACTGGTCCATAACTCTCCCCCTAAATCTAACCCAGTCAAGTCATCAGTCCCCTCACAGACTGGTCCATAACTCTCCCCCTAAATCTAACCCAGTCAAGTCATCAGTCCCCTCACAGACTGGTCCATAACTCTCCCCCTAAATCTAACCCAGTCAAGTCATCAGTCCCCTCACAGACTGGTCCATAACTCTCCCCTAAAGCTGTACTGTCATCTCTCAGCTTATTTTGCTCATCTTGTCATTAGGTTTATTTCATGTTTACAACAGTGTTGCTATCAATGCTGATTAGAATACCAAATATTATCTCATTGTACTTTTATTTTGTGTCCTAAAGAATATAATTATTCAGTAGTCAGGAATAGAGAGCTGTGATTAATGACCACTTTGTTGTTCTCAGTGTGTGATGTTGTTGTTGTTGTTGTTGTTTTGGTCATGTGTAGGTGCTACATCACTCTGACCCAGTCTCTCCACCTGACTAAGAGTGGGACCACCAAGGACCACTACAACACACCAATCCACTATTACAACACTCCAATCCACTATTACAAAACTCCAATCCACTATTACAACACTCCAATCCACTATTACAACACTCCAATCCACTATTACAACACTCCAATCCACTATTACAACACTCCAATCCACTATTACAACACTCCAATCCACTATTACAACACTCCAATCCACTATTACAACACTCCAATCCACTATTACAACACTCCAATCCACTATTACAACACTCCAATCCACTACTACAACACACCAATCCACTATTACAACACTCCAATCCACTATTACAACACTCCAATCCACTATTACAACACTCCAATCCACTATTACAACACTCCAATCCACTATTACAACACTCCAATCCACTATTACAACACTCCAATCCACTATTACAACACTCCAATCCACTATTACAACACTCCAATCCACTATTACAACACTCCAATCCACTATTACAACACACCAATCCACTATTACAACACACCAATCCACTATTACAACACACCAATCCACTATTACAACACTCCAATCCACTATTACAACACACCAATCCACTATTACAACACACCAATCCACTATTACAACACACCAATCCACTATTACAACACTCCAATCCACTATTACAACACTCCAATCCACCACTACAACACACCAATCCACTATTACAACACACCAATCCACCACTACAACACACCAATCCACTATTACAACACACCAATCCACCACTACAACACACCAATCCACTATTACAACACACCAATCCACTATTACAACACACCAATCCACTATTACAACACTCCAATCCACTATTACAACACACCAATCCACTATTACAGCACACCAATCCACTATTACAACACACCAATCCACTACTGCAACACACCAATCCACTACTGCAACACACCAATCCACCACTACAACACACCAATCCACTATTACAGCACACCAATCCACTATTACAGCACACCAATCCACTACTGCAACACACCAATCCACCACTACAATACACCAATCCACTATTACAACACACCAATCCACCACTACAATACACCAATCCACTATTACAATACACCAATCCACTATTACAATACACCAATCCACTATTACAACACACCAATCCACTATTACAACACACCAATCCACTATTACAACACACCAATCCACTAGTCTTTCTCTGTAGTCTCTCTCTGTCTCTCTGTAGCCTCTGTAGATTCTCTGTAGCCTCTCTCCGTTGTCTCTCTGTAGCCTCTCTATTGTCTCTCTGTTGTCTCTCTGTAGCCTCTCTGTTGTCTCTCTGTTGTCTCTCTATTGTCTCTCTGTAGCCTCTCTATTGTCTCTCTGTTGTCTCTCTGTATCATGTAATTAACTAGCAGCACAGCCAGAGTTCTGGAAAACCTCCCGGTTACAGTTGATGTTTTTATTGTAGCCTACATGGGAATAATATCTTTCTGTTGCATCTTTACCTTCCTGTTGCAGCTTTACCTTCCTGTTGCAGCTTTACCTTCCTGTTGCATCTTTACCTTCCTGTTGCAGCTTTACCTTCCTGTTGCAACTTTACCTTCCTGTTGCAACTTTACCTTCCTGTTGCAACTTTACCTTCCTGTTGCAACATTACCTTCCTGTTGCAACTTTACCTTCCTGTTGCAACTTTACCTTCCTGTTGCAACTTTACCTTCCTGTTGCAGCTTTACCTTTCTGTTGCAACTTTACCTTCCTGTTGCAACTTTACCTTCCTGTTACAACTTTTCAAAGAACATCGGAATACACGTTTCAGCGAGAAAGACACCATTCTTTGAAAAACAATGACAAGAAATGAACAATGCGGCCGTATTAAAAATGTCTGAACGCATCAGCGAGCATGAGAGGGTAAAGCCACACATCATGAGGTCATAGTGGGGGTCCCTAGCTAGGACGGAACAAAGCCCTGCCACTGTGTCTGATTACCATCTGGCACACCGCATAGCAGAGGGTGTGGGTGTAAAAGCACAGACTCTAGACTCTCAACCCACGCTCTATTGCCTCCTCCCAGTCCTCCTGCCCACAGCTGCCTGCCTGCTGCCTGCCGCCTCTGGCTGAGCTGTAATTAGCAGGGTTTTGTTCCCACCTAACGACGCTATTATCCCCGAACAGTGGCGGTGTACACGGGAGACATAAGACATTATCAATTATGAACAACTCACTGACTTGGTGTCGGTCAATACATGGCTTTCAAAGTGAGTGATATAACCGTGCTGTAACCATTTCTGTGTTCACACTTCACTCTTTTCTCAGTTGTTTTCTACGGCTGCTGTACTGTAGGCTGCTCTGGTGCACACGGCTGAAACGGCGCATCTGAGGTACTTTATGGATCTGTTGCTGGAGAGGGGCCAACCCCTGATGCTGGTGGGGAATGCAGGCGTGGAGAATACTTCTCTGGTCGGGAATCAGGTAGACCACCTGACAAATATCGACATGACCACTGAAGTACCCCTCAACTACTACTGCACCTCCCTCATGCTGCAGAGTGAGTGACACAACATTGGGTTATTGTTTGACTTAAGCCCTTGGCTCCTATTAGGAGCATAGGCCATTGACGAATGTCCTCCATCTCACTCAGTTCTGGTCAAGTTCTTCCTGTGTTGAAGCTCTTCTTCCAGTGTTGAAGCTGTTCTTCCAGTGTTGAAGCTGTCCTTCCAGTGTTGAAGCTGTCCTTCCAGTGTTGAAGCTGTCCTTCCAGTGTTGAAGCTGTGCTTCCAGTGTTGAAGCTGTTCTTCCAGTGTTGAAGCTGTTCTTCCAGTGTTGAAGCTGTTCTTCCAGTGTTGAAGCTCTTCTTCCAGTGTTGAAGCTCTTCTTCCAGTGTTGAAGCTCTTCTTCCAGTGTTGAAGCTCTTCTTCCAGTGTTGAAGCTGTTCTTCCAGTGTTGAAGCTGTTCTTCCAGTGTTGAAGCTGTTCTTCCAGTGTTGAAGCTGTTCTTCCAGTGTTGAAGCTGTTCTTCCAGTGTTGAAGCTGTTCTTCCAGTGTTGAAGCTGTGCTTCCAGTGTTGAAGCTGTGCTTTAAGGCAACAGGCTGTGATGAAAAAATGCTTCACGTCTAAGATATGCAGTTGTAAGATCCAGATCTCCAATCAGAACAGAACAGCAGCACCATCTGCTGGTGTTACGAGGAGAACGAGTAGAGATGGTGAGGTGACAAAGAAAAGTTATCTGTACCGTCCAGCAGTGTTTCCCAACCCTGGTCATCCAGTAACTCCAACACTACACAGTTTTGTTGTAGCCCTTGACAAACGCACCTCATTCAACTCATTGAGGGCTTAATGATTAGTTGACAAGTTGAATCAGGGGTGCTTGTCCAGAATGACAATAAAAACATGTACTGTTGGGGGTACCTGAGGACCAGGGTTGGGGAACACTGCCATTTAAGGCCAGGGGTATTCACCGCTTACCCTACGAGATCCAGAGCCTGCGGGTTTTCTGTTCTACCTGATAATTAATTGCACTCACCTGGTGTCCCAGGTCTAAATCAGTCCCTGATGAGAGAGGAACAATGAAAAACTGCAGTGGAATTGGCTTCGAGGTCCAGAGTTGAGTTTGAGGGGTATAGGCCAGTACTAGTTTGATCATTTAACAATTCCACTTGTTTATCTTCTAAAAGGGCCAACAGGAAACACTTTGGTTGTTGGTGATCTAACAGTACTTATCAAAATATAGTTTATCAGTGACTTGGGGTGTTTTAGTAACTGTGATGTCTGATATGAGCAGGGTGTTTTGGTAACTGTGATGTCTGATGGGACTAGGGAGTTCTGGTAACCGATGTGACCAGGGTGTTTTGGTAACTGTGATGTCTGATGTGACTAGGGAGTTCTGGTAACTGATGTAACTAGGGAGTTCTGGTAACTGATGTGACCAGGGTGTTTTGGTAACTGTGATGTCTGATGTGACAGGTCTGTGAGAGCCAGAAATCTTGCTTGTTTGTAGGTGACCAAATACTTATTTTCCACCATAATTTGCAAATAAATTCATTAAAAATCCTACAATGTGGTTTTCTGGATTTTTTCCCCCTCATTTTGTCTGTCATAGTTGAAGTGTACCTATGATGAAAATTACAGGCCTCTCTCATCTTTTTAAGTGGGAGAACTTGCACAATTGGTGGCTGACTAAATACTTTTTTGCCCCACTGTATGCTCTCTCTAATTCTCCCGTCTCCCTCCCTCCCTCTGATCACACAGTCGAGAAGCCCTGCACACTGTAATGCCTCTTATACCCTCTTTGATTGTAAGATCAGAATGAAATGTTGCACTTCCATTTTATCAGAAGTGTGATTTGTGTTGTGTTAGTTTTGTATAATCAAGCTGTTGCCCCTCTCTTTACCTACTGCAGGTACGACAGGCAGAAGATAACCCTAAATCCACCACTGTCAGTATGTTGCCTGTATGAAACCTACTTCTGGGAGCTTCACCATCAACCCTGGACTACAGGTACTGACCAGGACTAGCTCAACTCCACTGGTATATTCCAACTTAGACTCTAGGTACTGACTAGGAATGCCTAGACTCCAGGTACTAACTAGGAATGCTAGACTCCAGGTACTGAGTAGGAATGCCTAGACTGACTAGGAATGCCTAGACTCCAGGTACTGAATAGGAATTGTAGTCTCCAGGTACTGAGTAAGAATGCTAGACTCCAGGTACTGACTAGGAATGCTGGACTCCAGGTACTTACTAGGAATGCTAGACTCCAGGTACTGACTAGGAATGCTAGACTCCAGGTACTGACTAGGAATGCTAGACTCCAGGTACTGACTAGGAATGCTAGACTCCAGGTACTGAGTAAGAATGCTAGACTCCAGGTACTGAGTAAGAATGCTAGACTCCAGGTAGTGACTAGGAATGCTAGACTCCAGGTACTGACTAGGAATACTAGACTCCAGGTACTGAGTAGGAATGCCTAGACTCCAGGTACTGACTGGGAAGGCCTAATAGCTAGCTACCTTTGTTTGCCTGTTCCTTAGCTAGCTAGCTTTCAGCTGACAGGTGTTAGCTAGCTACAGAGACTACTGGACAAGCAAGCTAACGTTAGCTAGGTAATGCTAGGTAATGCATGTATACCACCACACAGTTAGCTGTGTGATTTAACATTGATTTAAGGTTAGGGTTAGATTTAACATGTTACTGCAGTGGCCTAAATCAGGTGTTTCTTGGCAGTCTTCAACAAATCTACTTTGAAACAAAAGTATACACCTCACATACTGTATGGGCTTTAAATAAAAAAAGACACCTGTACCATGTCAGTTATAGAGGTGAAATGTCTTACATTTTGAGTTTGCATCCCAATATTACACTTTATATACATCACGGAAGGCTGAAATATAACAAAACCATTTGACATAAAAACAATGGATTTTTTTGTGGTTGATTTTTTTATGTTTTATTTTCATAATTATGAAAAATATGAATAACATTCCACCCATAAGACCACTAGAGGGTTATTTGGTCATTTGACTGCAGGAAAGGGTTTTAACAACACTGCTAACCGAACTTTAAATTGAGACCAAAAAGCTCATTTTTGCTTTCATGATTTTTTTAAATAGACAATTCTGACTTTGCAGCTGGCCTATCTAAGGGGAAATCGCTCAGTTCTGCCTCCAGGACAAGACTCATGACAATAAATGTCAACCGGCTCTGATTACAGCTCTACACAATCAGATATACCTTAAAGCAGTCAGGTATGTATTCACCCCACCACTGTTCCTCCTGACCAAGGTGCTATTAGGGCCCAGGACTAGCAGTCATCTGTCAATGTGTTTGGCTATATAGCGCAGCAACATCCATCTCCGACTAACGCTGCTGTCCCACCTATTGATTACCACCTAAATACATCTGTTTCAAAGCAAAGTTTCCAGAACAGCTTGAGCTGGACCAATTTGGGATGATCGGCTTTTGGTAGCTAAGCAATGTAATCGAAAAGGATTCATTTGAGTGCAACACCTAAAATGTATCCTTTTCTGTGTGGAATTAATTTTGTGTTGTAATAAAATAAGATCTTAGGATACATACAGATGCTCTTGATGCCTGTGTGTTAGTAAGAAAGTATGTGATGATAAACCATTGGTTCAATGGGTACGACGTCATCATTGTGGGCGTGGCACCCCGTGTAATGACCTGCGTCTCCAGAGGCATAACAGTAAGTCAAATGACATAGCATCGGAAGTAAATAATGTGAAGGTTATAAAAAACTAAGAAAGGATATTCAGTGTCTCATTACAACACATTTTGTATGTAATTGTGAATCAACATGACTGTAAATGGTTTTCTTACTAATCTCACCTAATTTTGAATGTTGACATTTTGACAGTGTCCCAGTAGGCCAATGGCCTACTGTGAAATTGGGACTTCCTGTTACTGTGAAACTGGGACATCCTGTTACTGTGAAACTGGGACATCCTGTTACTGTGAAACTGGGACATCCCGTTACTGTGAAACTGGGACATCCCGTTACTGTCAAACTGGGACATCCCGTTACTGTCAAACTGGGACATCCCGTTACTGTCAAACTGGGACATCCCGTTACTGTCAAACTGGGACATCCCGTTACTGTCAAACTGGGACATCCTGTTACTGTCAAACTGGGAAACTGCTCTAGGTCATTTTAATTGAGATTTTTTTTTTGGGGGGGGGGGGGGGGGGGGGATTATGAAATGCTTGCTTTTGTAACAGAAATCAATTTCTAAATAGGATCAAATGTTCAATTTCATTAATAAAATCTGCTATCAGCTAGCTTACAAGTGAAAGCTATCATAGCTGCATATGAACTTTAAAAAAAACCTCTACAGGATCGGTGGATCCCCTGCGGGACGGTTGAGGCTAATGCGATTAGCATGAGGTTGTAAGTAAGAAGAAGATTTCACCGGACATAGACATATCTGATATTGGCAGAAAGCTTAAATTCTTGTTAATCTAACTGCACTGTCCAATTTACAGTAGCTATTACAGTGAAATAATACCATGCTATTGTTTGAGGAGTGCACAGTTATGAACTTGAAAAGTTATTAATGAACCAATTAGGTACATTTGGGCAGTCTTGATACAACATTTTGAACATAAATAAATGGTTCATTGGATCAGTCTAAAATGTTTGTCTGAAACACAACACACTGAATGTTGCCGTTATCTGCTACTAAAAGCCATAAGCCATGGCACAATATATCCAAGGTGCCACAGTATCAAAGCTGATACTGAATTAACAACAAATTGGATAACTGGGCTAGTGTAACCTGAGGGATGAACCCAGGCTTAATGCTGGAGAAACCAACGACCATTAGACCAAGAGGAAATACCCTATTGGCCCTAGGGCCAACACTGATTTTGAAGTCGCCGGCGAGGCTACCCATCACAATGAGCATCCGCGACCGACTCATGTCTGCTACACTAGCAGGCAGCAGATTTGTTTTGAAGGCCACGTTTTCTCAGACGACATAACAGGTGTCAAAATGGATCATAGCAATTGCAGATCAACTTTTATCTGAAACGAACAAACATTCACACTCTCTTAATGCCAAATGGTGCACTATTCCCCACAGAGTTCACTACTTTTAACCAGAGTCCTACGGGTCCTTGTCAAAAGCAGTGCACTACATTGGGAATAGGGTGCCCTTTGGCGTATAGGCCATCTCTGAGAAGATTTTGTATTTTTTTATTTTACCTTTATTTAACTAGGCAAGTCAGTTAAGAACAAATTCTTATTTTCAATGACGGCCTAGGAACAGTGGGTTAACTGCCTTGTTCAGGGGCAGAACGACTGATGATGATCCGTGAGGGTGAAGGAGGAAAGATAAGAAACGTGATTTATAATAACAAATGACAAAAAATGGAGATCACAACCATTTGTACCTGTATTGTTTAGCAAATGACTTCCTTCCTCAGCACTAATTGCAGCGATCACTTATGCGGTGTGGCGAACTGTCACGTCGGCCTGCGTGTAATTACACCGAGAACAACGCTTCATTGCCCCCCTAATGAATTCTCTGTGTAAGCACATACAGGTTAGTGTTTGGTTAACATAATGAAGGACATTCGTTTTTGGGGGGGCAGAATCTGAGGAGATAATTGGTTGTGACCGGAGTAATAGGAAGAGAAAAACACATTATGTGTTGTTAGTGTGAATGAGGGGCACAACAGTATAATAATGACAGTCAAGTTCTTCCACACAGATATCGACAAACCATTTCTGTATGGACCTCGCTTTGTGCACGGGGGAATTGTCATGCTGAAACAGGAAAGGGCCTTCTCTAAACTGTTGCCTCAAAGTTGGAAGCACAGAATTGTCTACAATGTCATTGTATACTATAGGGTTAAGATTATCCTTCACAGGAATTAAGGGGCCTAGCCCAAACCATGAAAAACAGCCCCAGACCATTAATTACCTCCACCAAACTTTACACTTGGCATTATACATTTGGGCAGGTAGCCTTCTCCCGGTGTCCGCCAAACCCAGTTTCATCTGCCAGATGGTGAAGCGTGATTCATCAATACAGAGAATGCATTTTCACTGCTCATTTCCACTGCTCCAGAGTCCAATGGCAGCAAGCTGACGCTTGGCATTGCGCATGGTGATCTTAGGCTTGCATGCGGCTACTTGGCCATGGAAACCAATTTCATGAAGCTCCTGACGAGCAGTTCTTGTGCTGACATTGCTTGCAGAGGCAGTTTGAAACTCGGTAGTAAGTGTTGCAACCGAGGACAGTCGATTTTTATGTGCTGCGCGTTTCAGTTTTATGTGCTGCGCGTACAATGTACTCGGTGGTCCCGTTCTGTGAGCTTGTGTAGCCTACCACCAGAATCTACTCATTTGAAGCGGTGTCCACATCCTTTTGTATATACAGTGTATGATAGGAATGGAAATTATCTCCTTTTTTAAGTGTGGACTATTTCACTGCATATGAATTTACCAACTGTACTTGTTTTTCTTATCTAAATAACTTATATTACTATTTAAAAAACACAAATGTATGTAATGGATCAAAATATATTGTCTTAACACAAATCTCATATCTTGGATGAGTTTCCAATTGACACTAATTAAGCCCCACCCCAGAATTTGGGGCAACCAATCGCAGCGCACGTCAGACAAGCTCACATTTTAAACGCATGGCGGCCATTGTAAAGACAGAGCATAAACAAATAGTTTAAATGGCTAATAACAGTGCATCAGGAGTACTTGCTACAGAGCCTGTAGGAGTATTTTTCGAATGCTACATTGTTTGCTAGCTCAGCTGGTTATCTACTGTAGCTCCCGGTATAAATTACATTGACCACCCAACATTGCTAAAGCTGGCTAGCTAGCCAGTTAATATAACTTGTTTTTTCTAAATGTATGTTGGCTAACTTAGTTAGCAATGTTATGAATATAACTCTCATCTACTGTTGACATCAGGATATGATTTGAGAGCAGTAGTTAGTCCGAAAAGTGGTTAGTAGTAGGGGTGTGCCGAGTACTTGGAAAAAAACGAGTATCGTAACGGATATGGAGAATTTTGCGAATACGATTATGACAAGTCTTTTTTTTGTATTATCCTTGGTCAGCCAGGACCGCATCTCTCTTTCACTCAAACAGTGTGAAGCGCTGTGTGCTCTAAACAACTATTAGCTTGTCTATCTTTAAAGAAACAGGTGGGGTATTGGTTGAGGCTGGTGCAACGATTGAATTGGATTAGAAAATGCCGCTCTCATTTCCCCCGACAGAAACACGTGCGGCTCTTAATCGCTCAGTGAGGGGCACAAGTCCCCCCTTCTCAAAACATTGTGTGTGTGAATCATAATCCGTGACTAGTCATTGTTGTTCTAGCTATCAATCTAGTTATTGTCTGTAGACTTTTCTGAGGGCATATGGTTGTTTGTCTACTTAGCACTGTTTAGAAGGTTACTGCTTTGTCTGTTCCTATAAATATTCCATTGCTGACGAGACGTCTGTTGTTCTGTCGTGATCTAAGCCCATGCTTGCTTGCTATTTTTATTTATTCTCGCCCAGGCATGTTTCCTGAGCGACAGATCATTAGAAAATCAAATGAAAAATCAAATCAAATGTATTTATATATAGCCCTTCTTACATCAGCTGATATCTCAAAATGCTGTACAGAAACCCAGCCTAAAACAGCAAGCAATGCAGGTGTAGAAGCACGGTGGCTAGGAAAAACTCCCTAGAAAGGCCAAAACCTAGGAAGAAACCTAGAGAGGAACCAGGCTATGAGGGGTGGCCAGTCCTCTTCTGGCCGTGCCGGGTGGAGATTATACCAGAACATGGGCAAGATGTTCAAATGTTCATAAATGACCAGCATGGTCCAATAATAATAATCACAGTAGTTGTCGAGGGTGCAACAAGTCAGCACCTCAGGAGTAAATGTCAGTTGGCCGATCATTCAGAGTATCTCTACCTCTCCTGTTGACTCTAGAGCATTGAAAACAGCAGGTCTGGGACAGGTAGCACGTCCGGTGAACAGGTCAGGGTTCCATAACCGCAGGCAGAACAGTTGAAACTGGAGCAGCAGCACGGCCAGGTGGACTGGGGACAGCAAGGAGTCATCATGCCAGGTAGTCCTGATTTGAAAATAAATAAATAAATGAAGAACTAAATCTACATACATACAGGTGAAAGGCAGCTGCTGTAATAGCTTCTCTACAGGTGAAAGGCAGCTGCTGTATGAAAGCTTCTCTACAGGTGAAAGGCAGCTGCTGTAAGAGAGCTTCAATACAAGTGAAAGGCAGCTGCTGTAAGTGAGCTTCTCTACAGGTGAATGGCAGCTGCTGTAAGAGAGCTTCTCTACAGGTGAAAGGCAGCTGCTGTAAGAGGGCTTCACTACAGGTGAAAGGCAGCTGCTGTAAGAGAGCTTCTCTACAGGTGGAAGGCAGCTGCTGTAAGTGGGCTTCACTACAGGTGAAAGGCAGCTGCTGTAAGAGAGCTTCTCTACAGCTTAAAGGCAGTTGCTGTAAGTGAGCTTCACCACAGGTGAAAGGCATCTGCAGTAATAGAGCTTCACTACAGTTGAAAGGCAGCTGCTGTAATTATTAACTACTGTAGGGCACTGAGTTTTCCTTCACTGCATGACCTTGACCAGGAACAACTCTGAACCCTGCTCATTTCACAAGGCATCACTTGAACATTAAGAGTTAAATTCTATATGTACAAAACAACTTTTTTAAATCAGCCATATGTTTGCCTCTGACCTGGTTGAAGCTGTGGAGGGCAGCGTGCAGACTGGCGTGCATGCCATGCCGGTGGGTGGCTCGTTGGGGATCTTGATGGCGTCCTCCAGGATGCCTCTGGGGATGACGTGCTGGTCAGGGCTGGGCGCTGGCTCCCTGCTGATGAACACCCGGTAGTCATGGTGTCCACCCCGGTACTCTCCAGGAGGGCTTCCAGAGTGGGCAACCAATGCGTCAACAGGTGCACTTTCTGACCGAAACAACACACACACACAACTGTATTTATTGTATTTTATGTGTTCATTAGTGTTTCTCAATGAGGGGAAATGTTTCTAGAAACAAGACCTAAACACTTTTGTTCCAGCCAAGTACCGAAGCAGCGGATTTAGCTGATCTAATCTAATCACGCTTTAGATTGAACCAAACTGATTGAACCAAATTGATAGAACCAAATTGAACCAAATTGAATCAATTAGGTTCCCTGGCTCAGATCAAGAAGGCAGATAATCATGTTGAATCAGGTGCTCTATTCTATTGTTGCTGTCTGGTTGCTGGACCAACATCATACAGTCACTATGACCCTCCAGACTACCACTAGTCTAGTCTGGCTGCTGACTGGAACAACATCATACAGTCACTATGACCCTCCAGACTACCACTAGTCTAGTCTGGCTACTGGAACAACATCATACAGTCACTATGACCCTCCAGACTACCACTAGTCTAGTCTGGCTGCTGGAACAACATCATACAGTCACTATGACCCTCCAGACTACCACTAGTCTAGTCTGTCTGCTGACTAGAACAACATCATACAGTCACTATGACCCTCCAGACTACCACTAGTCTAGTCTGGCTGCTGGAACAACATCATACAGTCACTATGACCCTCCAGACTACCACTAGTCTAGTCTGGCTGCTGGAACAACATCATACAGTCACTATGACCCTCCAGACTACCACTAGTCTAGTCTGGCTGCTGGAACAACATCATACAGTCACTATGACCCTCCAGACTACCACTAGTCTAGTCTGGCTACTGGAACAACATCATACAGTCACTATGACCCTCCAGACTACCACTAGTATAGTCTGGCAGACTGGAACAACATCATACAGTCACTATGACCCTCCAGACTACCACTAGTCTAGTCTGGCTACTGGAACAACATCATACAGTCACTATGACCCTCCAGACTACCACTAGTCTAGTCTGGCTACTGGAACAACATCATACAGTCACTATGACCCTCCAGACTACCACTAGTCTAGTCTGGCTGCTGGAACAACATCATACAGTCACTATGACCCTCCAGACTACCACTAGTCTAGTCTGGCTACTGGAACAACATCATACAGTCACTATGACCCTCCAGACTACCACTAGTCTAGTCTGGCTGCTGGAACAACATCATACAGTCACTATGACCCTCCAGACTACCACTAGTCTAGTCTGGCTACTGGAACAACATCATACAGTCACTATGACCCTCCAGACTACCACTAGTATAGTCTGGCAGACTGGAACAACATCATACAGTCACTATGACCCTCCAGACTACCACTAGTCTAGTCTGGCTACTGGAACAACATCATACAGTCACTATGACCCTCCAGACTACCACTAGTCTAGTCTGGCTACTGGAACAACATCATACAGTCACTATGACCCTCCAGACTACCACTAGTCTAGTCTGGCTGCTGGAACAACATCATACAGTCACTATGACCCTCCAGACTACCACTAGTCTAGTCTGGCTACTGGAACAACATCATACAGTCACTATGACCCTCCAGACTACCACTAGTCTAGTCTGGCTGCTGACTGGAACAACATCATACAGTCACTATGACCCTCCAGACTACCACTAGTCTAGTCTGGCTACTGGAACAACATCATACAGTCACTATGACCCTCCAGACTACCACTAGTATAGTCTGGCAGACTGGAACAACATCATACAGTCACTATGACCCTCCAGACTACCACTAGTCTAGTCTGGCTACTGGAACAACATCATACAGTCACTATGACCCTCCAGACTACCACTAGTCTAGTCTGGCTACTGGAACAACATCATACAGTCACTATGACCCTCCAGACTACCACTAGTATAGACTTACCTACTGTATTACCGTGTCCAGCAGGCTGTACTGGAGGGCCGAAACACTTCTGGTTTTCATTCTCTCCTTCTAATCAAAGGGAAAAGGAAAGACCTAGTCAGTTGTACAACCTAATGCCTTCAACTGAAATGTGTCTTCTGTATCTAACCCAACCCCTCTGAATCAGAGAGGTGCCAGGGGCTGCCTTATTCCACATCCACGTCTTCGGTGCCCAGGGCTCAGAGGCAGAACAACATATTTTAACCTTGTCAGCTCGGGATTCGATCCAGTAACCTTTCGGTTACTGGCCCAATGCGGCATGGACTAATTCAGACCTGGGACACCAGGTGAGTGTAATTAACTACCAGGTAGAATGAATGATGTTTGGGCCCTCCAGGACAGGAATATGGCAGCCCTGCTGTACACCGTAATACCGTTTTCAGAAAGTAGTTTGAATGTCTGAGTGCCAGAAGCCCAGGGTACTGTCTGCACTTTGTGGACTGTTCCATTTGTTCCACTGAGCCATGCAACCTCAATCAAATACTTCCATACTGACAAATGCTGTTCCCTACCTGCAGGATGACCCAGTGTCTGCTGTTCCCTACCTGCAGGATGACCCAGTGTCAGCTGTTCCCTACCTGCAGGATGACCCAGTGTCTGCTGTTCCCTACCTGCAGGAGGACCCAGTGTCTGCTGTTCCCTACCTGCAGGATGACCCAGTGTCTGCTGTTCCCTACCTGCAGGATGACCCAGTGTCTGCTGTTCCCTACCTGCAGGATGACCCAGTGTCTGCTGTTCCCTACCTGCAGGATGACCCAGTGTCTGCTGTTCCCTACCTGCAGGATGACCCAGTGTCAGCTGTTCCCTACCTGCAGGATGACCCAGTGTCTGCTGTTCCCTACCTGCAGGATGACCCAGTGTCTGCTGTTCCCTACCTGCAGGATGACCCAGTGTCTGCTGTTCCCTACCTGCAGGAGGACCCAGTGTCTGCTGTTCCCTACCTGCAGGATGACCCAGTGTCTGCTGTTCCCTACCTGCAGGAGGACCCAGTGTCTGCTGTTCCCTACCTGCAGGATGACCCAGTGTCTGCTGTTCCCTACCTGCAGGATGACCCAGTGTCTGCTGTTCCCTACCTGCAGGATGACCCAGTGTCTGCTGTTCCCTACCTGCAGGATGACCCAGTGTCGGCTGTTCCCTACCTGCAGGATGACCCAGTGTCTGCTGTTCCCTACCTGCAGGATGACCCAGTGTCTGCTGTTCCCTACCTGCAGGAGGACCCAGTGTCGGCTGTTCCCTACCTGCAGGATGACCCAGTGTCTGCTGTTCCCTACCTGCAGGATGACCCCGTGTCGGCTGTTCCCCACCTGCAGGATGACCCAGTGTCTGCTGTTCCCTACCTGCAGGATGACCCAGTGTCTGTGTTGAGAGGCCTTCTGCAGGGCCCCTGTCAGCCACCACCTCCTGACCCAGAGACACATTGTGTAGTGTCCCCAGCTCTATGGAGAAACCCAGCCTCAATCCCACAACACAGGACACAAGACACTCAGAATATCTCTCCACAGTCCCCACGTGCTTCTTATCATCAGGATGTATCTGAATCAGGTGGTTAATGTGAGAACAGGACTGGAGTCTGCTGCTCAACCCAGTAGCTCTCTAGGAGGAGGGTTGGCAGCCCGGTGTTAGTGTGTTGTGTAGCCAGGTTCTCCACATTGTTGAGTGGGTCCACTCCAGGAGAGAGGATGCAGAACACAGGGCTGGAGGGGCTACTCTCCAGCTTGGCAGCGTCCACATTTCTCGCTCCCAAGCTCTCCTCCACAAAGCTCCTGTCACAGATTTAGTTACTTACTCACTATGGGACTGATAGAGGTGAAATACAGTATGTTACTATCATTTCCTTACTGGCAAAGCTTGAAGTGCATAAAACTGTTGCATTTACATTCACCAAGTCCAAGTCCGTTTACAAACAAGTGCAGAGGCCACACTTCCTCACCAGAAATGAAAGAATACTGTAGAATATGTAGTGCTGATGTCTCAGTCCCAAATGGAACCCTTGGGCCCTGGTCAAAAGTAGTGCACTATATAGGGAATAATAGGGGGCCATTTGGGACATAACCGATGTCTCACCTGAGGGCGTAGGTCATTCTGTCAGGGCGTATGGCTCTCAGCATAATGAGTTTCTGTAGGGAGCTTTTATTCTTCCAGTCCTGAGGAAACCCCACTCTCTCAGGACACTCTGAGTCTACCATCTTCCTCCAGCGCTTGGCTGAGCCCTCAATGTCCCGGTCCAACCCCCCGGAACTCATCCAGGGTAGACAGGGTCTGAGGAGATCATCATCATCACACCACCATAAGCTGCCAATGTCCCATTGCAGGCTCCCTATTCCCTATGGGCCCTGGTCAATAGTGTACTACATAGGGAATAAGGTGCCAGTTGGATCGCAAACACAATGTGCTACTGTACTTCTTAGTGCACTCATTTTAGTGCACTCTATGGGGAATAGGGTGTGATTAGTGCACTCAATGGGGAAAATGGTGTGATTAGTGCAGTCTATGGGGAATAGGGTGTGATTAGTGCACTCTATGGGGAATAGGGTGTGATTAGTGCAGTCTATGGGGAATATGGTGTGATTAGTGCACTCAATGGGGAATAGGGTGTGATTAGTGCAGTCTATGGGGAATAGGGTGTGATTAGTGCAGTCTATGGGGAATAGGGTGTGATTAGTGCACTCAATGGGGAATAGGGTGTGATTAGTGCACTCTATGGGGAATATGGTGTGATTAGTGCACTCAATGGGGAAAATGGTGTGATTAGTGCAGTCTATGGGGAATAGGGTGTGATTAGTGCACTCAATGGGGAATATGGTGTGATTAGTGCAGTCAATGGGGAATAGGGTGTGATTAGTGCAGTCTATGGGGAATATGGTGTGATTAGTGCACTCAATGGGGAAAATGGTGTGATTAGTGCAGTCTATGGGGAATAGGGTGTGATTAGTGCAGTCTATGGGGAATAGGGTGTGATTAGTGCACTCAATGGGGAATAGGGTGTGATTAGTGCACTCTATGGGGAATATGGTGTGATTAGTGCACTCTATGGGGAATAGGGTGTGATTAGTGCACTCTATGGGGAATAGGGTGTGATTAGTGCAGTCTATGGGGAATATGGTGTGATTAGTGCACTCAATGGGGAATATGGTGTGATTAGTGCACTCAATGGGGAATAGGGTGTGATTAGTGCACTCAATGGGGAAAATGGTGTGATTAGTGCACTCAATGGGGAAAATGGTGTGATTAGTGCAGTCTATGGGGAATAGGGTGTGATTAGTGCACTCAATGGGGAATATGGTGTGATTAGTGCACTCAATGGGGAATAGGGTGTGATTAGTGCACTCTATGGGGAATAGGGTGTGATTAGTGCAGTCTATGGGGAATAGGGTGTGATTAGTGCACTCAATGGGGAATATGGTGTGATTAGTGCACTCAATGGGGAATAGGGTGTGATTAGTGCACTCAATGGGGAATATGGTGTGATTAGTGCACTCAATGGGGAATAGGGTGTGATTAGTGCACTCAATGGGGAATAGGGTGTGATTAGTGCACTCAATGGGGAATAGGGTGTGATTAGTGCACTCAATGGGGAATAGGGTGTGATTAGTGCACTCAATGGGGAAAATGGTGTGATTAGTGCAGTCTATGGGGAATAGGGTGTGATTTAAAGGTGCAGCCTTGGAGATGTGTGTTACCCTGACGATTCCCCAGGCTTGTGGGGACAGGAACGGGACAGGGCTGGCTACGCTGGGCTCCACTGGGAAATACAACAGGAAGTCCAACTCCTGGGCCTCAATCTGCCCACGGGTCAGCAGAATCTGTAGAGGAGAGACAACAGAGATATAACAACAGGTATAGATTAGATTCAGGTCAGAACTTCTATCCTATCAATAAAGTTTTTGATCAAACTAGAATATGGCCTCGGGCTACCAGAAACATTAATCTGAAACAGAGACTTGTGAAGCCAAGACCAGGCGAATGACAGCCTTACTGTAGACACTTTCTCACAGTGGAGTTGAGAACAGTTGGCGACAGGCAGGTGGCCATGACAGCTATTAGCATTCTGCCGTCAGGCCACACCCCCTGTCAGAGGTAACAGTCTGAACAGCTTTGGCCAGGCCAGGTGGGAGAGCTAATCAAAAGCAGCGTATGGTCCTTCTGTCCCACTGACGGCCTCTAATTGAAGCTAATGTGGGGCCAGAATAAGTGCTTAGATTTATGAGAATGACAGGGGGGGCCAACCTTTTGGGGCGGCCCCGGGCCACTTACCTGGAAGGCGTTGTGTGACAGGAAGGTTGACTTGTCTCTCTGGAAGAGGCTCCGGCTGGTGTAGAGGAATGCTGAGTAGGTGACGGCCTCGGTCAAGGAGAGCACTCTGGCCCTCACGTCCTCGTCCCACTCCGCTCGCTCTATCGCTTTGTGGAAGACTGTGTTGAAGGTCTGGAGCACAGGTACAGGTACAGGGAGAAAGGTTCAGGGAGACAGATACAGGGAGACAGGTACAGGAAGACAGGTACAGGGAGACAGGTACAGGGAGACAGGTATAGAAAGACAGGAACAGAGAGACAGGTGCAGGAAGACAGGTACAGGGAGACAGATACAGGGAGACAGGTATAGAAAGACAGGAACAGAGAGACAGGTACAGGAAGACAGGTACAGGGAGACAGGTACAGGGAGACAGGTACAGGGAGACAGGTACAGGGAGACAGGTACAGGGAGACAGGTACAGGGAGAAAGGTTCAGGGAGACAGGTACAGGGAGACAGGTACAGGGAGACAGGTACAGGGAGAAAGGTTCAGGGAGACAGGTACAGAAAGACAGGAACAGAGAGACAGGTACAGGGAGACAGGGAGGCAGGTACAGAGAGACAGGTACAGAGAGACAGGTACAGGGAGACAGGTACAGGGAGACAGGTACAGGGAGACAGGTACAGAGAGACAGGTACAGAAAGACAGGTACAGAAAGACATGTACAGGGAGACATGTATAGAGAGACGGGTACAGGGAGACGGGTACAGGGAGACGGGTACAGGGAGACAGGTACAGAGAGACAGGTGCAGAGAGACAGGTACAGGGAGACAGGTACAGAGAGACATGTACAGGGAGACAGGTACAGGGAGACGGGTACAGAGAGACAGGTACAGGGAGACAGGTACAGGGAGCTGAACACAGGGAGACGGGTACAGAGAGACAGGTACAGAGATGGGGTTGATTCTGTGCAGGTTGTAGATGATGAACAGAGAGGTTCTCTGGGCAGCAAGGCGGTAGAGCTCTCTGGCCTCGTTGATCTTTGTCTTGATCTCTCTGGCCTCCACCACCTGTGTGTGTGTATGTGTCAGTTAACACAATGAGCTATGAACTAGGGCCTCAGTCATGCTCCAGATTCCTCCCCATTTCAGCGTAGCCATAAGTACATTTCATTTGCAGCTAACACGGTGAAATGGAGCGCGCATTGCTCTACTAACTAGACTATAAAACAGTAGGCCTATATAATAACACATGGAATTTAAGTCTTGATGCTAGTACACATCCTAAACCAGACCTACTTAACTCCCAGATACTACTGTACATCAGAGAGGCTGAACAGTACATGTTTCCCTTGTTGTTCTAACACCAGTGATACTAAACTCCCAGATACTACTGTACATCAGAGAGGCTGAACAGTACATGTTTCCCTTGTTGTTCTAACACCAGTGATACTAAACTCCCAGATACTACTGTACATCAGAGAGGCTGAACAGTACATGTTTCCCTTGTTGTTCTAACACCAGTGATACTAAACTACAGTATGATTCATTTAACCTGGTTATCATGAACATAATTATACACTAAGATTAGTCCACATGGGATGGAAATACTGTATGTCTTCTGCTTTTCCCCCAACACCTCCGATGTACACACACACACACACACACAGGGGTGAAAGTTAGCCGGTGCGGTCTGGCTCGGCATCCGGTCCGGTACGGCAAAATAAATTGTGGGGGTACGCTGTATGCCAATAGATACCCATAGACTTCCAGTCATTGCGCTAACGCTATGTTAGCATTGGCTCGCAAAACTACTTCTAACTTCCTTCATACTGGACACAGAGACATAAACATGGTATCAATGAGTTTATCTGACTGGGGAAGTAGACACAATCCCAAAGTATCCCTTTAAACCAGAAGCCCTCTGGTCAGAAATCCTCATGCTTCTCCAAACTTTGAAAGGTTTAAAATGTTAACCACAAGGAAATAATCTTAAATGTATCCAGGAGATAATCTATCGTCTCCCAAAGTAACCAATACAGTATTTATCTGTTCCTCCATTTCAATTCAATTAGCAGAGGCTCGACAAACCCGACCCGGTGGCTTTTCATTTTTCACTAATTACCCTTCCCATGTCAGGCAACGGACCCCATTTTTCACTAATTACCCTTCCCATGTCAGGCAACGGACCCCATTTTTCACTAATTAACCTTCCCATGTCAGGCAACGGACCCCATTTTTCACTAATTACCCTTCCCAAGTCAGGCAACGGACCCCATTTTTCACTAATTACCCTTCCCATGTCAGGCAACGGACCCCATTTTTCACTAATTACCCTTCCCATGTCAGGCAACGGACCCCATTTTTTAGGGCCCAGGTTTCCCATGGCCCGGATCCTGTTACACTCTATATCTTCACAAGCAAAAATGAATGTACTATTGATAGAACCATTACTCCACCAAATGAAAGTCCTGGGCTGATGGATTGGCTTGTAGTCCTCCGTCAGCCATGAAAGGAAATAATTAGTATTCATTACTTCACACTCTACAACATTCCAATTATTAATGAACTTCAGCTGTGGAGCCCCACCGTATCCATCATGGCCATCACAGCAGGTTGTATTAATCACAAGCAGAAACAAGCGCAGGTCATCTACAGCGGATGAATTTATAATCAGATTTACCACAGGGATGAATTGTCATGGGTCGACAGACAACAGCAGCACTGTGTCTGTTAGGAGTTCAATACATGTCCCGTCTCAGATGTTCAATAACATTCACACACACGTTGGTTTCACAGGGAAAGGAAGGAACAAGAAAGATGTGTGTTGATGGTTGAGAAGAGGAGGCGGATTTATAGTATTTTTATTTTTCCGTTTGCACCGTAGATACTTCCTGTTACATTGTGATATGTTGTTCATTTAGAGGATTGAACTCAGATAATCATAACAACGGTGGTGTGGAGGTGAATTAATATGCTTGGGGATTGGATTAGTTGCTCCATTGGTTCAAAGGGACTCAGTGTAATAGATTGAAATACATCCACAACCATTTCACATCATAGTGAATTGATCATTCTTTCCATAACCTACGCTACGGCAAATGACCAAATCAACTACAAACTATAGGCTCACGTTGCCTAGTGATAGACCTATGTAGCCTAATAATAAGCCTATGTAGCCTAATAATAAGCCTATGTAGCCTAATAATAAGCCTATGTAGCCTAATGATCTGTATTGGAGATTGTCCTGGATACACTCCTGACCACTGTTGAGTGTGGTGGTGCTGTGTTGTTCCCATTCGTTTTCAGAGAGGGAAAGGCACAAGTCCCTTACCCACAAGAGAGGCTGGCCGCCCACTATTCAGGGCTAACCACTGAAGAATAACTGCTCAGTATTCACCACATAAAGACTATGAGCAGGCCAATGAACATCTATCACCAGGCGTCAGAGGGGCGATCCATACGTCTGCCTCAGGGATTCAGAACACGCAATACAAATTCATCTATAATCTAAAGAGCAAGGAGCAATCATATCCCAGTCAGTCATGTCCCTGGAGCTGTCCACCGCTCAGTGAGACTCTAGCGTCAGTCAGGCAAATCCTCTGGCATTGTCTGTGTCCCAGATGGCACCCTAGTCCCTATGCAGTGCACTAATTTTGACCAGGGCCCATAGGGTTGTGCACTATATAGGGAATAGGGTTCGCAGCCATTCGGTATGGCAGATATGGTCTAATACTGTCCCTCAGGCCCATATTTAGACACGTTGGGAAAGTATTGACTTGTATATCAAAAGGGATATAAAACCATGGATCGATTAGTAATGTGTAGACAAGACTGGTTACAGGCTATAGGCACAACTATAGAATAAATAGCTTTTGCAGAGAAAGCACAGTGCACAGTATGGTAATTGTATAGGGCTACTCTGTCTTAATGACAAAAATCTCACTGTTTGTCTCCTCCAGGGCTGGTTTCCTGGACACAGATTAAGGCTAATCCTAGAGTAAAAAGTACTTTCAATGGACATTCTCAGTTGAAAGTGCTTTTTAGTCCAGGACAAGAGTTAATCTGTGTCTGGGAAGCTGCCCCACCTAGAGATTTCATTGGTGGATTCCTGAGCCAGTAGATCTGTATAGGGACAGGTCAAACCAAGGACCATTGTCACTGCTTGACTTCCTTCCTTGATGGTGTTTCTCCCCAGTAGTGGCACTAGGACTGGCTCAACTCTCTCCTGTAGGTTCTCAATCAGAACAGTCTCTTGTGTTAATCTCCCCAGTAGTGGCTCCCGGACTGGGTCAACTCTCTCCTGTAGGTTCTCAATCAGAACAGTCTCTTGTGTTTATCTCCCCAGTAGTGGCTCCCGGACTGGGTCAACTCTCTTCTGTAGGTTCTCAATCAGAACAGTCTCTTGTGTTTATCTCCCCAGTAGTGGCTCCCGGACTGGGTCAACTCTCTCCTGTAGGTTCTCAATCAGAACAGTCTCTTGTGTTTATCTCCCCAGTAGTGGCTCCCGGACTGGGTCAACTCTCTTCTATAGGTTCTCAATCAGAACAGTATCTTGTGTTTATCTCCCCAGTAGTGGCTCCCGGACTGGGTCAACTCTCTCCTGTAGGTTCTCAATCAGAATAGTATCTTGTGTTTATCTCCCCAGTAGTGGCTCCCGGACTGGGTCAACTCTCTCCTGTAGGTTCTCAATCAGAACAGTCTCTTGTGTTTATCTCCCCAGTAGTGGCTCCCGGACTGGGTCAACTCTCTTCTGTAGGTTCTCAATCAGAACAGTCTCTTGTGTTTATCTCCCCAGTAGTGGCTCCCGGACTGGGTCAACTCTCTCCTGTAGGTTCTCAATCAGAACAGTCTCTTGTGTTTATCTCCCAGTAGTGGCTCCCGGACTGGGTCAACTCTCTCCTGTAGTTTCTCCATCAGAACAGTCTCTCCATAGGCAAGGACTCGCTCTAACACATCCAAATACCTGTAGAGAATGATGATGGTAACACTTTAGAGAGAATTATACTTTATAGCATCCTGTATAATAACTTATAATACACTTACAATTGTATTATAAGGCATTATAAAGGATGTTATAAAGCATTAATCGTACAGTAGGTATTTCATTTAAAGTGTAACCCGAATGATTCACTGGAATAGGTAACTTGAATACTTTTTTACATTTGGTAACCGGCAAGCCCAATGACACATGGATGGGCGGAGTTAGAATGTTGTCTGTCAGAAGAATAACAATGTACATTTATTTTAATACGCCTGTCTGTATATTTCAAGACATGGCATATGAGGGTGCAGTGAGAGAACCCATGGATTGGATGATACTTTTCTCATCAATCAATTTGAAAAAAACATGCAGTGCACTCGGAAAGTATTCAAACCCCTTGACTTTTTCCACATTTTGTTATGTTCCAGCCTTATTCTAAAATGGATGAAATACTTTCCCCCCCTCATCAATCTACACACAATACCCCATAATGACAACGCAAAAACAGGTTCTGGAAAAAATATATACATAAAAAAATGAAATATGACATTTACATAAGTATTTAGACCCTTAACTTTGTTGAAGCACCTTTGGCAGCGATTACAGCCTTCTTAGGTATGAAGCTACAAGCTTGGCACACCTGTATTTGGGGAGTTTCTCCCATTCTTCTCTGCAGATCCTCTCAAGCTCTGTCAGGTTAGATAGGGAGCATTGCTGCACAGCTATTTTCAGGTCTCTTCAGAGATCAGGTTCAAGTCCTGGCTCTGGCTGGGCCACTCAAAGACATTCAGAGACTTGTCCTGAAGCCACTCCTGTGTTGTTTTGGCTGCATGCTTAATGTCAATGTCCCGTTGAAAGGTGAACCTTCTCCCCAGTCTGAGTTCCTGAGCGCTCTGGAGCAGGTTTTCATCAAGGATCTCTCTGTACTTTGTTCCGTTCATTTTCCCCTCGATCCTGACAAGCCTCCCAGTCCCTGACACTGAAAAACATCCTCACTGTAATTGATCTCGTCCTCCTCTTCTGAGGAGGAGTAGCGAGAAGGATCAGAGGACCAATGCGCATCATGGTAAGTGTCCACAATGTTTAATCAAAAATGAACACTGAAATACAAAACAATAAACATGACTAAACGACACAAACGAAACAGTCCTGTGTGGCACAAACACTGGCACGGAAAATAAACACCCACAACTCAAAAGTGAAACCAGGCTACCTAAGTATGATTCTCAATCAGGGACAACGATTGACAGCTGCCTCTGATTGAGAACCATACTAGGCCGAACACAGAAATCCCAAATTATAGAAAAACGAACATAGACAACCCACCCAACTCATGCCCTGATCATACTAAAACAAAGATATAATAACAGAACTAAGGTCAGAACGTGACACTCACAGCATGATGCTTCCACCACCATGCTTCACCGTAGGGATGGTGCCAGGTTTCCTCCAGATGTGATGCTTGGCATTCAGGCCAAATAGTTCAATCTTGGTTTCATCACACCAGAGAATCTTGTTTCTCATGGTCTGAGAGTCCTTTAGGTACCTTTTGGCAAACTCCAGTCGGGCTGTCATGTGCCTTTTACTGAAGAGTGGCTCCCGTCTGGCCATTCTACCATAAAGACCTGATTGATGGAGTGCTGCAGAGATGGTTGTCTCTGGAAGGTTCTGCCATCTCCACAGAGGATCTCTGGAGCTCTGTCATAGTGACCATCTGGTTCTTGGTCATCTCCCTGACCAAGGCTCTTCTCCCTCGATTGCTTGCTCAGTTTGACTGGGCGGCCAGCTCTAGGAAGAGTCTTGATGGTTCTTAACTTCTTCTATTTAAGAATGATTGGTACCTTTCCAGCAGATCTGTGCCTCGACACGATCCTGTCTCTGAGCCCTACAGACAATTCCTTCGACCTTATGGCTTGGTTTTTGATCTGACATGCACTGTCAACTATGGGACCTTATATAGACCGGTGTGTGCCTTTCCAAATCATGTCCAATTAGTTGAATTTACCACACAGGTGTACTCCAATCAAGTTGTAGAAACATCTCAAAGATGATAATTGGAAACAGGAGGCTCCTGAGCTCAATTTCAAGTCTCATAGCAAAATGTCTGAATACTAATGTAAATAAGATATTTCTGTATTTAAATTGTAATAATTCTGCAAAAATCTAAAAATCTGTTTTTATTTTGTCATTAGGGGGTATAGTGTTTAGATTGATGAGAAAATGTATAATTTAATCAATTTTAGAATAAGGCTGTAACGTTACAAAATGTGGAAAATGTCAAAGGGTCTGAATACTTTTCAAACTGTAGCTGATAATTAGTAGTGACCAGTGATTAGCCTGGTCCCATCCTGTATCTACTGTCCAGGCACCACATCTTATATGGTTATCATACCCTACTGTATATGTTTGGCTAAAGTACAAACAGACTGGACCACTTGGATAGACACTGTCCAGTGATACAAAACAAACCCTTGTGACCATCAATGTTCCAAGTCCAACTTGTTTCCCTTCCTTCTTCACCCCCCTCTGAAATCTCTACTATCATTAATGAAATGCGTCAAAACAACGCCCTCCCTCTCTCACTCCATCTGGTGGAGCAGCTCCACCCTGAGCTCTGGCCCACAGCGCCTGCAGATCCACTTTATGCCCTGCTGCTGGGGGTCCATCATAAGAGTCCAGCACTCGCCGGTGGTCAGGATGGCAGAGCTCTCTGTAGACATCCTATCGTTTGGCAGGCCCTGGTTGTGCCAGGCAGCCATGGTGGCATCGTCTGGAAGCATGAGGACAGGGTCCAGGTCGTCTGTCTGGTGGATGGAGACCTGGAACACACAGAGAGACAGACAGATGGAACCCTGTTCACTATATAGTGCACTAAATAATACATAGGGTGGCATTTGGAACTGACAGCAGTGAGGCGGTGATGTGACTCGGTTGGCTGTGTGTGGGGTACCGACTGTACAACCATGCAGGCCGATAGCGAGAGAGGCAACAGTGTTTCACCAAGATTCATTTCCAGGCGGGTTATCCCTAAATTTACATCCAAAATCAAATTATTCAAATTAAATCAATTAAAGACCACAAATAAAAACAGTTTAGGACATATCTACACGATAAAGGATAAAGGAGCAGCTTGATAATGCCCCGCTGGTCAAAAGTAGTGCGCTACATAGGGAATAGGGTGCCATTTGGGATCTTCCCTGTTGTGACTGTATGAAGGGTATCCAGGCTTCGTAGAGCAGTTGGTGTCGGTAGGGCCTGGTGAAGTGACCCACGTAGGAGACAGAAGCTGAGGTGAGGAGAACATCACCACTCAGAGTCTTCTGCCTGGGGCCACCACTCCTTTTCTGACTGGGACACACACATAAACCAGGCTTCTTCATGACAATAGACACCACCAAAAGCACTATGAAACCTAGTCCACAGTATGTATAAATCACTTTTAGAATCAACTGGAAACTTGTTATATGCATTTAACTTCAAAGCACCTCAAATATTTCAAACTCTGGGATGAAAGGTTAATCTAGGCTGAAATGTGTTTCCCCTCAGTCTATCAGCCAGACTAGAAAAACCTAAAGCAATAAAGTATACAACACTCATTCCACCAAACTGGCTTTGAAAGTTTTCCTGCAAATTCACTCAGCATCTATTTAGCGTCCAATGAATCCTTCCATAGTATGACCAGCTGTGACAGCCTGAACACGGTAAATCACGCCTGGCCTTTCTTCACAAGGGCCCATGGGGACAGAATATGTGGCATAGTAAATTCCCAGACAGTTAAAAATCACTATCATTTTACCCTAATGCATTATGGGTTGTCTGTAATATCACTCAGTCTTGGGGTGAAGCGTTTTTAATTTCCAACAGCTGTTGAGCCTGTGAGGTAAGTTAATGATTAAATATAGTCTGATGTATTAGTCTAAACACTGTGGCTTCCAGATCAATGCCACAAAGACATATCATTTATCTTGATATGTGGAAAAGCCAAGCTGTCCCATGCTGGCCACATTTGTTTTGTTGAATAAGAAAGTAGAACGTGTGAATGTGGCCACGGCAGAAAAACATGGCTCCTATTGGATTTCACATTAACTGACCGACGTAAACATTTTGGATCCCCACTGGACCACTTTGTTTTAACATGCAACACCTGGACTTGATGTGAGTAGAATAGAAGACACTGTAGCCAAAATAGGAATTATCTAAAGAGCAGCATCAATTACAATGTATACACATCTATACGTGTACCGAATACACACACACACACACACACACCTCTTCAGGCCAGTCTGCTGCCCAGCTTGAGTGTACGGTCCATGCAGCCTTCCTGCCATCTCTCTTCTCCACTGGGCTGTGGGCCAGACAGAGACAGTTGCCCAGTTTAATGGTGCGTTTGCTGTGGTCCATCCCTCTTTCCCTCTCCATCCTCCCTGATCCCCAACAGGGTGGCTAGCCAGACCTGAAGCTCCATCCCCTCCACCACACTCCAGCCAGACACAGCCACATCACAGGGACATTATAACAAGTCCTCATCCAGATTACTGATACACTTCTGTCAACCCCACCTCCTGGTAGACAGCGTGCCTCGGGCTCTGTCACCCGTCTCTTCTATGCCAGAGGAGACACACTGATCCCTGATACACTTCTGTCAACCCCACCTCCTGGTAGACAGCGTGCCTCGGGCTCTGTCACCAGTCTCTTCTATGCCAGGTGAGACACACTGATCCCTGATACACACTATATGGCCGAACAGTGCGTTGCTGGCTCAGGTATTTTCTTTTCCCATTGTCCTTTGCAGCATGGTTCCAGAAACTATGGTGGATGTGTAACCACTACCCGGCCCAGAGCAGCTGGGTTTGGCTCTATACTGTGTATCAGGCATGACAGGACTGACCCCCACCCCAGCCCCTCCTCTCTGTACCTCCAGGCCCTTGACCAGCTGGTTGGCCTGCTCGATAGTCTGGTTGGTGTGGGTCACTTCCTCCTGGCACTGGACCTTGTCATCAGCAGCCTTCTCAAACTGGACTGTGAGGCTCTGTAGGTTGATATCCAACCCCTGTTAGAACCACCACAGAATCACAGATTAGATAGGCTTCATGACAAGACAAGGCTGAGTGGCATATGGTCGTTGTGAGAGCTGGCGATTTCAACCCAGCGTGTTATAATACAACACTTCTTACCTCCAGTTTCATCAGGTGAAAACTGTTGTTCTGATTAAAGAAGCAATACAACTGGCCTTCTTTAGACTAGTTGAGTATCTGGAACATCAGCATTTGTGGGTTCGATTACAGCCTCACAAGTACTCAACTGGCAGCTTCATTAAATAGTACCAGCAAAACACCAGTCTCAACATCAGCAGTGAAGAGACGACTCCGGGATGCTGGCCTTCACCACCAGACATGACTCAGCGATGTGGTCCTTGTAATACGATACCAGCGCCTGCAGGAGGTCATCACCTGGAAGCCACAGGGAGACATGTTTGCATCAAGATATAATACAAATTAATGTAGAAAGGGTGATGTATTGTTGTCAGTCAAGTGGAACACACCGCTTTTGACTGTAAAACACGTCTTGCACATGTTGATGATGTCACAAGGCAGACTATTGTCGGATTGGTTGATGGACTTGCTGAGCCAACATAATAAAGACAATCAAAGAACATTAATCTTCAAGCCCAGAGGATCGTACAGTGCAGTGGCGCTGGCTCCATTCAGAACTATATTCAAAGAGCCATCATCCAGCTGAATTGTCAGGATGAGACATGCAGGGTACATACAGGGTCAAGTCCAGACCCAGATTACACTGGTATCCCTCAGACAGACGATGATGTGATTGACACAATTCAAATCAAATGTATTTATATAGCCCTTCTTACATCAGCTGATATATCAAAGTGCTGTACAGAAACCCAGCCTAAACCCCAAACAGCAAGCAATGCAGGTGTAGAACCATGGTGGCTAGGAAAATCTCCCTAGAAAGGCCAAAACCTAGGAAGAAACCTAGAGAGGAACCAGGCTATGAGGGGTGGCCAGTCCTCTTCTGGCTGTGCCGGGTGGAGATTATAACAGAACATGGCCAAGATATTCAAATGTTCATAAATGACCAGCATGGTCAAATAATAATAATCACAGTGAACAGGTCAGGGTTCCATAGCCGCAGGCAGAACAGTTGAAACTGGAGCAGCAGCACGGGCCAGGTGGACTGGGGACAACAAGGAGTCATCATGCCAGGTAGTCCTGAGGCATGGTCCTAGGGCTCAGGTCCTCCGAGAGAGAGAAAGAGAGAATTAGAGAGAGTATACTTAAATTCACACAGGACACCAGATAAGACAGGAGAAATACTCCAGATATAACAGACTGACCCTCGCCCCCCGACACAAACTACTGCAGCATAAATACTGGAGGCTGAGACAGGAGGGGTCAGGAGACACTGTGGCCCCATCCAATGATAACCCCGGACAGGGCCAAACAGGCAGGATATAACCCCACCCACTTTGCCAAAGCACAGCCCCCACACCACTAGAGGAATATCTTCAACCACCAACGTACCAACCTGAGAGAAGGCCGAGTATAGCCCACAAAGTGACACAGTGACAGGTGGTAACCTTTGTTACCTTGCCCTTAAAGGCCCGGGCTGCCTTCCAGCTCCTCTGCTTGGGAACGAAGCCACACAGAGCCAGCAGCACCATCACCTCCACGTTGATCACCGCCGCCGGAGGGATTGCCGAACGATTTCAGCTCAGTCAGATTCACTAGTTATTGTAGAATATTATTTATTTATCAATGACTTACCTGGCTTTATGACAGTTGAATAAATCAATCAAGAACCATATACAACAAACCAAAAGGATCATTAACTTGATGAGTGATTTAGTACTGTAAATAACTGGTTCATTTACAGGTTGACTGGTTCCCTTATTAGATATGTGGCTTAGCTACAATTACTCTGTAATCTATGACATGATTTGAGTATTGTACCTTGTTAAGAGTGTCCAGCACTGCAGTAACAGCTTGCAGAATGGGCTCTGCCTTGGCCAGGTCAGTCTGACAGTCCCTATGCTTCAGTGAAACCTCTGTCTGGATGACAAACAGCTGAACAGAGGACACAGACACTGTCAGCTAAGTCACTCCTTCAACTAAGAGGGCTTGATCTTTTTTTGTGAAATAGTGAAATAAGTGAAATAATAGACCTGGGTCAAAAACATAAATGTCAAGTAATTGTCTTGATATTTGAGGTGTGCTTGATTGAGATTGGGGTTTGCACTTTTGGGACTATTCTATTGTCCATTACACCGGGTAGATCAAGCGCCACTTAAGTATTAAAAATGCCGTCTAGTAATAAAGATATTTGATATTTAATTAAGCCATGTCTGATTGGGTATTTAACAAGATGACCTGCTACATCTGCAGCCTCTCTCTGGTAGCTACATCTCAGTCTGCTGTCCAATCTAACGGACGAGAGATTCTGCATCAGCATACTTCAGGGTCAGATCCTCTTCTTGGGACGCCGGTTTGGCTTTTAGCTCCTTAACCTACAGTAAACCACACAGTCCCATAAGAGGATGCATCTCAGACTGCACCCTATTCCCTATCTAGTGCACTACTTTGGACCAGAGCACTACAGACCATTAGGAAAGTATTCAGAACCCTTGACTTTTTCCACATTGTGTTACATTACAGCCTTACTCTAAAGAAAAATCTACACACAATCAATCTACACACAATAACCCATAATAACATCACAATACCCCATAATGACAAATTAAAAACAGTTTTTTAGACATTTTTGCACATTTATTAAAAATGTAAAACTGAAATATCACATTTACATAAGTATTCAGACTCTTTACTCAGTACTTTATTGATGCACCTTTGGCAGTGATTACAACCTCGAGTCTTCTTGGGTATGACGCTACAAGCTTGGCACACCTTTATCTGGGGAGTTTCTCCCATTCTTCTCTGCGGATCCTCTCAAGCTCTGCCAGGTTGGATGGGGAAAGTCGCTGCACAGCTATTTTCAGGTTTCTCCAGAGATGTTTGATTGGGATCAAGTCCGGGCTCTGGCTGGGCCACTCAAGGTCATTCAGAGACTTGTTCCGAAGCCACTCCTACATTGTCTTGGCTGTGTGCTTAGGGTCGTTGTCCTATTCGAAGGTGAACCTTCCCCCCAGTCTGAGGTCCTGAGCGCTCTGGATCTCTCTAGAATTTTCTCCGTTCATCTTTCCCTTGATCCTGACTAGTTTCCCAGTCCCTGCAACTGAAAAACATCCCCACAGCATGATGCTGCCACCACCATGCTTCACTGTAGGGATGGTGCCAGGTTTCCTCCAGACTTCCTCCAGACTCCAGACTCACTTGGCATTTAGGCCAAAGAGTTCAATCTTGGTTTCATCAGACCAGAGAATCTTGTTTCTCATGGTCTGATAGTCCTTTAGGTGCCTTTTGGCAAACTCCAAGCGGGCTGTCATGTGCCTTTTACTGAGGAGAGGCTTCTATCTGGCCATTCTACCATAAAGGCCTGATTGATGGAGTGCTGCAGAGATGGTTGTCTTTCTGGAAGGTTCTGCCATCTCCACAGAGGAACTCTGGAGCTCTGTCAGAGTGACCATCTGGTTCTTGGTCACCTCCCTGACCAAGGCCCTTCTCCCCCAAATTGCTCAATTTGGCAGGGCAGCCAGCTCTAGGAAGAGTCTTGATGGTTCTAAACTTCTTCCATTTAAGAATGATGGAGGCCACTGTTCTTGGGGACTTTCAATGCTGCAGACATGTTTTGGTATCCTTCCCCAGACCTGTGCCTCGACACAATCCCGTCTTGGAGCTCTATGGACAATTCCTTCGACTTCATGGCTTGGTTTTTGCTTTGACGTGCACTGTCAACTATGGCACCTTATATAGACAGGTGTGTGCCTTTCCAAATCATGTCCAATTAGTTGAATTTAACACAGGTGGACTCTAATCAAGTTGTAGAAACATCTCAAGGATGATCAATGGTAACAGGATGCACCTGAACTCAATTTCGAGTCTCATAGCAAAGGGTCTGAATACTTATGTAAATAAGGTATCTTTTTAAAAATTGTAATAAATTAGCAAAAATGTCAAAAATATCTGTTTTCGCTTTGTCATTATGGGGTATAGCGTGTAGATTGATGAAGACATGTTTTCTATTTAATCCATTTTAGAATAAGGCTGTAACGTAATAAAATGTGGGAAAAGTCAAGGGGTCTGAGTGCTTTCTGAAGGCACCGTACAGTATTTAGAGAATAGGGTACCATTTGAGCAATACATGAATATCATCATACTTTGGATAAAGAATCTGATTCATGTCACGTCTGTGTTAATGATATTATAATACATCTTCTGATGGCATTTTTTTTGCAATAAAAACTGATTAAATAAATGGAAATCCAATGTTGTACTCTTTGCGGCAATAGCTATAAAATGTGATTTACATTCATTTCAAGGTTTATCAGCAGCATTCAATCAGTGGAAAGGCAAAAGGCATTATACAAATGTGTTACTCAAACCTCCTCTGATCTCGTCCCACAGCCTTGAGGTTCTGATATTAACATAACGTTAAAGGCTGCCTCTCAAATGGCACCCTATTCCCTACATTCCAAATGGCACCCTATTCCCTACATTCCAAATGGCACCCTATTCCATACATTCCAAATGGCACCCTATTCCCTACATTCCAAATGGCACCCTATTCCCTACATTCCAAATGGCACCCTATTCCCTACATTCCAAATGGCACCCTATTCCATACATTCCAAATGGCACCTTATTCCCTATATAGTGCAGAGGGCCTGGTTGAAAGTAGTGCACCGTAGAAAATAGGGTGCCATTTGGGACGCACTCAGACTCCTACCTGAGCGGCGGTAGTCTGGAGCTTCTGAAGGCCGCTGACGAGCCGCTTCATCTTCCCACGGATCTGAGCCCGGCTCTTCCCCAGGAACTTACTCTACAGGATGATCTGCTGGAGAAAGCTCTTTTGGAGTGTTGTAATTGTACCTCTTCTCATCGCGCCGGGTATTTTTCACTTGCCTGGTTGACACTGGTGTGAACATAGGCCATGAAAAGACTAATGGATTTCTGGACTGCTGGCTGTAAAAATAAGCAGAGGTAGGGAGGGGGGGGGGGGGGAGCATATCTGGGGCGCTCTGGATTGAGTGGAGTTTAACGTCCCCAAGCTGATGGGCCCTGAAATATTATCTTCATAAATTCTGAATTCATCTACAAGTTTTGCCATTTTACTTGGCCAGCCTCGACTTACTCAATCTCAAATTTAGGGGCAGCTAGCAGGACTGATTAGGCTTTGAAACCACTGGGAAAATAATGTGTTTAAGGCCTGTGACATGCAGTGCATAACGCAGAGGCTCTGTTTACATTATCCCTCATGTCCTTCAACTTTCTTTCACACAGTACTCTACTGCACACAGTGTAGAAGCTACAGCACAGCCCTACTGACTGGGTATTTATCATAGTGCTGCTCAATGCACCACCATGTCACAATTAATCACATGCCATTAGTGATCAATTAATGCAAAAACAAAGTGGCACATTGAACAGGGCTAAAACCTGAACATCACTCACAAAAGGCCGTTGTACATGATCCAGGAACCAGTGGGGAAAATCATTAGTAATTAAGATCTGACATAATGCCTTTTGACAAAGTGTTGCATGTTCAGTTGAGACGCGGAGCAACAAAGTTCTCATTGATTTCCTAGTTCATCCATTAACTGTGGCTTGTGCATTTTTTAAACTCCATATAATTTAACATTTATTTAATTGTGTTTTGCTACTTCTTTAACAAGACAAACATGTTTAAATATTTATCACTTTATATGTAATTTCTCACAAATAATTATTTGATTTCAGGTTTCAACTTCTCATACAAGGCAGACATATTTCCATATTTTCCTTTGATGGATGTTTTCAGCGCTGCCAGACTCAAGTGCTTGGAGTTGAGGCCAGTGACCCTGTGTTCAACTGTTGGAAGTGGGTCATTCTGATCATACAGCTTTGGAGTAACACATTGTACTGGAGAAAAGGGTCAGTACCATTGCCACGTGCACACACACACACACAGAGAGACACACACACACACACACACACACACACACACACACACACACACACACACACACACACACACACACACACACACACACACACAGAGAGACACACACACACACACACACACACACACACACACACACACACACACACACACACACACACACACACACACACACACAGAGAGACACATTCACACATACATACACTCCTATAGTCTTCTCCCACAGCTCCCCACAGCATCAGCATGTGAAGGCCCTTCTTGTTAGTGCGGTGACAGCTGTGCCTCCTGAGAGGGTCGTCGTTACCGTATTAATCACTCTGCTCTCATTAACATAAATGATCCTGGGTAATGATCGTTCCACTGCCATGAGGGAAAACAATGATACGTCTACTTTGCACACACACACACACACACACACACACACACACACAGCAGTCATCTGCCATGCGAGCAGCCATTTGTCAGTAGCTCAGTGAGTCTCAGTGGAGAAGTAATGATGAGGGATCTATGGTAAAGTTAATACAGCTGCACTGCTGTAATTACAAGATGTTCATTAAAAGTCTAACTGACTAAGTCTTAAACCCTTTACGAGTGTCATTAGGAAGGACATGGCCAAAACACACTACAGCACAGTGTAAACTGTTGTTCTAATCTAGGACAGTAATTACAACAACTACGTCTAACCTGTATAGCAGAATGCTGTTGTCAACCTGACTGTACTGTATAGCAGAATGCTGTTGTCAACCTGACTCTACTGTATGTAGCTCCTTCCTTGTGTATTTTATTTCATTAATCTCCTTACTATTTTAATATTCTGCGTCGTTGGGATGGGCTCGTAAGAAAGCAGTTCACGGTAAAGTTTACACCAGTTGTATTCCACGCATGTGAGAAAATGTCATTTGATTTGATTTGATTTGAACATAGACCACAGAGAAAAAATCCAGATCAAAAACACCATCACATCAGTACAACTACACGGCCTTGTGGTGTCATTCATCTACTGGAACAGACCTGAGCTGTGTAATACACCATTACATCAGTACAACTACACGGCCTTGTGGTGTCATTCATCTACTGGAACAGACCTGAGCTGTGTAAAACACCATCACATCAGTACAACTACACGGCCTTGTGGTGTCATTCATCTACTGGAACAGACCTGAGCTGTGTAAAACACCATCACATCAGTACAACTACACGGCCTTGTGGTGTCATTCATCTACTGGAACAGATCTGAGCTGTGTAAAACACCATCACATCAGTACAACTACACGGCCTTGTGGTGTCATTCATCTACTGGAACAGATCTGAGCTGTGTAAAACACCATCACATCAGTACAACTACACGGCCTTGTGGTGTCATTCATCTACTGGAACAGACCTGAGCTGTGTAAAACACCATCACATCAGTACAACTACACGGCCTTGTGGTGTCATTCATCTACTGGAACAGATCTGAGCTGTGTAAAACACCATCACATCAGTACAACTACACGGCCTTGTGGTGTCATTCATCTACTGGAACAGATCTGAGCTGTGTAAAACACCATCACATCAGTACAACTACACGGCCTTGTGGTGTCATTCATCTACTGGAACAGACCTGAGCTGTGTAAAACACCATCACATCAGTACAACTACACGGCCTTGTGGTGTCATTCATCTACTGGAACAGATCTGAGCTGTGTAAAACACCATCACATCAGTACAACTACACGGCCTTGTGGTGTCATTCATCTACTGGAACAGACCTGAGCTGTGTAAAACACCATCACATCAGTACAACTACACGGCCTTGTGGTGTCATTCATCTACTGGAACAGATCTGAGCTGTGTAAAACACCATCACATCAGTACAACTACACGGCCTTGTGGTGTCATTCATCTACTGGAACAGATCTGAGCTGTGTAAAACACCATCACATCAGTACAACTACATGGCCTTGTGGTGTCATTCATCTACTGGAAAAGATCTGAGCTGTGTAAAACACCATCACATCAGTACAACTACACGGCCTTGTGGTGTCATTCATCTACTGGAACAGACCTGAGCTGTGTAAAACACCATCACATCAGTACAACTACACGGCCTTGTGGTGTCATTCATCTACTGGAACAGACCTGAGCTGTGTAAAACACCATCACATCAGTACAACTACACGGCCTTGTGGTGTCATTCATCTACTGGAACAGACCTGAGCTGTGTAAAACACCATCACATCAGTACAACTACATGGCCTTGTGGTGTCATTCATCTCCTGGAACAGACCTGAGCTGTGTAATACACCATCACATCAGCACAACTACACAGCCTTGTGGTGTCATTCATCTACTGGAACAGATCTGAGCTGTGTAATACACCATCACATCAGTACAACTACACGGCCTTGTGGTGTCATTCATCTACTGGAACAGACCTGAGCTGTGTAAAACACCATCACATCAGTACAACTACACGGCCTTGTGGTGTCATTCATCTACTGGAACAGACCTGAGCTGTGTAAAACACCATCACATCAGTACAACTACACAGCCTTGTGGTGTCATTCATCTACTGGAACAGATCTGAGCTGTGTAAAACACCATCACATCAGTACAACTACACGGCCTTGTGGTGTCATTCATCTACTGGAACAGACCTGAGCTGTGTAAAACACCATCACATCAGTACAACTACATGGCCTTGTGGTGTCATTCATCTCCTGGAACAGACCTGAGCTGTGTAATACACCATCACATCAGCACAACTACACAGCCTTGTGGTGTCATTCATCTACTGGAACAGATCTGAGCTGTGTAATACACCATCACATCAGTACAACTACACGGCCTTGTGGTGTCATTCATCTACTGGAACAGACCTGAGCTGTGTAAAACACCATCACATCAGTACAACTACACGGCCTTGTGGTGTCATTCATCTACTGGAACAGATCTGAGCTGTGTAATACACCATCACATCAGTACAACTACACGGCCTTGTGGTGTCATTCATCTACTGGAACAGACCTGAGCTGTGTAAAACACCATCACATCAGTACAACTACACGGCCTTGTGGTGTCATTCATCTACTGGAACAGACCTGAGCTGTGTAAAACACCATCACATCAGTACAACTACACGGCCTTGTGGTGTCATTCATCTACTGGAACAGACCTGAGCTGTGTAAAACACCATCACATCAGTACAACTACACGGCCTTGTGGTGTCATTCATCTACTGGAACAGACCTGAGCTGTGTAAAACACCATCACATCAGTACAACTACACGGCCTTGTGGTGTCATTCATCTACTGGAACAGATCTGAGCTGTGTAAAACACATTTCACATAGTTTCGAAAATCACTCAAAATGAATGATGAATTTTGTACCCGTTTCAAATTATTTGAAAGAAATGGAAAACAGGCTGAACCCAGGCCAGGTAAAGAAGACTACAGGCTGAACCCAGGCCTGGTAAAGAAGACTACAGACTGAACCCAGGCCTGGTAAAGAAGACTACAGACTGAGCTCAGGCCTGGTAAAGAAGACTACAGACTGAGCTCAGGCCTGGTAAAGAAGACTACAGACTGAACCCAGGCCTGGTAAAGAAGACTACAGACTGAGCTCAGGCCTGGTAAAGAAGACTACAGACTGAGCTCAGGCCTGGTAAAGAAGACTACAGACTGAACCCAGGCCTGGTAAAGAAGACTACAGACTGAGCTCAGGCCTGGTAAAGAAGACTACAGACTGAGCTCAGGCCTGGTAAAGAAGACTACAGACTGAGCTCAGGCCTGGTAAAGAAGACTACAGGCTGAACCCAGGCCTGGTAAAGAAGACTACAGACTGAGCTCAGGCCTGGTAAAGAAGACTACAGTACCTTGTTGAAAGTGTCCGGTACATTTAATGAAGCTGTCTAGTAGCTACCAGGCCTCACCTCAATGTCCTCAGTCTCCTGGATGAACCTGAGGCTGACAGACTGCAGGGCCTCAGGGGGCCAGCGGTGGAACCAGTCCATGGTGGTGCAGTGGACCAGGGCAGGGAAGAGACGGGCCCTGAGACACAGGGCACTGCCCACAGGAGACAGACACAGAACCAGCTAGAGAGAGACACCATCCGCATGGCAGGAAGAAGGAAGTGAGGTTCAGACAGACATGGACACATGGCAGGCACCCTATTCCCTATTTAGTGCACTACTTTTGACCAGGCCCCATAGGGAGGCCCATATGGTCCTACTATGTTCATTGCGGTTGCGTCCCAAACAGCACCCTGTACTCCACAAAGCCATGAACATACAGGCCCTGGGAGAGACGGGGCTCTGGGTGGCTAACCACCAGACACTTTTGGCAGACATGGTAAACACACAGACACATATGTGCACATTGCCCAACACAGACATAAAAGGATGTATGCCCAAATGCACATACTGTATGACAACACACACGCAGTCATAGACCACTGACATGGCAGATGCAACCAAATAGGAAACATCCTCTTTTAATAGAGTGAGACAAACTGGCAGCCTGTCCATTCTACCTCCCTCTCTCTTTCCCTCTCACTCACATTCCTTCCTTCCATCCTTCCTCTCTTTCTCTCCCCCCCTCCCTCTCTTTCCATCTCTCGCTCTCTCCTTCTCTTTCAGTCCGTTGTGGGGCATGTCTGACATGTGCAGTGAGCCACAACCTGAGTTTGGATCTAACAGACAGGACACCCCAGTAGAGGCCTGTCGGGGTCCATGGATGGATTAGCTGGACCTGGAACACGTGCACTGTCTGACTCTTTCTTTCCTCTCCTTTAGCCCCCTGTGTCTCTGTCGCTCTGGCAAGGCATCTAACCATAACAACCATTCAACAGGGTACAATTCAAGGAGCCGTGTCTTAACTGACTGTCTCCCTCTAGATTCTGAGGGGAATTTACAGGAAGCAGACTACCTACAGGTTAGAAAGAGTCAAGTGTCTTACTGAACTGGACCTTGAGTTTGAGTCGGACTTGGTCGATGAAAAACCTCCAGCAGTCGTCTCTGGTGTCCAGCAGGCCCAGCCCCTGGACCTCGGTCCTCCCCCTGCTACAATACCATCCACCTCCTTCACACTGAACAGGTCAGAGACCTCACCTGGGGAAACAGACTCACAGTCAACACCACCAACGAGACAGGAGAGGGAGGGATTGATTGATAACTGTAATTCCCAGTTACTTGCAGGGTCAGTAGAGAACACAGTAACAGTCAGGGTCAGTAGAGAACACAGTAACAGTCAGGGTCAGTAGAGAACACAGTAACAGCCAGTGTCAGTAGAGAACACAGTAAAAGCCAGTGTCAGTAGAGAACACAGTAACAGTCAGGGTCAGTAGAGAACACAGTAACAGTCAGGGTCAGTAGAGAACACAGTAACAGTCAGGGTCAGTAGAGAACACAGTAACAGTCAGGGTCAGTAGAGAACACAGTAACAGTCAGGGTCAGTAGAGAACACAGTAAATATCAGGGTCAGTAGAGAACACAGTAACAGCCAGTGTCAGTAGAGAACACAGTAAATATCAGGGTCAGTAGAGAACACAGTAACAGTCAGGGTCAGTAGAGAACACAGTAAATATCAGGGTCAGTAGAGAACACAGTAACAGCCAGTGTCAGTAGAGAACACAGTAAAAGCCAGTGTCAGTAGAGAACACAGTAACAGTCAGGGTCAGTAGAGAACACAGTAACAGTCAGGGTCAGTAGAGAACACAGTAGCAGTCAGGGTCAGTAGAGAACACAGTAGCAGTCAGGGTCAGTAGAGAACACAGTAACAGTCAGGGTCAGTAGAGAACACAGTAAATATCAGGGTCAGTAGAGAACACAGTAACAGTCAGTGTCAGTAGAGAACACAGTAACATTCAGGGTCAGTAGAGAACACAGTAACAGTCAGGGTCAGTAGAGAACACAGTAACAGTCAGGGTCAGTAGAGAACACAGTAGCAGTCAGGGTCAGTAGAGAACACAGTAACAGTCAGGGTCAGTAGAGAACACAGTAAATATCAGGGTCAGTAGAGAACACAGTAACAGTCAGTGTCAGTAGAGAACACAGTAACATTCAGGTTCAGTAGAGAACACAGTAACAGTCAGGGTCAGTAGAGAACACAGTAACAGTCAGGGTCAGTAGAGAACACAGTAACAGTCAGTGTCAGTTGAAACAGAACACAGTAAGAGTCAGGGTCAGTAGAGAACACAGTAACATTCAGGGTCAGTAGAGAACACAGTAACAGTCAGGGTCAGTTGAAACAGAACACAGTAACAGTCAGGGTCAGTAGAGAACACAGTAACAGTCAGGGTCAGTAGAGAACACAGTAACAGTCAGGGTCAGTTGAAACAGAACACAGTAAGAGTCAGTGTCAGTAGAGAACACAGTAACAGTCAGGGTCAGTAGAGAACACAGTAACAGTCAGTGTCAGTTGAAACAGAACACAGTAAGAGTCAGGGTCAGTAGAGAACACAGTAACAGTCAGTGTCAGTAGAGAACACAGTAACATTCAGGGTCAGTAGAGAACACAGTAACAGTCAGGGTCAGTAGAGAACACAGTAACAGTCAGGGTCAGTAGAGAACACAGTAACAGTCAGTGTCAGTTGAAACAGAACACAGTAAGCAGAGCTGGTTGTTCTGTTTTTTTTACTCCAGTCCTCAGCCAAGTCCACCTACACTGTAGAGCCTAGGAGTGTGTTCACCAGGAAGCCAACAGAAAAAAAGGCGTAATGAAAGGGAAAGAGGTGTTCCCTCGTGTGCCACAATAAACACAACCCAGATAGACAGTGGAAACACTTTCTTGGAAGCTGATTCTCTAACTATCTTCAAGCAGTGAAAGTTGAGGTGTAATCTGAAAATACACATTCAACACGATGGTGCTCATTGAAGAATTTGGAGGTGTCCAAGATCAATGAAGTGGCTCATCACCATGACGCTGCAGAAAGAGAGAGAGAGAGAGGACTCTGTTTTGGGTCCCAAATTGCAACCTATTTGCTATGTAGTGCGCTATAGGTCCTGGTCAAAAGTAGTGCACTACATAGTGAATTAGGGAGCCGTTTGACAGGCAGATGTGATCTTTAAACAGATGATTAAAGGGATAAGGCCTCACCAATGAGATATTTAAATATTTTACAGGGCTCCTTAATAGCATCTGACAATGATTCCTGTGGGAGGAGAGAGAGAGAGAGAGAGAGAGAACAGGACTAGATGAGATCAATACAACTGCTAGCAGCCAGAGGGGTATTGATCCTAGAGAACTGTGTCTAAAAGAAACATTGATCTCTCTTAATGAATCACAGACGTTTTGCATTATTATTCTCCTGTGGTGCGGTTCACCGCACAATATGGCGGACTGTGATTGGCTGGGATAAAGATATTTATTATACTACAGGAAGTTTTTCTATTGACAGATATATGTCTCTTGGTGTTGAAATCCTGCTCTGCCGCGTGATATCTATTCACATATTCATTGCAATAACTTATCAAGCCTAAATAATCTACGATAAATTCTGTCAGGCTTTACATCCATTATTAATGACTGTGTTAATCATGATGACCTCTCATACCAAGAAGACCTTCTGTGTTTACCTTGAGGTTCTGTGTGGTGTAGTCCTTCCTCGGGGTGTGTGTGTGTTTACCTTGAGGTTCTGTGTGGTGTAGGCCTTCCTCGGGTGTGTGTGTAGGTTTACCTTGAGGTTCTATGTGGTGTAGTCCTTCCTCGGGGTGTGTGTGTGTTTACCTTGAGGTTCTGTGTGGTGTAGGCCTTCCTCGTGTATGTGTGTGTGTGTGTGTGTGTGTGTGTGTTGACCTTGAGGTTCTGTGTGGTGTAGGCCTTCCTCGTGTGTGTGTGTGTGTGTTGACCTTGAGGTTCTGTGCAGGCCTTCGTCCTGACGGAGACTCCAGGATATAAATGACCCTACAGCTGTGGATGAACACAAAACATGCTAAACTCTATTGTCTTGAAAAACACTTCCTGAAAAGGATGTTCCATGATCCTGCCTCCAAGACAACTGAGGTTACCTCATTGATAGTACTTCTGAATACCTCCAGAAAAAAGTTAGTTGACTCAATTCTGCTCTGTTTGGAAAAAATTCAGTTTGCTTATTTTCAACCTTATACATTTTTTGGTGTGTGTAAAAGATGTAAAAAAAATTGAAGCAAATCATCTTCATCTTTAATGACACATAATTTTTGTGAAAACACTTTTACAGTGAGTTTATTATACTACCCGTTTTATAATACAGTGGTTCCCAAACTAAGAGTCGGGAGTCCAAGTTGGTCACGGGAGGATTTATTTTTTTCACACATTTTCGGTATGAAATAAACACTTTCAGTGTAAATTGACGAAATGATGAAAAACCAAATAGAAAGTGTGTACAAAGATAATGGAAGTCGGAAGTTTACATACAGTAAGTTGACTGTTCCTTTAAACAGCTTGGAAAATTCCAGAAAATTATGTCATGGCTTTAGAAGCTTCTGATAGGCGAATTGACATCATTTGAGTCAATTGGAGGTGTACCTGTGGATGTATTTCAAGGCCTACCTTCAAACTCAGTGCCTCTTTGCTTGACATCATTGGAAAATCTAAAGAAATCAGTCAAGACCTCAGAAAAAAAGAATTTGTAGACCTCCACAGGTCTGGTTCATCCTTGGGAGAAATTTCCAAATGCCTGAAGGTACCACTCTCATCTGTACAAACAATAGTACGCAGGTATAAACACCATGGGACCACGCAGCCATCATACCGCTCAGGAAGGAGATGCATTCTGTCTCTTAGAGATGAACGTACTTTGGTGCAAAAAGTTCAAATCAATCCAGAGCAACAGCAAAGGACCTTGTGAAGATGCTGTAGGAAACAGGTACAAAAGTATCTATATCCACAGTAAAACGAGTCCTATATTGACATAACCTGAAAGGCCGCTCAGCAAGGAAGAAGCCACTGCTTCAAAACCGCAATAAAAAAAGCCAGACTACGGTTTGCAACATGGGGACAAAGATCATACTTTTTGGAGAAATGTCCTCTGGTCTGATGAAACAAAAATAGAACTGACCATTGTTATGTTTGGAGGAAAAAGGGGGAGGCTTGCAAGTCGAAGAACACCATCCCAACCATGAAGCACGGAGGTGGCAGCATCATGTTGTGGGGGTGCTTTGCTGCAGGAGGGACTGGTGCACTTCACAAATTACATGGCATCATGAGGTAGAAAAATTATGTGGATATTTTGAAGCAACATCTCAAGACATCAGTCAAGAAGTTGGTCACAAATGGGTCTTCCAAATGGACAATGACCACAAACATACTTCCAAAGTTGTGGCAAAATGGCTTCAGGACAACAAAGTCAAGGTATTGGAGTGGTCATCACAAAGCCCTGACCTCAATCCCATCGGAAATTTGTTGGCAGCACTGCATCGCAGTGCTAGCTGTGCCACCAGAGACTCTGGGTTCGCGCCCAGACTCTGTCGCAGCCGGCCACGACCGGGAGGTCCGTGGGGGCGACGCACAATTGGCCTAGCATCGTCCGGGTTAGGGAGGGTTTGGCCGGTAGGGATATCCTTGTCTCATCGCGCACTAGCGGCTCCTGTTGCGGGCCGTAGGCAGTGCACGCTAACCAGGTCGCCAGGTGCACAGTGTTTCCTCCGACACACTGGTGCGGCTGGCTTCCGGGTTGGATGCGCGCTGTGTTAAGAAGCAGTGCGGCTTGGTTGGGTTGTGTTTCGGAGGACGCATGTCTCTCGACCTTCGTCTCTCCCGAGCCCGTACGGGAGTTGTAGCGATGAGACAAGATAGTAACTACTAACAATTGGATACCACGCAATTGGGGAGAAAAGGGGGTTAAAAAAAACATGTTGGCAGAACTGAAAAAGTGTGTGCGAGCAAGGAGGCCTACAAACCTGACTCAGTTACACCAGCTCTGTCAAGAGGAATGGGCCAAAATTCACCCAACTTATTGTGGGAAGCTTGTGGAAGGCTACCCGAAACGTTTGACCCAAGTTAAACAATTTAAAGGCAATGCTACCAAATACTAATTGAGTGTATGTAAACTTCTGACCCATTGTGAATGTGATGAAAGAAATAAAAGCTGAAATAAATAATTCTCTCTACTATTATTCTGATATTTCACATTCTTAAAATAAGGTGGTGATCCCAGCTGACCTAAGACAGGGACGTTCTACTAGGATTAAAAACTGTTTACCTATTGCAGATTCAGTCTTCCCAGCCTGGTGCAGGTCTACAATTTTGTTTCTGGTGTCCTTTGGTCTTGGCCATAGTGGAGTTTGGAGTGTTACTGTTTGAGGTTGTGGACAGGTGTCTTTTATACTGATAACAAGTTCAAACAGGTGCCATTAATACAGGTAACGAGTGGAGGACAGAGGAGCCTCTTAAAGAAGACGTTACAGGTCTGTGAGAGCCAGAAATCTTGCTTGTTTGTAGGTGACCAAATACTTATTTTCCACCATAATTTGCAAATAAATTCATAAAAAATCCTACAATGTGATTTTCTGGATTTTTATTCTCATTTTGTCTCTCATAGTTGAAGTGTACCTATGATGAAAATTACAGGTCTCTCTCATCTTTTTAAGTGGGAGAACTTGCACAATTGGTGGCTGACTAAATACTTTTTTGCCCCACTGTAGTTGGCTATTCTGAATTATTACATTTCTTTCTAAACAGACAGCAGTAACTCCATAACGGCAAACTTATTTCAATTTATCAGGCATCCTGCAAGTCTGCTGTTGATAAAGTATGTCATATACTTCCCCTGCCATTGTTTAGTTGAGGTTCGCGCCATGTGGAAAATAATCTAGGGGAAACACTGATCTAACCACTGACACAGCACAAGGACAAGTGATTGATTGATAGAGCAGCATAGTGTTCCATGCTGTGTCATGTAGGGAGGTATTATGGTGTGTCTCTTGAATCATACCTAGTAGAACAAGAAACTATTTCTATTTTTGTAGCTTTTATAACCTACAAATCAAACAAATTGTATGTGTCACATGCACTGAATACAACAGCTGTAGACCTTACCGTGAAATGCTGAATACAACAACTGTAGACCTTACCGTGAAATGCTGAATACAACAACTGTAGACCTTACCGTGAAATGCTGAATACAACAGCTGTAGACCTTACTGTCAAATGCTGAATACAACAACTGTAGACCTTACCGTGAAATGCTGAATACAACAACTGTAGACCTTACCGTGAAATGCTGAATACAACAACTGTAGACCTTACCGTGAAATGCTGAATACAACAACTGTAGACCTTACCGTGAAATGCTGAATACAACAACTGTAGACCTTACCGTGAAATGCTGAATACAACAACTGTAGACCTTACCGTGAAATGCTGAATACAACAACTGTAGACCTTACCGTGAAATGCTGAATACAACAACTGTAGACCTTACCGTGAAATGCTGAATACAACAACTGTAGACCTTACCGTCAAATGCTGAATACAACAACTGTAGACCTTACCGTGAAATGCTGAATACAACAACTGTAGACCTTACCGTGAAATGCTGAATACAACAACTGTAGACCTTACCGTGAAATGCTGAATACAACAACTGTAGACCTTACCGTGAAATGCTTACTTACAAGCCCTTAACCAACAATGCAGTTTTAAGAAAATAGAGTTAAGAAAATATTTACTAAACAACTAAAGTAATAAAAAAAAGTAAGACAATAAAATAACTATGAGGTTATATACAGGGGATACCGGTACCGAGTCAATGTACAGGTTAGTGAAGGTAATTTGTACATATAGGTGAAGGTAAAGTGACTATGCATAGATAATAAACAGTGAGTAGAAGCAGTGTAAAATCAAGGGGTGGGGGTGGGGGGGCTCAATGCAAATAGTCTGGGTGGCCATTTGATGAATTGTTCAGCAGTCTTATAGCTTGGGGGTAGAAACTGTTAAGGAGTCTTTTGGAACTAGACTTGGCATTCCGGTACTGCTTGGTGTGCGGGAGCAGAGAGAGCAGTCTATGAAATGGGTGCTTGGAGTCTTTGAATTTTTTTGGGGCCTTCCTCTGATACTGCCTGGCATATAGATCCTGGATGGCAGGAAGCTTGGCCCTTGTTTAGTTGGGGTACGAGCCATCTGGGGTAAAACGCGTTGTCGTGCCCTCTTCACGACTTTCTTGGTGTGTTCGGACCCTGATAGTTTGTTGGTGATGTTGGTGATAACAAGCTAGGATTTTAAAAAGTACTTATGTATATGTTATATAAGTAATAACTGACATACTTTTCTCTGTATGTATTTTTTAATCACTTTCAGTATTACACCAATGTAAATGAAAATGTCAATATGAACAATGAGGAATTTAAGACAATATTTACTTGTTGGTGTACATGAATATGTTTGAATTACTACCCAATAGGGAGCAGGATTTGTCGGGAACTTATGCCTCTACTTGGACCATGTAATTCAGTATGGAGAGCATATTTCATTGGAAGGTCAGCTAACTGAATGATACACAATAGCGTCTGGAGCAGAGTCCCAGGCCTGGCATTCCCAGGAGATGTGTGCACGGCGCCTATTGACTTCTAAATGAGCTGCGTTTGACATTGACCTTTTAGTACACCAGAGACAGAATACTAACAGACTGGTGTAATTCATTCAGGGCACGGCGATGTAGAGGAACTTATTCACAGAGATCCCACTGATACCTCTCTATGAAGAGCAGCTACAGATTAGACCAGCCCTCCTTGATTTCTCTGTGCTCTGTGTTATAGAGTCTGGTTATCAAGCTCTCTGGACTGAATTAAACCACACACAGAATGAGCAGACAACAACAAGATCATGTGATCCAGAGAGGAGGGGAAATGTAGCAAGTGAAGTTGACGTTCATGATGAGCTAGATTAACTAGATGAACAAACAACAACAACCCATAACCCAAATATTCTAAACGTGGGGTCAGTAGTTTGATTGTACTGTCATTGAGTCATAGACAGTGTCCCAAATGGCACCCTATTCCCTATATAGTGCACTCATTTTGATCAGGGCCCATATGGGGCTTATATAGAGAATAGTGTGCCCTTTGAGGTTCACCAAAGCCCCCAGGCGGGAGGCATAATGTCACTGTTGGTGATGGATCTCTCTGGAGCTCTACTGTATGTGTTATGATGAAATATCACCCAGGGTTCACAGTCAAGGTTCTGATCGTATTCTCACCCAGAGAGGATTTTTTATTTTTTTATCTTCACATAGAAAAGAGCATGCAGCTCCACAGAGATTAAACTAGTAGCCCATGCAATAATGATAATCAACTACATACCTGTATAACTAACCATTTCATAATGTTCAGTTTAAAGATGATCAATATTATTGTTTGACATTGCTGATGTATACGGGGTGTTGTGGCTCGGGAAGGTGGGAGGTGGTGGTAAAATCACAAAGACGCCTCAAGCTGATGAGATGACAGTTGCCTGCTGCAGATAAAGACTACGGCGTCTGTTGGCCTTGTTCCTTAGTACTCCACTGCAGCCATTTGTATCTCAATATCAAAATCATTTCTGGGTAACATTTATGTACCTTATTTAAATGGTCAAAAATAAACAAAAATTGCTTCTTACTGTCTTAGCAAAATGCAATTTCTCAAGCAATCATTTTGCTAGGACTGTCTGGGAGTGGTCTGAGAGAGGGTCATAATTGGAGGAGCCTAATGGGAGGGATGTGTAACCTGAAAATGTCCTGTTATTGGCAGAGAGGAGGACAAACTCTTTGTTATTGGTCTATTAACTTATACAGCATGGTGATGTCAC